>NC_073696.1:208995421-209307604 GCF_029784165.1 Wyeomyia smithii
AAGCAATATTTATATCTTACATGAGCATATTGTATCATTCATAGAGATAAGTGACTTTTCACCTGCGCACACTAGTAAACGTGTAGAGCCATGTAGAGTTGCTTCAACACTTTTTCCTTATTTTGCCGATTACGTTCACCAGCTACTTTAGATTCCTGGTCACAAATTTAAAACATAAAATAAGTGTTCAACTGAAAAATTTTCCAGCGATTTATTTGTGTTTTTCTCAACGGGTAGCACTGACACATTCGTACGTAAATAGGTCTATACATCTTTGGTAAAGCTTTTCAAAATATCTGCATCGCTAATTGTTTTACATTTGCACACTGTGGGATCAGATTTTACTACAATGCTTGGCTCCCGAAAGCTGTAAATGTTTCTTACTCTTCGCAAATCTAGGTTCAACGTACAATTTAGTATATATTTTATAAGAAGTGAGGACGGAAGTTTCAGAAGCGAGAAAAGGAGCTAAGTAAGCATTGCAGTTTCTTCTGAAATCTGGTTCAAATTTTCAAGAAAAAGCTGAAAGGTAATTTATTTACACCAGTTAAGACGCACTACGAAGAGTGTAAAAATTATTAAAAGTTGTCGATGATTGTTGATTTCCTTTGAGAAATAACGAGCGATACGAAAAAAGAGGGATAGAAAAGAAGAAAGAGCAGTGAGAGAGAAAAATTATCCAGAAAGTAAAATATCCCATGTCTAAAATATACTTTGGTCAAAACTGTACGGTTCAAGCAACCAATAAAAGATCGCATTCAGTATGATTTTCAAAGAGCTCTGGGACTTTCATTTGAGCATGCGAACATCCAAATCGGAATAAGCGTTCTGTAAAAAGAGTGTTTTTTTTACTATTTTGCTTTTTTGGGTCGATTTTAATATACTACACATATAAATAACATATTTACACATACATACGTACAGGCACACATACACAAACATACATAAATTGTTCAATTCGTCGATCTGAGTAAATTGGTATACAACACATGGCTCTCCGTGCCATTAATTTTGCCTTAAAAGTTAAATGTCTCATATAAAAAATACTCTTTGATCAATATTTTAAAATCGAAGCCACTAATCAAAAATACACTCGGTAGCATTCTGGGGGAGCACAGTAGCTTCCGTTTGCGTATAAGATCATTCAAATCGGATATTGCGTTCTGTAAGAAAGGTGCGTTAGTATTTTGCGGCACATACATACAGACAACATACATACACACACATACACACGAACAGACATTGCTCAGTTCGTCGAGCTGAGTCAGATGGTATATACGATTCGGCCCTCCGGATCATGGATCTATTTTGCGTTTTTCGACCGATTTTATAACTTTTGTTTAGTATAACAAAGGTAATAGTATAACAAAGGTAAAACATGAATATTAAAGAATAACTAAACAAAAACGATCAGAAAATAAACCAACAAGAACAACAAATAAAGAAGAAAAACATTGGCTATTAATTAGCTGAACATTAACATATTCCGAAAAGAATAAAGAAACTCAGAATTATTGAATTAGAATTATCTTCAATAACATCGCACACTAAAGTCGCTTTTCCGCGGAGGGAACGTGAAAAATTGCATAAACTTTTGAATGTGCGTTTAGTGGTTATGGTTCAGGTGTCAATCACCAGGGGAAATACTAAGGTAGTTGTTGCTTCGGCTTATTTTCCGAGTGAAATAAAGGAGGTGCCTCCTTCTAAGATTGCTTCCTTTATCAAATTTATCAGAGACAATTATACACCATTCATCATTGGCTGCGATGCCAACGCCAATCAATATGCACATCTGCGAAATGATTTACCTTCAAACTGTAGCAGAATTGAAACCGTTTTAGAACTGAAACCTATGACAATTCAGCTGAAAAATGAAAAATGCAGGTAAAAATGCATACAATCACCAATAGGCTTGCGTCTGCGAAAAAATAGTCGAAAACTTTTTAATAAAGCAAAAGTACTGGGCTCCATATAGAAGAACCCTAACTGAATAGAGCCATGCAATCAGGAAATCTGAAAGGAAGTGTTGGGTTCAAATGTGTGAGTCTATAGAAAGGACTCCAGTTGTTTCCATATTACAAAGGACTTGCCAAAGATCATATTGTTCAGCTTGGCAATTTATTCTAATCAAGTTGTCCTTGCGATACTATTGAAAAAAAAAAAAAGAAAAGTTCTATGCAAATTTGCTATGGATCTACTAGAACAGAAAGTACTGTATCAGATATGGCGGATGAAATTTTTACGATCACCAGGGTAGACAATGCTATGAGATCCTTAGGGCCTCTCAAATCTGCAAGTGTAGATGGAATATTTCCAGCATTGTTTAAAAAAGGTGAGCAATACTGATTCCTTCTCTTATTGAGTTTTTCAACGTCAGATAGGACGCATCCAGAATCATTCAGGTCCATCAGTGGGTTTTGCTAAAAACAGTACCTGTGCAGTACACACGTTGCACGAGTGGACCCGATGCCACTGATTAAGTTACAAACTTTCGTTTTTTGAAGTCCGAAGACAGCATCCTCGATTAATTTTTAGTAGTACCATTAGCTTGTATTTTTGTATTTTTGAAACAAATACTAGATGCTAGCGATGGGCGATACTTGTATCGATGCCAACGGTATCGATACATGGAGCCGAAGTATCGAGTATTTTGGCATCGATACTCGCTGCTAGGGATGAGTGGCGGTATCTATACTTTGCCAACGATACTTTGAAACGATACCGATACCACCGATGCCTTCTATTGGGGATAGGCGATACCGGTATCGGTACCAACGGTATCGATACTTTGGTCAAAAGCATCGAGTATTTTGGCATCGATACTTTCTATATCGATACCACGATACTTGGTATCGTTTTGTGCAAAAGTATTCGAGTACTCAGGTATCGATACTTCAGACAGTATCGCCCATCCCTACTAGATGCACTAGAATGCCTCTACGATAACTAAACTTATCAGTGTTGTTTAAACCATTTCATCGATTTTGACGTGAGACTACGTCTTTGTTTACTATACTGGGAAGCATTCTGTGAAATTGGAAATGAAACTAGCAAATGTTGCGTCAATTTTAAACGTTAATAACAGCATAATCACATGATGGATAACAATAACCAATATGTTGTTGGAAAGATAAAATGTGGAACAATATTGTAATACGTAAGTTTACACTCTAATTTCATTGTTAAGCGCTAAAATTGATAAAAAGTTTCAATGACAAATTACGCGAATAATGAACCAATTACATGCGAGCATTCCTAGCACAGACGACATGAATGGACACCATTCATTCCCTGTGATATTCTCTGTATCAATATCGAAATAAAAATTGACAGATTCTCCCCGTCCCAATAGGTCAATTTATTTTTGCTTCCATGAGTTTAGACTAATATGATGTCTCGAAGGTGAAAGTTTTCCTTAAAGTTTGAACAATTTCTAAACCTGCTTTCAGAACCTAATAAAAACTGATGTCTTGAAAGAAAACATGCCGGTAAAAGCAACAGTACCAGTGAAGTGAAGAATCGCAGGTCTCTCGTCGTCAATGATTGCAGCTCTATTCGTACATTTCAGCGGTACACTTTTATTCGTACTGCAGCGCTACTATTCGTATTGCAATGGTACACTTTTGTTCGTACATTTCTATTCGTGTGCAATCGAGGAAAAACTGCAATGCTGCTGTTGATGGTGATTGAAAGCTTATCTCATAAATGTGATTACCATCAATTACTCAAAAAGAATTGTAAGATTTTGCAACGGATATTAAATTAATAATATCTTCAATATTCACTAAATAATCGTGACCGGATCGTATCGAAAGAGTAAATTCTCAAATATATACATTTATAGAAGAATAAGAGCCTTCGAATGCTTGTGAATTTTTGGTTTATTCGCTAAGATTCATTCAGAATCTCCTTTTACATTTCAAAACTGTTATATTATTATTCTAAGCTTTACCATAATAAATGTATATTAGCTGTCTTCATAATACAGCGAATATAGTTGTAGGCAAATGAAAAAATTGTCAAGCAAAAAACAAAAATGGAATTGATGATTGCTACGATTTTTTGCTGGAACTTGTTAATGATTTTGTTTAACATATCTTCTTATGTTTGCCAATTAATGAACCTTTGTAAGGGCTTCCATATTATTTTGAAAGTAAGATCCATAAACCACGTATATACATTAAGGGTCATTTCTGGTCCCTCTTCCGGTACCTTAGAAAGTAGCTGAAAATCACGAGAAATTATTTTTTAAGCGGCTTGAGAAATGTATGAAGCTTTATGCAAACACTAGTACCTAACTCACGAGCTAGTAGTGAAATTTGAGTTTCATTTATATGAGAACCCTCGCTTCCAGAGGGAGGGGTGTCAAGTTATCATTGACATATTTCTTGCTCCCAAACACTTCACCATGTCAAATTTGGTTCCATTTGTTTGTTTAGTTTTTAAGTTACGCAGAAGTTTGTGTTATATTTGAATGGGAGCCCTCTCTTAAGAAGAGGGAGGGATCTTGAACTACTCTTAATACCTTCTCCGGCTCCAAAAACTTCTGTTTACTAATTTTCACGCCGAGACACAGCCAGACAGCAGATAGAATATTTTTTTATAGGATTAGATTGCTTGAAGTAATTCAAATCGCTGATTTTACGTATTAAATTATTGGTTTACCATCTTCCATAACAAAATAGTAATAAAAAGAAACTCCTGATTTTATCAATTTCCCTATTTTATCACCCCAAACATCATCAAGGGGGAGATATAATCGGATGATCATTGTAATTGTATTTTGTCTGACAGGCAGCGTTGAAAGCATTTGGTAGGTCGATTTTCGGCCAAAAATTTGGTTTCGTAATAACCCCAGATCTCGACGTTTTATGCATTTCTAAGACATTTGGCATCGAAAAAAAATTTCGTTTTTCCCAATTTTCTGTACTCCGCCCAACCACCACCCCCCCCCCCCCCCCTAGGTAGTTTTTCGAAGATCGAAAAATCACAACTTTGAGCGCTTTGAGGCATCCCTAAATCATGTCCGATTGAGCTAAAATGTTGCACAGATAATTTTTTTTGGGCCAATCAACAAAATGAACATAATCGGTTTTTGAAATTCGATGATGATTTTTTTTTTTAATACAAGCATTGCCACCCTGGTCTCCGTGTTTCAAACCCCTCTCTCCCTAGAATAAAGGGCCTCCCAAAAGTACATAAACTTGGTAATGAAATGAGAGAGATCGTTTCTGCTGTGGGGGCACCAACGAAAAAATTGGCAAAATGTCAATGAACTTCAATCAATGCCGAACGAATTTCCTAGTCGATCTGTTAAGAGCACAGAAGATTTTATTGAAAAGTTAAAATCCTCTGACGAGATAATGGTTTCTTTTGATGTCACAGCACTGTTCCCATTTGTTCCAGAAATTGAAGCTATCAATCTTTTGGAAGATTGGCTGAATTCTAAATCTTTAGGAAGCACACGCTCACAAAACGGGTAATACCACTTCAAACTACTCCTTCCAGCATAAAATGGCTGCTTTTTACCATATGATCTACCGTATGGAACCTTTGTCTTTAGGACCTTTAGGAAATTTGGGATGGATATTATCTACAGTATTAGAAATAACCAACTTAAAACAAGATTGGGTTCTACTAAAGACACTATTGACAAATTACATAGGGCAGGTGTTTATAAAGTTGCATGCCCACATTGTGATAAGGTTTACATTGGCCAAACCAAGAGAAATCAAGTCATCCGGTTTAAGGAACATACTTCAGAACTCATAAAGGCTAAAAAAAGACTCGAAAAGACAAAATGACCCGACAAGGCATGGATTACTAGGCCGTACGTTCCTTTACCTAACTCAAGTTGTTTACATTCTCTGACTTCTGCAAATCTGCAAATAGTTTCGATAAGTATAAATAAGGATTACTAGCGGAAGAAATTTACAATTCCTGGTATAATCGTGCAAAAAGTGCATTGATTGTATCTTCACCCTACTCTCAAACCACCAGATTCAGCAAAACCAGTTAATGTTATTAGGTCTCGATATTTTCTGGTGTTATATTTTGAAGTTCTACCATGAACAACACAATTTGGGAAACAGGAAACAATTTAGTGGCTGCTGGCATTTAAAAGCAAGGTGACAAAGAATATAATTCAGTGGTTTATTGCTGAAAAAAATCGCTTAGACAATCTGATTTGCTGATTTGATTCACATTGAATATTTATGTTGAAATTGAAAAGCCAAAAGAGATAAAGAATGCTAGAAAGAGCGGAGCTTTCTGTTCGAATAGAACAATGCAATGATGCAATTAGGAAATGTGGACGAATATAAAAAAATTGGGCTGTAAATTTAAGCGTATACTATGTTTTAAATAAGCATACTCGCAATGTATGATATGTAATCCTACACTAAATTGGATTTTGGTTGATCGGAGAAGACAATTTTTCTATACATACACTACACTATAGACGGTCTCAGCTCCATAAAAATATTGAAGCGTGAAACCCACTATGAAATAGTATTGTTCATTCAGTGACAACTTTTATTAAAGTCATCAAATTTAAAAGTTTAGTCAAATTCACGCATTGCTGCTGCCAGTGTCCTAAACAATATTTAAATGTTCAGGGGCTACAGTTACAGAAAGCAAAAAAAAAAAATCCCAAAGCATCCCCTTTGTGCTGGCAAAATCATGATTTCCGAGGGAAAATAACGCTTGTACGGTGCACTCAACTGCCCGGGTTCTTCATATGATTATCTTTACGATTCGCCTTCTCCCAGTTTTCGTAAATATGCAATGAACTGTAAAGTAACAGCCAGCAAGAGTATTTTCTTGAAAAGTCAATTATCAATACCTGCTGTTTTGCGTCGCACGGACTGCTGTCGTTACCGAAAGGAGACCGTAAAATGGCACAGCAAAAAAACCCTCCGTATGGCCATGAACGAAAAAAAACCCAAGCAAACGGCAGAAGTTTCTCATAAGAGACGAAAACAATAGCAAAACCGTTCAATCATCAGGTTGCCATCGTATCACTTGTTCGCATTTATAAAATTATGAAATCGCTGGAATTCATTCTACTGTTGCTTCTTGTCAGTCAGTCAGTTTTGTTTTTTTTTCAGCTCTTTTCTTTGCTTGACTCTCTGATGGTATCATTTAATTTCTTCACAGAAAGGCACACCTAAGCAATGCTGCATTCAATCCAACAAACAACAACACCTCAAACTACTTTAAGTGCGGAGAGGTCATAAACCTGCTACTACTGCCTGCTACTGTCCGTTTTGAGCTTCGGTTCTATCGTACGTACATACGTACGTACGTGCTTTACCGCATGCTTCCTTCTGCACGGCTGTCTCCGAAAAACCGGAACCGTACACAGGACAGGGATGCAACTCGCGGAAGCGACCTTCATTCGTAAGCGCAATGATGGCATGTGCTCGGCACATACCACCGGGCTTGGCAGATATCAAAACAAAAAGTTGGCTTGGCGCGAAAACTGCATCCATAAGGGTGAGAATCGCGCGACCACATGGCGTCATTGCCATTGCCATTCACCATCGCGCTCCGGAGCTCGGTCGTTATCGCTATCGCTGCTGAATGTATTTATTTAGCGGTATTCTTTCGATTCGTGCCGCACCGCCCAGCCCCTATTCCGCGCTATCGTTCTTTACCTCGACTGTCATCGTCGTCGTCGTCGTAGTTATCACGAGACTTGCGGCAAAAGGTACGATACCGTCTGACGGTATGAAAACCGGCACAAATCGAGCAGATCAAAAGCCTGCGTTAGCTTGCTACTTGTGAATGTTATGCTTTTGGATGGTCAAGGTCTTAGCAGTTTGAGGGAAGAGAATCCAAACTAATGTTTTCATGGAGCTGTTTGAACAGCTGTTAGCTGGCTCGAGTTGCCTAAAACATATGGAGGAAGAAAATATATACTCACAGTGACAGATTTTCTCACTAGAAGTTATGAGGCAGAGCTGATTTAGAATGTTTTCCTTAACGACGTAGCAAAAACCTGACCTGAAGCACGGTTGGAAACAATTTCGCTTTGATTGTTATCGCAAGTAAAACTATCGACAGGATTCGGGCCGGGCAACAGTCTCCTTTTAATGGGTCGTAAACACTTGCAATTATTCTGCGCGGTCTTCGTGTTTCAGCCCTCGCCTCGTCGTTATTTCATGCAGTGACTGATTTATTCTTGTATAGGCAACCAATCGAATTTTGTAAAATGAATTTATTTAATTTATGTATTTCAATCATCAAATTATACTTTGCCGTCCGGAAGGAGCGCTGTAGTGAAAGTCGAAAGGCCTTTGCTGAATGAATATCTGGACTTTATGTTGTTGTAAATAGTATTTGTATTACTTGCAATAAAAGAGCTGATTACCGATCAGAACTGGTTAATTAGGTTTTTGCCTGCTTTATAATGGAAAAGCAGTAATTTTGCTCCGGAAATAAGATTTTTTTCCATCTTCAATTTTGCTAATAACAGTTCATTCCTCCAAACTGATCAAAAAATGAGAAAATCACACTGCTATTTTTTGCCTCTAAATACATGCTGTTAGTCATGCAGTACTTGAGAGGCTTGTCTACGAAAAGGTACTCTGAAAACCGTACTTGAACAATGGAAAAAGCAGAAATTTTTCGATCATTTAGAACCTCTCTATAGCTGGAATGCGAATCTTTTCCCTTAAAGTAATCAATTTGTAATGTTCTCGATGCCCGTTTGTAATAAATGTGCAATCAAACAGGAATCTGCTTTCCAGAACGCACTTCAAGTAAGGACAGAGCTAGAAATTATTGATCGTAGTTTTCTAGTACTTTTTTCGGGTAGAAGTAAAATGTGACCAGAATTTGTTTTCGTACATGAAGTGTATTTTGGATTTTTAAGGAAACCAGAAATTATAAATGTGCGATATTGCTAATGAGTCCGCCATTTTTTTGACTATGACAAAACTTACCGTTCAAGAAATGTGAAAGTGAAGTTGTCAAAGGACTTTAAATGGGTTTATTCCCAGGCTTAAACCACGTACCCTTTCTTCAAGCTGAATTGTTCAGTACCCCTGTTGACTCTCCTTTTAACAAAAATAAGTCCCTATTATAATAAAACTGGTGTGAGTAACGTTTAAAGTTCTCTCCAGGGAATGGTAATTAGGCGATATTGTTAGGATAGACAGAGGCTCGGTATGGCAGAGCAGTAAGCTTGAAGCGGAGTACAGGAAACACCTGGGCAATATCACAATAGATCTAATCTCTGGTCGCAGTGACAAGTCCACAAACACAGAGTGCAAGTGGCGGGTGTTGCATATTGCCGATGTACGACTGGGAGGGAACTTTTTTCGTGCTGACATTAACTGATGGCAGACATGCACACTACTGCGCATTTGCAGCGCCTTTTAATCACAGTTACAGTTTGATAAAAAAAAGTTAAGTTCTTCCTAATACTTTAATGGCCTCGAAAAAGGCCGATTTATGCAATTGCAGATTTCCTTCAGTTATCGCTTAAATATCCACACTGACGTAATTATATAACTGAAGACTTTCATGAATAATAATTTACGTAGTCCCACGTCCATCATACGGTTGTGTCTTGGACACCACCCTTCTATTTTTTTTAGATAATACCACTAGATCTAAACATTTGATGCATTTGGCGTCAAAAACAAATTTTTGTTATCGATTGTTACATGAACTAGTGTTTTTCATCGGTTAGAAAAGTGAAACTTTAAGGCATGATTTCTTGAAATTCGATTGAACTGAGGGTTTTTCTAGAAAAGATGAAACTACCCTTCCCCAAAACGTAACTCAAATTGTCGCTTGTCATCGGAAACACAAGATGTAAAAGAGGCGGAGTAGCTAACGAAAAAGATTGAGACTTATAAAATTTGTTTAGAATGAACATCAGAAACAGAAAGCGAGCTTGTGATTGTTTATTTTACCTTTATGCAGAGTAGTTACAAGTTAAAACTTTATGACATTGAGAATATTTTACAGTTTGATTCGCAGCCAACATCGAAAATTTACAAGGTAGCTTTATGGGTGGTGATTCGAGTGATTGCGTACAATTTGAGGACACAGGAGCTATCCTTGTTTATGTTTAAGAAAGAAATTAGAGAAATGAGATGGAATAACTGAGAGGCGTTTAATCGAACATTCGGAAGTTTACTGAATATTTGTTAGATTATCCAAAAATGATCAGATTGAGAACGGAATTTGTAAAATATTATGTCAATTGTGTAATAATGATTGAATTGAGTCTAGGCGATCAATTGTTAATTAATCATATAAAATCTAGCAGTATGTGATACGAACTAAAATGTGGTCAAAATCTGCTACAGATTCACAGAAATGAGGTCTTCGAAACAATTCGATAATACCGAGTATAAACAGTGGTATGTACAAAATCAACACGATTTCAATCAAAATTTCGGTGTGTTCTACTGAAACTACT
Source organism: Wyeomyia smithii (assembly GCF_029784165.1). Classification (NCBI taxonomy): domain Eukaryota; kingdom Metazoa; phylum Arthropoda; class Insecta; order Diptera; family Culicidae; genus Wyeomyia; species Wyeomyia smithii. The sequence goes on from NC_073696.1 coordinate 209,005,860, forward strand.
GAGTTTGTTTCAAAATTTTTTTTACACTTCATTCAAAATGTTGGAACGCCTTAACCCTTAAATGCGCAATGTTGTTTTAAAACAACACTACTAAAAATGTTTTAAAATATACGTATTTTAGTATTTTTTTAGAAATATAATTCATTAGAACAGCTCTCTTGAATCTAACGAGAAAAACTTAACAGCTGGAAGTACTGTATTTGAATGTTTTGTTTTTATTTTTGCTGTCAAAATCTCGGGAACGAAAAAAAACATGGCGAGATTCCCGACTGGTGCTGACTGTCTTTGTAAATAAATTTTAAAATAAGGTTAGTGGTTAGTGGAAATGTCTGAATTATCAGTAATTATACTAACAAAAGGTCAATTTTAAAGTTACTGTTAACAAAAGTAATTGTTTCAACTTTATTCTGCGATAAAGTCACAGTGTTGTTCAAAAACAACATGGTAATATTTGCACATTAAAAAGTAAATCTTTTAATTTTTTTATGCATATTGGTTAGTTTTAGAGCAGTTAACCTGTTAAGCAAAGATTTTATGTTTTTAGATGATTTTTAAAGTCGTGCGCATTTAAGGGTTAACAAAGACGGTTAATTTAATTTTACAGCAGCATTTCGCTCTCATGTCTTCCACTAGTCTGCACGAACAGAATTTTGTTGTATCCCAGTCGCTCAGCTGCATTATGCAACACGCAACAGTTTAATACGCTGAGTCATTTTTCCCATTTTAGCTGGTGCACGCCGTATCCGTTGCGGCATATTATGCTAAAAAGAATCTAATTTTTCGAAACTATAGCTAACATTGTATCTAAAGGTTGCTGAATCGTTTCAAAGAAAAATAATTTAATTAAATTAAAATGATAATCAGTTTTTTTTTGTCAATAGCCCATAATAAGCATTTATTTTTTGGACCGTTTTATAACTGTTTGTTGGTTTAAAATGCTATTTTCATATATTGTTCCGCTAGCTTTTTTCTTAAGCTTGCAGAACAGGACATTTTTCAAGGAAATGACGTAGCATTAAATTCAGCGTTATGGCATTTAATAAGCATCGAATGAACACTAAATTTTATGGTAATAACTATTTGTTCTGTTGACTTTGTACTTCCAGTTTTAGGGACATGTATTTTTCGTTTTATTTGTGCATGCTCAGTTCTATTAGAAATGACGTCTAAACAAGAAGCATTGCTCAAGCACCTTGTACAGTTCGAACTGAACTGCACAGAATCTTTCATTTTTAGCATGTGATGGAATAAGACAAAGATATAGAATCCCAAATGCCGCAAAAAAATGTTAGAATAAACCGCAGATCGTCAGAAGAATGTATTTGAAATATAATAACCAGTAAGTGAGCTTAAGTAACAAGAATATTGGGAGAATATACCATGAAATGACTTCTATGACATAAAATAGTAAAAAGGCACAAACTAGACGACTATTTTTGTCAACTTTTTCATAGTAAAGAAGAGCTTATCGTTTTTTTTTTTTGGGTTTGACATACAGTTTTTACCAAAATGTAGTTTAAGAAGAAATGGCAGGTGGGACTTTTACGCTATGACCGGCAGTTTAGTCGCCATGACATCCAGAAATTCTGTCTTTTCATATGTTAGGTAGGTGGACTCGCAAATCTAAACGTTTAGTGATAAACGAGTGAAGGTGCTTTAAAAAAATCGGTTATTCATATATTGTAGAACAATTTAAAACAAGCTAACAGCGATAAAATAAACTAAACTTATATGGAAAATAAATTCGTGATCAGCGTTGCGAATCGAGCGAGAAGCAAAACCTTTCTTCTTTTATATGCTACGCTTCTCAAGTCTTCTGCACACACGCTCTGGAGAAACTTATTCTTCTTCATGCATTCCCCTGAGTACCGACGTACCGACACGAACAAACTCTTTCGTATTGCTACTCAGCTACCGTAAAAGAGTACGCGAGTTCCTGCTAGTGAGTAGGAGTACTCGACTAAAATTGCTCGACTAGGAGGAGCGCTTGAAAAACTGTGTTCGAAAACGAAAATTCTTCATGCACCGACAGCTGACAGTGGGGCAACGTGTAGGGTATCGGACTGCTTTGGTAAATTTTTCACAGCAGTAACGCAAAACCAGCCGAAGCGAGCCGCTGCAGAAGTAGTCCGATACCCTATCATTTTTTGTCCCTCTGCAACAGTGATGCCACATTTTCATCTGTATTTTGGAGCTCAAAAAATCTTATCACCTTGGTAAAATTTAAAAAAATCTGTAAAATAAAATCTGCATATGTACTGGACATATCCTTCTCGAAAAAAAAAATTCAATACAGCTTGTTTAACATTTTTTCCGCGAATTCATTCATGCACACGTTTATGCGTAGCATATGAATATAATAAAACCTCCGACACGTTCCACCGCATTTGAGTTAATTTATATTTTTCAACTATATAAAGAAGTTTAATTTACGACCCCATGAAAACCAAAAAAATCTGTTTAAATCTGTATTATTTCCAGAAAATCTGTAATCTGTATATGCAGATATCTGTATGAAAAATTCGCAAAAAATCTGTATAAATGCAGATAAATCTGTATATGTGGCATCTGCTCTGCAACCATCGCAAAGCATCGTGAAACAATTGTCTTCGGCTGGTCGTTCTTGAGAGTTGGGGAGTAGGTACGCACGAGTACGCACGAGGAGAGTAGACGGGAGTGTGTGCATAAGATCTCGGGAGTAAATGCGAGCAAGAAAGAAAGCGAGAAAGAACGAGAAATAGCTTGAACGGAGAATTCTCTACTGTATGAAAGCGGCATCACCGAAACCTCACATGAGGTGTTGCATGCCGCTTACGAGCGAGACTAACAACACTGTTCGTGATTTAGAGACAATAACAGGAAATCGATTGGATAGAGTATCAGAGCACTGCACGCTGTTTCCAAAGCTGCAAAAACGTGATCGAAATTATTTTGACCCAAAAAAAAAACAGATTTTAGAGCCATAGTGCCTTTAGGAAAGTTGATCTATTGATTATTCTTCATTTTATAGAAGTTTAAATTTTGTGATTAATCCACTTAACAGTGAGAAGCGAATTTTACTTTTTTCATTTTTGTATATAAAAATTCACTTTGTTCAGCAAAGTTGTTGCACATTTTATTTTTATTTTTTTGCAAGATTTGGACCACTGCGACCATTATTTTGATCTTCTGTGGTATGCACATTTCATAAGAAACAACTTTGTCAAAGGTACCATACGTCTATCTGCCTTTTTAAATGAACTTTTGTGGAGTTTTCTACTGATAACTAAAAATCAATTTTCTTAATATAACATTTAGTAGCGATTTTCTACAATTTTTCAATGTTCTACATTGTTGTTTGCTATCAAAAAATAAACAATTTCATCGAAGAAAGTTTATTTTTATCTCTCATATTTCATTGGTTATTGACGATTTTAATTGAAACAAATCACATATTTTCTAACAGATATCTTTAAAATCTGCAAATATTTGCAGACAAAACCATTTCTATATTTAAGTATAAGTAAAACATCATATATTCCAGATATAGGCATTTGTCTCTCGCTGTCTCCTGTGCAGATATTTGTAAATAAACAAGTGCATTTTTTTATTAAAAATCTTTAATAACTAAATAAACTTAAGAGATAAAAATAAACTTTCTTCAGTGAACTTGTGTGTTTTATTATAGTTAACAACATTGTAGAACATTTTAGAAAAAAAGAGATTCAGATAAAAAGTTATCTTGAAAAAATTATTTTAAGGAGTATTCTAGAGAAAACTTTACAATAGTTTATTTAAATTAGCAGATTAGCAAGTATAGTGTCTTCGACAAAGTTGTTTCTTACAAAATATATTAAAACTTTACTCAGCAAAGTGGAATTTTATATGCAAACATGAGAAAAATAAAACTCATTTCCTACTTTCAGGTAGATTAATCACAAAATTCTAATTTCTACAAAACGGAGAATAATTAATAGAACAACTTTACTGAAGACACTACGACTCCAAAATCATTATTTTTTGAGTTAAGATTGATTAGTGTAAATCAGCGCATTATTCTAGTAAAAGTCGTCAACAACCAAAAATATATGTGAGATAAAAATAAACTTTCTCCGGAGATATAGTTTGTTTCGTTGTAGCAAACAATTTTATAAAACATTCAAAGATAAAAATAAACTTTCTCCGGAGATATAGTTTGTTTCGTTGTAGCAAACAATTTTATAAAACATTCAAAAATTGTAGAAAATCACTATAAAAAGTTTAATAACAAAAAAAGATTTTAAGTAGTAATCTGTAGCAAACTCCACAAAAGTCCATTTAAATAAATAGATAGAAGTATGATGTCTTCCACAAAGTTGTTTCTTTTATAATTTGCTATAATTTTGCAGAACAAAGTAGATTTTTATATTCCAAAATAAGAAAAGTTAAATTCGTTTCTCACTGTTGAGTGGATTAATCATGGAATTGCAACTTCTATAACATGGAGAATAATTAATGGAACAACTTTGCTGAAGACGTTACAGCTCTAAAATCAATGTTTTCGGGTCAAAGTAATTTCGATCACGTTTTTGCAGCTTTGGAAACAGTGTGCACTGGTCTAAATATTCCATGCAATAAATACATAGCAAGTGTATTTTTATGTGAAATCTATGGTTGCATTCGAATTAAAATATCGTAAAAACACAGAAAAACGCATCTTTCAAAACTTCAGAAAATGAAGCTTTTTTTATTTTTTTTATCGACAGTTTGATATAAAGAACATGGTTTGCTAATACTTGCTAATCAATGAGATAACTAATTCACAAAATTGTGTGTTTTGTTCAAACTTCGGGTCATAATTTTACGTGAGTAGGCACTCGATACACTTCCGTACTTAACAGGAAAGGACGGAATTATTCAATTTCTATCGAGGGAAAATTTATATGTAGCTGTTTTGAATGAACTCATCAGATAATAATAAGAAAATGTGAAATTCAGACAAATTGTACAAAAACTCGTAGATCTCAGAAATTGGAAAAGATAAAAATCCTGTTCTTTGTTTACAAAAGAAAGAGTTGATTTTTTTTAATTTACATTTTTCATATGATATGCTTATTTCCCTAGTATACATGGGACACACATGCTTGGAACGGTAGTATATAAGTGCAGTAGAGATGGTCGGGTTTGATGTTTTTCAAACCCGTACCCGGACCGAACCCGAATTTTTTTTCGGTCGAAACCTGAGCCCGGCCCGAACCCGAAACTTTTTTTTTTTTCGTTTAAACCTGAACCCGACCCGAACCCGAAAATTTTATTTCTTTGAAATCCGAACCCAAAATTGTGAAACCCGAACCCGACCCGAACCCGAGATTTCATAGTTTTATAGGATTTCGGGTTTTCATACCCAAACCCGACCTGAACCCGACATTTTCAAACCCGAACCCGACCCGAACCCGAAAATATTTTTTTCACAAAACCCGAGCCCGACCCGTACCCGACACTTTCAACAAATTTTCAAACCCGAACCAGACCCGAACCCGTCGGGTACCATCTCTAAAGTGCAGGGCCTTTGTGCAGGGCGATAGTGACTATGCGTGAAAGTCGATCCTGGTATTCGACCCTCGCAACAAGTTTTATTTGCTACTCTGTGAGTTGAAAAAGCAATTGGAAATGAAGTTTATACACGACTCAGCCATGAGGGCATCTTCAGCGGTGGTCCAAATCGTTGTTTTGTTTTATTTTTTTGAAACAAACTCAAATTTACTGCTGCCCGGTGGTGTAAATTTTGTTTTATACCAGACCTAAATTGAAGGAATTTGAAACTGGTATACGTTTTGGTATATTTTTGTCACTTTCTGGAACAAGAAATATATCGTTCTAAAACCCTTTGTACCCTCCAATAGGTGGGTAAAATGTCATATTTTGATTGAATACCTCATATTTAGCTATTTCTATATAAGCATTTTGCGAGTGTTGGGGAATAAAAAAAAAGATTTTTCATGACAATTCACAATTCATTTTTGTGGCTTTTCTTAAGAAGAAAATGAACAGGTTTGTCGTTTTTGGCTTCAAGGAAACCGACCAGCAAAAGGGGGAGTTCTGGAAGACCATAACCGTAGGTTCAACTACTTGGTTGCAACCATCTAGCCACTTGGTTTGCAACCATCAGCCACTAGGATAACAAATATATTGGCTATTTTAATTATAGTGGGACTAGAGGAGACCGTAAGAGGCCAGAAAAATGTTCCCTGAAGACACTGAACTGAAAACGTTCAAAATGCAGGCTTGTTTCAATATCTTCAAAACCGAACCCAAGTTTAAAGAACTGCAGGATTCTGATAGATTGATGAGACGAAAATGTGGATATTAAGTGTCTTGCCAAAGTAAACGTTTAATGTGCGTAAAAATTATCGAATTTCCGTTTGTTAAATATTGAGTGCTCTTTATTATAACAAGTCTCATAAACTGATAGCATGGGGTATTTATTTGTGGACAGTGTGACAGAAGTCAGCGGTTTAAAACAACAACATCGGTGCGGAGAACGAAAAGTTGGTCTCTATTAACTGGTTCTATCCAGGTTTCACTGGTGTAAATCTAGTATAAAGTTGTTTCAAAAATAGACCACCGCTGAAGATGCCATAACAGTTCGTCGTATGTTTCGTAGTTCTAAATCAAATTTTCTGGGTTTAATTTGGTTTGTTCCCTCAACCTCAGGCTTTTCTACTCAATTATTTTTGTAAGCTTTACTCTGGACCGCATATCGTCAAGATTTTATCTAAATTCCAAAACATTGTAACATTAAAAAAACCATTCACATGCTAACGCGAAACAGAAGTCGATATTTGAATGAAAGCAAGCGTAACTGAAGGCGGAAGCACCGTTTACCGCACTATTCTTCCGACAAGTACATACAAATTGTCCTGGTTTTTGTCCTCAATTTTGTGCCCTACGCTGCCGCTCTAATACGTAATCCGATGAGCAGGGTATTATGTAAAACCAGTGCTATGGTGAACACACAAAAAAGAAAATGGCTGGCTGTGGTGCCGATTTACTTGGTACGTGTCCTTGTTTTGATCTTTCCACCGCTAAGGCTGATTTCGGATTCCGGGCTCGTATGGTTATCTTTTTCTGTGCGTTCTGCTCCAGGCTCAACCAGTCGCTATCTCGCCCAGTACCGGGCGAGCACCGCTGTGTCTGCGAAGTGTTACTGCCGTTTGTAGGAGAAAGGAACCAGAATAAAAGGCGCATCGGCAGCTGATATAAATCATAATGACGTGGAGGTCGACGGTTTCATCGCCGTTGATTCCCCGGCGGTAAATAGCGTTGGACGTGAGCGGTTTTGCGGATTATTGTGGGCCAGGAGTTTGAACGTAAAAACGGAGAAAATTGGGTGAAAAATAGCTCAATATTGGGGATTCTGTAGTGAGAAGAAAACTGTATAGAATACATTGTCTTTCAACGAATAATGCCCTCTGTTTCAAAAAATTCTTGTTTACTTCGTTTAACGGTTATAAATTTCAACTTTCGCAAGTTTTTATAATTCCATAAACCTGCAAAAAACTTCATTCAGTCTGCATCAACCCACAAATTGCACCTATCCTACAGCATCCCAAGTAACGCGCGGAGCTTCTCTCGTAAAGCATCGCGATATTCATCATATCCGTCCATGCCTAGTCGTGCTATCAGTCGGTGCGGATCAGGCGCAACCTTTCCCGGTGCGATAAAATCCGCTCGTTATGAAGCGAATGGATGAAAAAAAAAACCGCACAGATAAAGGAAGCAAAACAAAAAAGACACGGGCAGGAAATGAGCGAAAGTGGAATTGCTGAAATGCCTGCCTGGAAGGCAGCAGCACCTTGAATAAGTGACTGTGTTGCTTTCTGCCTCTGCCAACGCGACCGTAATTTTGGCGGGATTCGGGTGTGTTTCTGTATCAGCATCAGGTAGCGGAAAATTGGGTGCAAAAGTCGTTTGAATTTACCTCGTTGCATTTGGTGGGATTTTCGTTCCTCTCCAATTGACAGTTGATGTTGACTGGGCTAATTGTGCCTTTACGGTGTCCAGTTCTAGCTGAACAAACGTCAACCGTTGAATATTCTTTAATATATACCGAGCCAATTCGCCAGATCCGTTGGACGCTTCGTTGAGACTTTCCCTTACCGCTTACCCAGCCCGAAAAGGTACGGATGGACAGGAGAAGCAAAAACATATCACGCGAAATTCACTGCTAAAGGGGCTTTTCGTGTAGCATCGTTTATCCGCGGCAGATAAGACCCGATCGGTCTGTTTGCCAAATGAAGCAGCACCAAGCCGCCGACGAACGCAGCGGTGGTAGCAGTGTGGGAAGGAATGGCTCATAAATCCATTTCTTTATAATTCCCGCTCCCCGCGCCTCTGGGATGCCGATTTTTACCACTGGCTTAAAATGATGCAGGAAAAAGTTCACGTTTATTTGGGTAATGTGTCTAGCAGACGACTGACGACTGATGACTGACTGATACCCCGGCGTCAAACACTTTCTGATATTTGATATTTTGATTAGCACTACTGCAAATTTATTCTACGGGAACGCCATATGTACAACTAAAAACAGAAGGCATATGGAAGGCGGTTTCAACGGTTCATGCTAATGTTTTCTTTTTTAAAATACCGTTCTGCGAAAAAAAATAGAAATCTTCACTTTTGTGTGGATAAGACCTGACTAATACCTGTTAGAAATTTTTTATTTTGAGTTATGTCATAGCACAAATAGAAGAAATGTGCTGATTTTTTTTCTCTCAAATAACAATTTCTATTGCACTCAGATATCAAAGCTCTGACAAAATCTGACTCATTCTCCTAATAGAAAATTGCCTTCAAGCCAAAGGGATCTATGCCAAAGTGTACAAACGCAGGCTTAACGTAGAAATACATATGGTGACGAATTATTTTGGTTATGAATCATTTCAAACATATGAAGGCATATTGTACTTTTTTTTTATTTCTTACCACAATCTTGTAATTTCTTGTTGTGCAAATATTTTATAATCGAGTCATTTTTCCAAGTTTGGGAGCAGAACATAATCCAATTTAATTAATAGGATGAAAGATTGCTGTTTGTTTTGAAGATAATTAAAACTGTCCCACGCGCATCCCATAAAACCGATGCTTCGACCTTACCAACCTTGTCTTCGTTGAGTTGATTGTTATTGATTTTTGTTTCATCTTGGATGTGAAGTGGTGGAGCCATGTTTCGTTAACAGTTTTGAATCGATGCAGAGACACGCCTCTGCTGCTGGGAAAGCTTGCGTACTTTCAGCCGACTATCATCCTCTATAATTTTGTAAATTTTCAACTCATTTGATCGCCAATTGCGATGTTTGTCTCGTCATCGTTTTTGGCCTAGTCTAAACTCTCCCTTCCAACATTTTACATTAGAATCGAAATTAGAGTGGCCCACTTTGCTTTGTTCAGAAAAGTTTTAAATTAAGTTAAATTGTCTATCTAAAAATGTATTTAAAAACAGGCAGATGACTAAATTTTCAAGAATCAATTTTTTATTTTAGAATGATTTTTTTTTCAGTCACGGTGTTCCCACAGACCGTTATTATAAATAAAATGCACCAAAGTATCTGAGTACACCATTCGATTCGTTATGATGTCTAGAATCTCAAGCCAAAATTTCAAAATCATTTTAGGTCCATTAACAAGTAATGCGCTTTTGAAGGTTATAAAGTACAAAAAACTGGAATAAAAACGTCGAAATACTTATTGTAAATCACGTTTTTCAACTACCATTTTATGAAACAACTCCCAAAAGAGTTTCTACACATTCCAAGTATTATATTTCAAGACATTAATAATTGGTGAAAAGTTTTATTCGAAAATCCCACAGTGCACAATGGTCTTAATTCGAAAAATCGTGATCGCTTTAGATTTGACTGTGAAAAATTGATTTTATATACTCGATGTCTTCAGCAAAATTGTTTCATAGAACAAGGCCTTACTTTTGGCGTTTTCGGTTTTTCGATCAATCCACCTAACAGTAAGGTAAAAAAATATTTTATCTAATTTTCAATTTAGCAGATTGCTTCCTTCTGCAAAGTTGTGAAAAAAAAACGCCAAAACTAAGGCCTTGTTCTATGAAACAATTTTGCTGAAGACATCGAGTATATAAAATCAATTTTCACAGTCAAATCTAAAGCGATCACGATTTTTCGAATTTAGACGACTGTGCACTGTGGGATTTTCAAATGAATCTTTTCACCAATTATTAATGTCTTGAAATATAATACTTGGAATGTATAGAAACTATTTTGGAAATTATTCCATAAAATGGTGGTTGAAAACGTGCTTTACAATAAGTATTTCGTCGTTTTTATATCACTTTTTTGTGTTTTACGACCTTCAAAACTGCCCATAAAAGCATAAGAGTCCCATATGACTTCTTGGCAAATTTGACTTTATGCTGTCAATGTATCTAATTTTGTTCATATTTCCGTACGTCTTGATGAAATTTGAAAGTTTGTTCTGAAAAATACTGGAAAAATGCCAAACCTTGCCTGTCCTATATTGAAAATAAAGGCATACGAGTCCCATCCTAAGTATATATTCAATTGACTTTAAAAACAACATTTCACATTTGTTATCAGTTAAAAGAAAAGTGTTCACATCAAAATATGATTGACTTGAACGAATTAAAACACAGTTCATGTTTGCAAAGTGCAATTAAAATGAGCTGGAGACATCAGACTAATTAAAACTTATGTCTATTTTCGAAGAAAATCGAAAGATAAAGTGAAGTGTTTCTAGAAACTGTTTCCAGAAATTCTTTTTAGCATCTGGGATGTGTGAAATTAAAGTGTTCAGGAGTGTGACCTTACAGTCTACTTCAATTTCTCGTGGGCTTTTTTTAGAATATTATTGTAGACTCTATGTAGAACGAGCTTTCGTCTATCAGCTGTGGTTAGTTTTTGATAAAAACATGCACTGATTCATGTTGCAATCCGTTAAAAGCAAATCGCTTTATTGCAATTCGTATGATTCGAAAATGTTGGAGTGAAATTAACTGTTCACATGATAGACACAATAAGGAATAATGATAAATACCTTGGTCGTCTTAGAATGCGTGGAGACTGATATGCTTTTACTTTTTGTGTATAGCGAGAAAATAAAGGCAAACGAGTCCCATCATTTATTTCCAAGGCTGGAATTCATGCAAAAGTTCTTAGAACTCATGGAAATATACAATGTTCCTACTCATGAACATACAGTTGAATAAAACATACTTTTAGTTAAATCATAGTTATTTACCTTAAATTCAAAATTAGAACTTCATTTGCAATTTTCTCAATTGTGAGCATTTCCATATGGAACTCTTATGCTTTTAAGGACAGAAAAGGGCATTACTCAAAAATGTACCGTACGACGATTTTGAAATGTTTACCAGAGATTCTGGACATCATAACGAATCGAATGGTGTACTCAGATTCTTTGTTGCATTTTTTATAATAACGATCTGTGGGAGCACCGTGCAGTGTATTATAGCAAATTCGATGTTGTAATTTTTTTTAACTGGGGACTAATGTCTTTCATGGAGCAGGCAAAACTCCGCTTTAGCAGTGCTGTATCTCGATTGTTTCTTCTTAAACAGGCCTGAAAATCCTATCAAACAGTTAGAAAAAATGCCAAAATGTATGTCGAATCGCATGTAAAGAACTGCCTCCATCGCTTATGATAGAAAATTTCATAATATTTCACGCAATTTTGAATGATATTGCACAAAATTTTACGTCAGAAGCAAATTTAAATGAGAAAATAATGCACGTGATTCTTGACAACTGTTCTCTGCATTTTGTGATTATTTAAATATATATTAATTTATTTTTTACCAAACTTCAGCTCTTTTAGTGCAAATAACAGGCAGAGGGCGCTGCCAACATCTTTTTTCTACAAAAACTACACAATATTAGCTCAAAATTTATAATTGATTGAACTTGGAAAAATTAAAACAATAGCAAAAGGGTTGTATGCAAAGTAGGGTGGGACAAAAAATGTTAGCTCTCATGCACTTTTCGTGTTCCTTATGGGTCCTATAATAGCTGTGTAACTTTCAAGATCGATCGGTGGAATTATATTCTTGCGCCCGATTTATAAAGTTTCCATACGATTTTATATGGGAAAATTCACTTTTCAAAACTTATTCTGTCCAGTTGGCTTGTAAAAATATATTGATACATGATATTTGTAGAAAATTTTCCTGGGAAAAACTCTTGTGAAGACCGTAAGGCGCTACGATGCTTGTGGAAAAAGTTGAAAAAAATGTAGAAAAATGTCTGACGAACGACTCACCATTGAAATTTTCCAGCAACACTGCTACAGCATGCTGTTTTTGCAATCTTGTTTAAGGATGAGAAATAATTTTAAGCTAAAAAGTGTGATTCTTGCTCATAGTATCTTCGGAGATGCCTCCAAGATAAATTTTACGCGATATCATTTCTTATTACATGGTTAAATTTACAACACCAGCAATAGTGAGCCGTTCGTCAGATATTCAACCAGTTTGAGGTGAATAACTTTTTCTACAAGCAGCGTAGCATCGTAGAATAGTTTTTCCCAGAAAATTTTCCTACAAATATCATGTATCAATAAATTTTTAGAAGCCAACTGGACATCTCTAGAGAATAAGTTTTAAAAAAAGTGTATTTTCGCATATAAAATCATATGGAAACTTTAAAAATCAGGCGCAAAAATATAGTTTCACCGATCGATCTGAAAATTTACACAGTTGTTATAGGACCCATAAGGAACACGAAAAGTGCATTGGAGCGAAAAAATAACACTATCGCTTTTTTCCCATATAACCGTGTCCCAGTCTAATGCAAAGCCACGACCGCTAGGTTCACGTAGAACTACTTAAGGTTGTTTGTTATATTACTTGTAACGAATATCTCCGGAACAGAGTTGAATTGCTATCGAATTTCAATTTGCCCATATAAATTTCCATTCACTAATAAAATGATTGGTTTGAGCAGAAACAGTTGCACAGTTGTTTGCATAGTTAAGACTTGACAATTTACAAGGCTAGATTATGCGTGTTAGTGTCGTATGGAAGCAGAACGCAAAATATTATTACCCTGCTGTTGAAAACTCAGGTGCTGAGACATGAAGATAAAGTCGAATTTACAACCGTCCTCGTGAAGGCGTTCCAACATTTTGATGGAAGGGTAATTAATGAACGTGACTTATATGCTTTTCAATCAAGTATTTAATGAGCCTTCATAAGGACAATTCGTTGTTCATTTTAATATCGGATATAATACTGATCGCATCTATGTGCTGTTCAAGATTCTTTTGATAACACAGTAGTAAGCTCATTCCATCCTGAAAATTTGACGGCTTACAGATTTTAATTGCCAGCATCACAGAACGTTTGTGTGATGTCAAAATACGGCAGCTTTTCATTGGAGGAACTGCCGATCGATGTCCCTACTGCTACTACCCGCTATTACTTAGTTAAGCTCCTCCTGGTCGCCATCTACTAGTAAAAAGATTGATTTGAGCAGATACAGGTTTTTATATTGCCCCAAGAGTGCATTTCCCGTATACTAGGTATATAATTCTGTCGACCGTGCTAGGAAAAGCAAGCATTGAGCGACCAATTGGAAGTCGAAATCTGCATTTCAACAAGGATTGACAATTTTTTAAAGTACAATAGCTCGAATAATCAAACTACATTTTTTGCATTCCGGCTGCAAGAACGAAGGAAATCCATCGAAAACTAACCGACTTATTAGCATTTGAAAATCTACAATATTTTTCCTTTTTTCGTTTTTAGATTTTCATTTCACACGCCTATATAACCTAACTTCCTGAGAGACGTACTTCTACGTCAAAATTGTCAAAAAAAAAACAGAAAAAATATTTTTACAAGCTCCTTTGCTATTTCTGTGTTTATTTTTTGTAAGGGCAAAATTAGCTACAATTTAGCCAAAAACACTACCGATCAAACAAACCGTTTTAGCTCTAACAATATATTTATCGTTATTAGGCATTCGGCACCAGTGATGGAAACGAAACGAATATGATGCAATCAACATTTAATCTCCACTTGTACACATCATGAAGTGTACAGACCGCGACTAAACTTGAATTCTCTCAACCTATAATGAAATGATGATATGGTGCATAGGTTTCTGGGAGAAAACAAACACTTAACTAGACTACATCGGCTCTGAGAAGCGATTCGCTCGTTGCGTTTGTCTCTCCATATGCCGGTCGTTAGGGGAACAAAGAATAGCAGCAGAAGAATATCATGTCGCCTGAGCAGCAGCAGAGGTGTGGTGAGGTGAGAGGGAAAGTGTGTGGAAAGAGACTACTTCGGCAAGGGTTGACTTGAGCGAGAGTAGGAGAGCATACATTGTCATTTTCTCTCTTTTTCTGACAAAAAATCATATTCATGAGTCAAATGAGTAAGAACATAACAAGATCTAATCGCTCTTTGTTACAGAGACGAATAACTTCATATACCGAGTTGTGCACATTGAGAACCATATGTTGTGGTGTACACTAGGGATGTAACGGATATCCGCATCCGCAAATGCGAAACATCCGCATTAACATTGACATCCGCATCAGAAAAAAAAACAATATCGCACGCTTAGCCTTGGGGCTAATAGCGGTCTCGATCAACTAGATTAGTTGAGAGAATTCGTTATCGATATTGTTTTTGGCACATTTTGCATGTGTAGGATAAGTACAACGATACACCATGCCCCAGTGCTGAGTCGAGAAAATTTCCAGCTCGAAAAGATCCTCGACTCGATCGGGAATCGAACCCGATATCACAACCGTGTGGGAGAGCTAGCCGACCGGCATCGCTAACCACAGAACCACGGGGACCACGACATCCGCATCATACCATGTGGATATTGAAAAAAAATATCGCTTCATAAAATATTGCAGAAAAATTTTCCTTTGTGTATTTACTGCTCGCCCAAATAACTTTTGCACTGGGGAGGGGCATGGCTATGTGGAAAAAGTAAGAATTGGTTGAGAATTGGTGTCATCTGAAAAAAATTTTTTTTGCGAAAATTCACTCTCTGGGACTTAGTCGTTTTTTTCAATTGTGGTAGGCGGAGTTCAAAATGTTTAGAATTTATCTTTTGAAATTGATCACTAGTCTCTCGAAATAGCTTGTATAATGATATACACTAGAACTAGCATCGAATACATTATGTTTCATTAGGGTGGTTCATTTATTCGACTTAGGGTGGTTCATTTATTCGACATAGGGTGGTTCATAATATTGTGTAAAAATGAGTATAAGATGGAAAAAATCACTTTTCACTGAATACCAATAGGAAAATTCCTGAAAATATAATATTTGTTATATCATTGTCGTTAGGGTGGCAATGTAGAATTGGAAAAATCATAAGTAAAATGGCAAAATATTACAAAACAAATTTACAAAATGTATCAAACTACTCTGTGCAAAAAAAAATGATCTCAACCAAAATTAAGTTTGTGTCTCGTGGAAAATGTTGAATGCCTTCATGTCATTTGCAAAATCATACACGGGTGGTACATGGAATTTTAATATTTGAAAAATGTTTTCGATTCCAAGTGTCTTAAACTTTTAAATGAAACGGTGGAAACTGATGGAATATGTTATATTACTTTGTTTGAAAAATCTAGTCTCTAAGACACTTGCACCCGTCTTTCGAATGTTGTACCAGACAATTTATTCGTTTTATTTACCACAATAATGTCCTTTGCCAACACTTGATTGAACACACAGTGCTCTGGCTTATATAATCGGACAAAAGACTGTATCGATGTTATTCAGTGATAATGAGAGTATAGAGATCTCAATCAGATAGGCAACACAATTGACTCGTTCTTTCTGGGTTTGCGTCGTTTTGACAGTTCGACCATTCATTTTCTGTCAAGTTTATATCATCAGAACGTGAACGTGCCAGTGTGCGGTGTGACATCTTCGGCAAAGTTGTGGATAATAGCTTTGTTTTTCAAAAAAAATAAACACTCTAAAAACAAATTACTAATTTAAAAAAAAATAAAAGAAAGTTATAAATTAATTATCGAAAACAGCCCATTTGAAACAACTGATTTTTTCATAAAAACTACGAAAGTTTTCCTGAACAACGAAACCGGCCATGGAGAAATCAGAAAAAAAGTTATATTTTTTATTTTATTTTTTACAGGGTACACTTTTTTGTAGGAACGAAGTTATTATTTACAACTTTGCCAGATACACTAGAGCAAGATCGCGCGAAATGACCTATGGTCGAATATCGACCATTTTTGATTTAAATGAAACTTTGCACACGTATTTGGCTTAGCAAACTGAGCATTTTTCACAGATGGAGAGATTTTTTACACCCATGAGTTACATTCTAAAAGGGCTTATGCCTTTTGGCATAGGTTTTATTCGAAGCATTGTAGCCCAGAAACCGTTGGTTGTATAAAAAAACTGTCTGAGAATGAGTTGTAGGGAATTAAAAATGCACCATAAAAAATATACTGTACAAAAAAATTTTTTTACCAAAAAAAATTAAAAATAAACTTTAAATTTCAATTAAAAAAAAAAGAGTTGAATTTTTTTTATATTTTTTTAAAGAAACTTGATGTAAATACGCAACTTTTAAAAAAAAGTCCAGGATGGAGAAATGAAAAATAACTTTTTTATGGTAGATTCATTTTTTTATGAAAATTCTAATTCAAACATTTTTCAAAATATTTGTATTCTGATGATTTTAAAAGATGCAGAAAGTCATTTAGAATCAAAAAAGTCTTGATAGTAAACATTCTAAAGCCATCGGTTTTCGAGTTGTTTTAAATTTAAGCTCAATAAATTATTAATATTTCGGAAAACACACGTTTTTTAATTTGTCCATGGTTCTCCAGCAAAAACCATACGTTCATTGGAATGCTTGATCAAAAATATACAATTCATTCTTTGACAACAAAACGATTGGATAAATAACTCAAGCGCTGAACCTTAGCCTACCTACACGTTCTCCCTTGCCGAATGTTTTATAAAAAATATGTTTGTCGTGCAACACTACCTACTCGTTAACTAATAATAACTGTTTGTAAAGTACGCAACCAATAACTACTGGGTTACCTATAATATCTGTTTTCGTATATAAATACGATTGTACTACTCCAGATGTGTTAGTAACAGTTTGCATTTTGTGAAGATGAATAAAGTGAAAATGGAATACACCAAGCCCAAATGCTGTAAACCCTTTCCTGATCATCGGTGCTAATCAAGCTTACGCAAATGAAACGAAAACGTTATTGCAAAATATTGAACGGTCAAGCTCATTTTAATACGTCTTTATCAATTTGTGATTCGTGTAGTTATTGGAATGATAGTCAAGCCACTATTCATCCCTTCGTTGTTTACTATTCAGAATCTGGAACACTTAAGAATATCAGCTTCATCATAATATCGGAAGTACTCCATCATGATACTGTTGCGGTTCAGGTGTTCATTGCCAAATTGATGAGTTTTTTGAAAACAACAATAGAGTTGAAAAAAGCGATATTAATGTCTGATGGAGCTGCCTCACAATATAAAAATAGAAACAACTTTGCAAGTTCAAAACAAAATATGACGTCGATGCAGAGTGGCATTTTTTTGCGACTTCTCATGGTAAAGGCCCATGCGATGCAATTGGTGGCATATTAAAACGAATGGCAGGAAATGCAAGTTTAGCTAAAGAACATGAACATACCATTACAAGCGCAAAAGAATGGTATGATTGTAATAAAAATTCATCAGAAATGTCATTTAGTTGGGTATCATATGAAGAATATGAACAAGGAGTAACAGAATGGAGCAATATTTTCAAAAAATCTATAATAATAGCTGCCACACAAAAGTATTACTCTTTTGTTCCGATTTCAGAAAATAAGATACAAACGAAGCTGTTTTCAAAAGATGACGAATCTTTTACTTATGATGTATATGAAATATAAGGTGAAACTAGTTCTGTAAAGTATCTATGTCATAGAAAAATATGTTCCTAAGATAATAAAACTCGAAAATAAAGATTTGATTCATATATTTATTTATATCACTTAGAACACTTAACTCTTTTCTTGAGAACCGTTCGCCCAATCGTTTTGTTGTCAAAGAATGAATTGTATATTTTTGATCAAGCATTCCAATGAACGTATGGTTTTTGCTGGAGAACCATGGACAAATTAAGAAAAACGTGTATTTTCTCAAATAATTGTAATTGTTCGAGCTTAAATTAGAAATAACTCGAAAACCAATGCCTTTAGAATGTTTACTATCAAGAGCTTTTTGATTCAAAATGACTCTCTGCATCTTTTAAAATCATCAGAATACAATTATTTTGAAAAATGTTTGAATTAGAATTTTCATAAAAAAATTAATCTACTATAAAAAAGTTATTTTTCATTTCTCCATCCTGGACTTTTTTTTAAAAGTTGCGTATTAACGTCAAGTTTCTTTAAAAAAAAATAAAAAAGAAATTCAACTCTTTTTTTTTAAATTGAAATTTAATGTTTATTTTTAATTTGTTTTGGTCAAAAAAATTTTTTTTGTACAGTGTGTATTTTTTTATGGTGAATTTTTAATTCCCTACAACTCATTCTCAGACAGTTTTTCTATACAACCAACGGTTTCTGGGCCACAATGCTTCGAATAAAACCTATGCCAGAAGGCGTACGCCCTTTTAGAATGTAACTCATGGGTGTAAAAATCTCTCCACCTGTGAAAAATGCTCAGTTTGCTAAGCCAAATACGTGTGCAAAGTTTCATTCCAATCAAAAATGGTCGATTAAATTTTCGCGTATTTCCAGGCGATTTGAAATGATATAGCTCACTATGCCAATCAAATAAACCGTTTTGACTGTAGAAATATGCTTGATTCCTCATAGTGTGCTCTATTGGAAATTAAAAATATGACTACAGTCGAACGGCATAGTGTCTTCGGCAAAGTTGTAGATAATATTTTGTCCTTCCAAAAAAAATTTGCCTTTTAAAAAAAATAATTGAAAATAAATTATTTTTTTTTTCCAAAAAATATTTTTTTTCAAAAAATGATAACTTATTTTTCTTGATTTCTATATGATCGGACTGGTTTCATTGTTTTGGTAATCTTTCGTAGGTTTTATTAAAAGGATCAACTTTTTAAAAAATTAGCCCTTTTGAATAATTAATTTTCAATCTTTCTTCTAACTTTTGAACGAATAATTTTTTGAGTGTAATTTTTTTGGTAAGACCGAATTATTATCTACAGCTTTGTCGAAGACGTCACAATAATCAAACGAACCGAAGTGCTTTTTTTATTTTATACTCATTTTTCACAATATCATGAACCACCCTGTGCCGAATAAATGAACCACCCTAATGAAACATAATGTATTCGATGCTAGTTATAGTGTATATCATTATACAAGCTATTTCGAGAGACTAGTGATCAATTTTAAAAGATAAACTCGAAACATTTTAAACTCCGCCTTCCACAATTGAAAAGACGACTAAGTCCCAGAGTAAATTTTTGCAAAAAAAAATTTTTTCAGATGACACCAATTCTCGACGTTTCATGCGTTTTTAAGTCATTTGGCATCAAAAAAAAATTTCGAAAACCGAAATTTCACGTAACCCCCCCCCCCCTTCGGTGATTTTTCGGTTTTCAAAAAAGCCAAACTTCAATCGCTTTGCGCCACCCCTTTTTAAGTCCGATTGAGCTGAAATTTTGCACAGGGTGTTTTTTCGAGCAGGTGAACATTTTGTATAGGGTTTTTTTTGAAATTCGAGATGACCATTTTGCCTGGCACCCTAGTGTACACTAACAATAAGCAATATATCGTGAAAAGGAAAGCAAAGAGAGTGAACCAACACCGATACTTTGTTATTGCATACTGACGGCGATGTCAACGCATCTTAGGATTGCTTTTTATGTATTCAAAATCGCTAGAGGTGATTTTTTTCCATCGCTGCTGGGCTCAGTCAGTTTGATCGAAGTTTTTTTTGTCTTTCGGTGTATATTTTTTTGCAAGGACAAAATTACTGTCAACAATTTTGTTGAAGAGATTATAGCAATCATACATACCGTTCTAGCTTTATTTTTTTTTTTTTTTTGAAAATTTTAACTTTCTGTTAGTTTCAATGTTTAGCTAACCTTCGTTAGTTTTCATGAAAGGTAAAAAAATTTAAAAAAAAATTGTTTTTCTAAATATTTTCTCTTGCGTTTTTTTAAACGACAAAATTTTCTACAATTTTGCCAAAGGCGGGGAGTCTCTTTATCGGTTGCTTCGGAAAAAGCCGTTCTTTTTTAAATTTTTCGAGGTGGGAGAGGCGAAACAAAGGATTAATACAAAAAAAGGCGGGGTTGCTCATATTTTAGTGATGGGTATTTGTTGTATTGTTGCACCCAAAATTCATGTATTGCTTCGTTTTATTAGAAGATAATTCTAAATATAGAGTTGATTACCTTGTTTGAAAAGTTGAGTTGTACTTTTACTGTTGCTCCATCAATTTGTATACGTTTGCAATAGAAATTTAATGAATTTATCAAAAAAAAATCTTCATTGTTGGCACTTTGATGTTTTAGCTGGTGAAACCTGAAAAGGGTAGGGAAATATTAGAACAGTCTGCGACTTTTCGTTGCTCAAAAAGAATTCTAAGATTCTAATTTTGCTCTTTGTACATTGGAACACTAATCATTTTTTCAAATTCTTTAAATTTAATTTTTTCAGATTTTTACCTCGCTCTTATACTAACGCTAATAAGAGAACATACTTAAATGACGTAGCATCTATGGGAGAGGGGGGGGGGGGGGTGTATGATCGATTTGTGAAAAGCTGCGACTGTTCTCCTCGTACCAAAAGACAAATTCTGCTAACCAGAAGACAATTATACAGAGCGCAGTCAACATTATACAAAATGCTGTCACTAATGTATGAGTGATAAATACATTGAATTTGACACGGTGATATTTTTTTTTCCATATAATTTGTTTTTGTAAATGTTGAAAAAAAGCTTGTTTTATTTGTACTTTCTTCTTAGAACGGGAGCAGAGGAGTCATCTAATGCTTTATTTTTAGGGTTAGTATTTTGTGACTAAATGCTTCGAGAGGGGAGGGGGAAGGGTGAAAATCATGAATAAATTACGTCATTTAGGTATACTTCCTGAGTTCGCTGAAAACGCTACTTTATGTTTGCTTCACCACAGCAAACATAAAAAAAGCGTTTTCACAGGTTACGCATTAACTGTTACCGAGCCTTGCGCCTTCAAAAATTCAAAGTGGTGGCTCGAAATCGGCCATTTGTGGCTTCAACACAGTTCCACCTTAAACATTCATGAAACGTGAAACTCGGATGTTGAATCTGGAAAACAATAGTTTTATTGTGTACCACATACATATAGAACACTTCTGATCATCTCTCCACTGACGTTAACTTTAAAATAGTTTATGGTGCAAACAGAATTTGTAACACACGAAACAATGGTGGTTAATTGCGAAATTTGCATGGACGTTCGTATTTGCCACGATTACACACAATATTACACACTAAACTTATCACAACCATTTCGACTAATTGTCTGCAATTGCGTGTTGTTAACTTTTTGATAGAACCTTTTCAAAGCAGCAAAACAAAAAGTGATATAAAAAAAACTAGGTTCACATGTTATTACTTAAAGACGAGATCCTGCATTGTCTCATTGCAAAATTACCTGCAATATAATAGAGATCGTATTGTCGGTAATAACTGAGCAGATGTGTTGTTCCCTTAGGGTTTTTCTTTGTTATTGAAGTTCTATGGATTTCCTAGGGACCCAATTAGTGTACGTATCATTATTATGTTTGCTCGTAAACGTACATATATTAAATTGTTTTTTTTTTTTTTGCCAGGACAATTCTAGCGACTGGTCCAATTAATGCAGCGGAATTAGAAATATTATGCTATCGTTATCAGTGCCAGGGTCGCAGATATACGTCTGCAAATTGTAGCGAACTCTGCGAACGTGCTCGGACAAGACAGTACGGCTCAAAACTTACGAGTCGATCCTGACTGTTAGCTAGCGGCTGCAGTGCACAGATAGTCAGCTAGAAGTCTATGCAAAAATATTGTGAGAGACACAATAAAAAACGATCTGCCGCTGGTGGCCGGGTGGCAAAATTGTGCACAGAGACAAGTCGGAGCAGCACCATCTGAACTGAACGCCGGCGTGGATTTGAGTTTAGCATTTCAATTTATATTCTCTTGTCATTTTAGCATTCATTCTTCTTTGAGGTTTTCCGTTTCGACGTGTGTTTTCTGAGCACAGCTTTGTGCCGTGGCTTCGAGAAATGGCTTCTGCTGACCTGGAGATCCGGGCTCGATGCTTGTTTACGAAACTTTCTCGCTAATTGGCCGAGTTTTTAATTGGCGTCACACCTACTAATATTTGGTTCTTACTTTAAATGTTTATTTTATACACTGGAAAAAATGCTATTATGAAACCACCTTTTTTTCGTTTTAAAACGCACATTGGATTCACCGCGCGGCAGATCCCAGGCACGGCTAAGTTCGGTGCGCTCCGCAGATGGGACTCCAAAACTCGGGTCCCAACTTTTTGCAGAGGAAACATTATCATCAGCGCCGAGTGAAGTCGATGCAGGGAAGGCACACTGACTGACGATGTTTTATAGAGCGACCGACTTGTTTCTGATGGCCACTCGGCACCAGCAGCGGAGTCAGTGTACGCATCGTGTGGGCAGGGTACGGAAAACGGTCAGAGCGACGAAAGCGAATTTCGAGAGAGAAAAAAAAGAATAGATTTTACCTTGCCTGATCTAGCGCACGATGCCGACGACAGTAACAACGACGAACAAACGGTGATGGGTTGAGGTTTTTTGCCTTCTCATCATCATGTTCCTCTCGCTCTCCCGCCACAATCTCGCCTGACGGGCATTCTTAATGCCAACGTACCGGTTGAAGACAGGACGGGGGGGGGGGGTTCTAATGAGGTATGCCATGCGCGCTCGAACCTCGCAGCTTGAGCGATTCGACTCGACTCGGTTCCTTTCCGCTTGATTGTTCTGTGCGCTAGCTTTTGGGGTTTATGGATTCCGGTTGTGCGGTCGGCTGGATGTGAGTGTTGCGAAGCGAAGCACTTCTCATCAACTCTGGTTCGAGTCGTTAGGTTTTTTTCTCTCCTGCCATTGCCAGTTTATCGTACAGTGATCTAAACCGAACGATGGATGGTCAAATAAAAGTCCTTCGTCTAGATGGTTCTAGTTTTGGGCACTATTTGACTTTTTCTCTAAAGTGGAAATGGTCATTTAATCAAACAGGATTTGACCACCTTGTAACCAACTGTGCATCCGGGAACCCTGCACAGCCGATGGTATTTACCGTGTCAAGTTAAGATTTAACTCGAGAGGATTTTTCCCCGTCGCCTGTAACCAGAAAATACTGCACGGTTTACTGGCTTGCTGGCAATCGCTTATGCCTTACTACTGTACAGATCTGCGAGAGTCGACCGGACGGCCTATCAACGCACAGTGGGGAATCGCTGGCTATCGATCTAATACGAATTAACCGTCATCCTGTGAACTAATACTCTGTCAAAATACCAATGGTCAGCGTAACATGACAAATATTTTCACGTATTTCCTTGAATAAAAAATTACTAATTTTGCTGGAGGCAGCTTAGATCTTGACAGTTTATTGAAAGAAGTTGCCTGAAAAAGGAGAAGGACATATTTTAGTGGCTTAAAAAAAACTTTGTACTAGTTTAGATATTCAGGGGCATCGAACCTGGTGTGAGTGTAATTTACTTTTATTTTTGAATATTTGATACAGTATTTGGCAGACTGTCCAGTTTAAAAACACTGATTAACAAATCAAAGTTTGGACTTTGTGTTCTACCACACAAAAAAATGATCTGTAAAAAAAAATTGGAAACTTGATGCTCTGTCAAACGCCAGAAACACCAGAAATATTCACTCACTTTAATTAAAAGATATTCTGTTACGTGGCCAGCATTTGTTTGAGATCGTCCCACTGTGCAGCGGACAGAATGAAGCGAATGCTCGAACAAAAGTTTACTTCGAAACCGAATCGAGAGCTCTGTACTGTACCCCGAGCCGAGCTTTTGCGGTTTTAACTTCTCGACTTCAAGATTCCCTCATTCACTTCGGGAGAGATACAGAGCCAGAGAGAATGAGCATTCTGTTTGCGGTTCAAGCTGCGGGTCTCAACTCCGAAGGAGTTTATTCCTGTGTTATTAATATTATTTTCTTGTCGTGTCTCATAATAAATGTTGCTATGTTATGTTTTTTTTTTTCTTTAGCTGGTCTTCTGTGCCTTCTGCTGTGCGTTCCACCTTGCCGGGAATTGCTTTGCTGAGTTATTTTATTTCCCAGTTGTTGCGCATCTTTTAACGTCAATTGACTTGAGCTCTCCGGTTCAGTTGAATCTATGTACGATCGACGAGGACGACTCGGACAGCACTTATCTCCACCCCAAGCGTAGGATTCTCGTAGGAATCACGCTGGTGCTTTGTGCGGGAGGAAATTTTTGTTTATGCTTCTGCAAACTTCAACCGTGATCGACCAATGAATTATCGCGGCTTTTCGGTTCGACCCGGAGAATAATCTAATCAATCAACTGTCCCGCGCGTTCTGCAGGCAAGCATCGATCGGGGTGAATATAAATTGCCGGTATGGAGGATAAATGGAATCAAGATCACGCTCCGAGATCACGGCGTTGTTGCCGATCCGGCGGGTGTTAAGGTTTACTTACGTTTGGATTTTTTTCGGGCATGGAGTCCGGAGTCATCAATCAGCTCGAATCAATTTTTATTGCGTCAGTAATTGCCTTTACAACCTGGTGGTCTGGTGTTGCAGTATCGCTGTTAAATATTGCAGGGCGTTTGATTAGACTGATGTTTTTTTTGCAAAAGTGATTGCTCTTTAATGCTTTGTCCAAAATAGAACCAGTTTTCTAATTACATAACTGCAGTTTTCAGTACAGGTTTTTTTACGGCCCTCGGCCGATTTTTTTTACAATCGATATTTCTTCTTTTGAATTCCAAAACTTTATGAGAATGTTGAACTTTCAATTCAACAAATTTTAGAATTTCTTTATCATCACGATGGCTTATAACACTGAGCAATTCTCGCTGAAACCGTCCCACTGGTGACATGAGGTCTTTCCAAAAGGTTATTTTTATGTCTAAATGATTGAAAGTAGCGAAAAATGAGAAAAACCACTTTGGTTAGTTCATATTGATTGACCGCTCGGGCACAAATTGGTAAAACGGTTTTTACAAAAATTGATTTTTGAGCAATTCTTGACCTTTTTATTGATTTATTTCTTTTAAATTTGTCATTGAACACCCTGCGACCAACACATCGTTTTCAAGAGGAATGATAGAGCTTTCATTTGAAGTAAAAAAAAAGTTGGCCGCCATCTTGTATCTCGCCGCCATCTTGGATTTCATCAGAAAAACGTGTTTTTGAGCAAGTTCGTAACCACCGATTTTGAATTTGACATCACCATTGGAAAGCTGAGAAAAAATGCTTTAAGATACATTTAAAACATTAGGTGAGCATTGAGGTTATCTTGTCATTCTGGTCACTTTTCAAAATCGACCTTCAAACAGTTCAACGCATGACTCGCGTAGGTAGGCTAAGGTTTAGCGCTTGAGTTATTTATCCAATCGTTTTGTTGTCAAAAAATGAATTGTATATTTCTGATCAAGCATTCCAATGAACGTATGGTTTTTGCTGGAGAACCATGGACAAATTAAGAAAAACGTGTATTTTCCTAAATAATAATAATTTTTCGAGCTTGAATTAGAAATAACTCGAAAACCAATGCCTTTAGAATGTTCACTACCAAGAGCTTTTCGATTCAAAATGACTCTCTGCATCTTTTAAAATCATCAAAATACAAATATTTTGAAAAATGTTTGAATTAGAATTTTCATGAAAAAATTAATCTACCATAAAAAAATTATTTTTCATTTCTCCATCCTGGACTTTTTTTTTAAAAGTTGCGTATTGACGTCAAGTTTCTTTAAAAAAAAATTCAACTCTTTTTTTTTAAATTGAAATTTAATGTTTATTTTGTATTTTTTTTTGGTCAAAAAATTTTTTTTTGTACAGTGTATATTTTTTTATGATGTATTTTCGATTCGCTACAACTCATTCTCAGACAGTTTTTCTATACAACCAACGGTTTCTGGGCTTCAATGCTTCGAATAAAACCTATGCCAAAAGGCATGCCCTTTTAGAATGTAACTCATGGGTGTAAAAAATCTCTCCACCTGTGAAAAATGCTCACTTTGCTAAGCCAAATACGTGTGCAAAGTTTTATTCAAATCAAAAATGGCCGATTAAATTTTCGCGTATTTCCAGGCGATTTGAAATGATTTTGCTCATGTGTTTTTGGCGCTGCACAGTGGTCCAAAAAGGCAAAAAGTGGAACCTAATTCCATAGCGCCTTACACCTTCATCCTAGCTTAATAGTGTATTCGGAACAATTGTTTGCATGAATGACCTGCATAATCGCAAATTGTCAAAAATTACGAAAAGTTTACTTTATTAGAGATAAAAAACAAACTTTTTTGTGTTAAGAGATAGGTGAATGGTTTATTCAGGAAAGTTGTAGAAGATTCAAAAATATGAAACTTTGTTGAACAGATCAAAATCCTATCTTCAGTTATAGAGTATATTATAAGGAACTTACTTAAAAGTTAGTTTTTTGTACTTAACGGTGAGTTGCATTTTATACGAACGTGTTATAATACGTAAATAACTTCCTAATTACATTATTTTTTTATTATATCAATATTCAGTTTGAACAATTTCAGTTCTTTATGGAAACACGCTTTTTGTGTGTTATTTGTGGTTTTTCAGCATGACAAACATAGATTTATTTGAATAAACGATCAAAATAACACAATTTATTCTTTGGCAGCAAAGAGGTTGGATGAATAATTCAAAAGTTCATTTCGTCATTTGAATTATTCAAACCATGGAAATAAATCAATCTCTATGAATGTGAGTAGTAATAAAATATTTCATCTTTTTCATAAAGAGACTTCAAATCATTGGGAATGATTTGTTTTATCGGAATGAGAACATCCTCGCCTTTTTCCGTACATCACCTCGATTCTTTCTTTATTCAGAATTTTTTATTTTAAAAATAAATTTTCTTTACCGTATAAGCAAAGCAGTAGGGAATAAAACCGAAAATGATCCATTGTATTTATTCAGTTATCGTGAGACCCATAGTTACCTATGCTTTACTCATCTGTTGACCAGAAACGACGACATTTGAAAGTTTATTCTGCATTCTTCCACTGCATCAGTTTGTACAATTTGAAGCCGAAAAGAGTGCTTAAGGATAAAACGATCTTCAAATCTCTTTAAAGATGACCTAACAGGACATCTAAATATTCTAAAAACTATTCGCATCAATCCTCTACTAATCAACAATGAACACTGAATGAAGAAAAGATACAACTTTGAGCGACGATTTCGACTATTTGAACCTGACGTGATACTTGGAAACGCGATGATCCTGATCTTCGTGCAGGATTTATTATTTGCTACTCAAATGGTTCAATAATCAACAGTTAAGTGGATGTGGGACCAATGGCCAACTGTCTAACAAGTTGAAGTCCAAGCAATTCTGGAATGTACTGGTTTTTGTATACGCAGAAAATATAGACACTCAAACATTCGCATCATATCCGAGAGTCGAGCAGGTTTCAATGCTTTGAAGCCTGCCACATGCACGTCCCAACTTGTTTGGGAGTGCGTCCAATCATTTCAAAAACTGGATTGCAACAATCAAGTCAAATTATGTTGGAGTCCTGGTCACTACGGAATTAATAAATTTCATATTTTAGCTTTTAATATCCCTGATTCAAATAACTCACGACTTTGAATGTCACGAAAAAAAGTTTCTTGGTATTTTGACGTAGGCCTACGTCTTTGTTTTCTATGCCCAAGTACATTCTGTATAACTGAAAATCAAACCGGTCTAATGTTGGGTTAGACACCATTCGTCTACTGTGATATTCTCTCAAATAGGTTAAAAAGTAGGAGGGTGGTATTCAAGACACGACCGCATGACGTTGACTACCGTAATCTTATATTCCATTAAAACAAATAGTAGGGGGAATTGCAACTCCAGTATTTGTTGCATTTTTATCTAACAGTGCATTTCTGAATGCTGAATACTAGAAGAATGGATCTCTCTTATTTAATCGCTGTCATTTCATACATACCGCATGACGTAGGACTCTATATTTTTCATCTAACAGTGCTTTCTTATTTGCTGACATTAGAGCGCTTTGAACAATAATTAATAAATAATATAAATGACATATATGGATGAAACCTTATTTATATTGGCATCCCCGCTTCCCAGGTATTCAAATTAGAAAAGCATTTGTTCGTAGTTTAAAATAACAAGAAAAACAGAAAATTCAATTAGCCGCTTCTGTAACAAAATTTCGAGGCACCAAAAGGGGCCAGGTGCCGAATATATCCATGTTTTTGGTCAGTCCGTCCAGAATTCTTTCAAGATAGCGTCCGTATGTAGCCGGTACGGTTTAGTAATGAAACTGATGGGGTGAAATGTTCGAACGGTACGTTTTATACCAAGGCTTCGTCAGATAAATAAAAAGAAGGTGGGGCTACATAGGTGATGGAATGGTAAGGAAAAATTTTTCTTGAAAGCTGCGCCGGCCGCTGTCGTAATATTAACACCAACACAAACATGCGTTTTTGCATGATTTTTTCCGCTATCAGCAGCATTTGGTAAAACAGAAAATTCAATTAGCCGCTTCTGTAACAAAATTTCGAGGCACCAAAAGGGGCCAGGTGCCGAATATATTTTTGTTTTTGGTTAGTCCGTCCAGAATTCCAGCCATTTTAGTATTTTGCAGTGCCATTTATTACTAACAGCCACCAGCATAACGAGTAAAACCGGCACGAGATGACCGGTACTCTTGTCTTTCCTCCTTTCAGCTGCTATCACCTAGCGTCCGCATGTCGCTGGTGCAGTTTTGGAATCAAAACGATGGGGCGCCGGCCGCTGTCGTAAAATTAACACCAACAAACAGATGCATATTTGCAAGGTTTTATCCGCTAGCAGCAGCATTTTGTAATAAAACAGAAAATTCAATTAGCCGCTTCTGTAACAAAATTTCGAGGCACCAAAAGGGGCCAGGTGCCGAATATATCCATGTTTTTGGTCAGTCCGTCCAGAATTCTTTCAAGATAGCGTCCGTATGTAGCCGGTACGGTTTAGTAATGAAACTGATGTGGTGAAATGTTCGAACGGTACGTTTTATACCAAGGCTTCGTCAGATAAATAAAAAGAAGGAGGGACTACATAGGTGATGGAATGGTAAGGAAAAATTTTTCTTGAAAGCTGCGCCGGCCGCTGTCGTAATATTAACACCAACACAAACATGCATTTATGCAAGGTTTTTTCCGCTTGCAGCAGCATTTGGTAAAACAGAAAATTCAATTAGCCGCTTCTGTAACAAAATTTCAAGGTACCAAAAGGTGCCAGTTGCCGATTATAGTTTCCTGGTTAGTCCGTCCAGAATTCCAGCCATTTGAGTGTTTTGCAGTAGCCATTTACTACTAAAGCCACCAGCATAACGGGTGAAACCGGCACGAGATGACCGGTACTATTTTGTCTTTCCTCCTTTCAGCTGCTAACACCTAGCGCTGTCGTGAAATTAACATCAACATAAACATGCATTTTTGGAAGGTTTTTTTCCGCTAACAGCAGCAATTGTAAAACATAAAATTCAACTAACCGCTTCTATTATAAAACTGCGAGGCACCAAAAGGTGCCAGTTGCCGATTTCTTGTTTACTGGTTTCCGTCCAGAATTCCAGCCATTTTAGTATTTTGCAGTAGCCACCAGCATCACGGGTCAAACCGGCACGAGATGACCGTTACTATTTTGTTTTACCTCCTTTTAGCTGCTAACACCGAGCGTCCGTATGTATCCGGTACGGTTTAGTAGTGAAACTGATGGGGTGAAATGTTCGAACGATACGTTTTATACCAAGGCTTCGTCAGATATTTAGAAAGAAGGCGGGGCTACATAGATGATGGAATGGTAGAGACAAATGTTTCTTGAAAGCTGCGCCGGCCGCTGTCGTAATATTAACATCAACACAAACATGCATTTTTGCAAGGTTTTTTCCGCTAGCAGCAGCATTTGGTAAAACAGAAAATTCAATTAGCCGCTTCTGTACCAAAATTTCGAGGCATCAAAAGGTGCCAGTCGCCGATTATAGTTTCCTGGTTAGTCCGTCCAGAATTCCAGCCATTTAAGTGTTTTGCAGTAGCCATTTACTACTAAAGCCACCAGCATTACGGGTGAAACCGGCACGAGATGACCGGTACTATTTTGTCTTCCCTCCTTTCAGCTGCTAACACCTAGCGCTGTCGTGAAATTAACATCAACATAAACATGCATTTTTGGAAGGTTTTTTTCCGCTAACAGCAGCAATTGTAAAACATAAAATTCAACTAACCGCTTCTATTATAAAACTGCGAGGCACCAAAAGGTGCCAGTTGCCGATTTCTTGTTTACTGGTTTCCGTCCAGAATTCCAGCCATTTTAGTATTTTGCAGTAGCCACCAGCATCACGGGTCAAACCGGCACGAGATGACCGTTACTATTTTGTTTTACCTCCTTTTAGCTGCTAACACCGAGCGTCCGTATGTATCCGGTACGGTTTAGTAGTGAAACTGATGGGGTGAAATGTTCGAACGATACGTTTTATACCAAGGCTTCGTCAGATAATTAGAAAGAAGGCGGGGCTACATAGATGATGCAATGGTAGAGACAAATGTTTCTTGAAAGCTGCGCCGGCCGCTGTCGTAATATTAACACCAACACAAACATGCATTTTTGCAAGGTTTTTTCCGCTTGCAGCAGCATTTGGTAAAACAGAAAATTCAATTAGCCGCTTCTGTAACAAAATTTCAAGGTACCAAAAGGTGCCAGTTGCCGATTATAGTTTCCTGGTTAGTCCGTCCAGAATTCCAGCCATTTAAGTGTTTTGCAGTAGCCATTTACTACTAAAGCCACCAGCATTACGGGTGAAACCGGCACGAGATGACCGGTACTATTTTGTATTTCCTCCTTTCAGCTGCTATCACCTAGCGTCCGCATGTCACTGGTGCGGTTTTGGAATCAGAATTATGGGGCGCCGGCCGCTGTCGTAATATTAACACCAACAAAAAAATGCATATTTGCAAGGTTTTTTCCGCTAGCAGCAGCATAAACATCGGAAACAGAAAGTGACAACAACAATAACAACAAAGTCAGATCGATTGTATCCGTTAGTGTCGACTGTGCTTGGGAAGAGAGGTAGTGATTGGCTGCGCGGTATGATTTAGACAATCGATATTAATTATCAATTTTTCAATAGTGTATCTCAAACAAAAGTTTGTTTTTGTTACATAAATTTAACCGTAAAAGAATTTCTGATCGATTGATGCCAAAACCTCGAAAACCTGATTATAGATGACTGCAAAATAAGCGCTCAAAACCTGACCACTTTTCTCTGGTTTTCCCTGGTTGAATTACTAGATTTTCAAATTCAGGGGCCTAACTTCGATATAGACGTTAGTCAACGTCAAAAAAACAGAAACTCCCCATCCCAGTAGGTCAACCCATGTTTCCTTCAATGAACTTAGACTAATTTGATGTCTCGAAAGTAAAGCTTTTTCGAGAAGTTCGTGATAACTCCCGTTCTCAATCAATTCATTGCTTTTATAGTTCAATTAAAACTGATGTCATGAAGAAAAACATGCTGATACTAAGCACACTTGGCTTAGCAGTGCGCATTTATAAAAAAAATACTTTGGAATTCCATATTGTTTTTGCAGTACTCAACAATAGGCACACTTCACTGGAACCAATTGAAAAGTGAACACCTCTTTCTGCAGCAATAACAAAAGATATGAGAGAATCCAGTCTGTTTAAATTTTCACCATCCTCTCCAATTAAATCCGAAATAATTTTTGTCGCCTGTTGAACCAACAATGTTATTACACAACTGAAATGAAACACTTTAATAGCATAAAAAGAGTTCGTCAGCTAAAATTCATCAACAGAAATCTACTCTCATCTAAAAATGAAGTTACTATTTTTTATCGCTTCATATAAAAATTGATATCTAAAACATCGATCTCTTAACATCACAGGAAAAAATCATCTCGGTTTGCCAATTTACATTCGGTCTTTAAACATCTCAACTCCACCAACATCGAACTGCAAGCTCTCCTCAACAGGGAACGGAAGCGTGTTGGGTCGCGGTGATTTCGTTAATTCGCACACGCCGCAGGAAATGGAATAGAAAGGAAACCTGCTTCGAACGTGTTCCAATTTCCTCTCGATCACAGTTAACCACACACAACAGCTCAGCCAGCCAACCAGTTGTTCGCCCAGAAAAGAGCGGAGGTCGTAAATCGTAAAGCAAAAACTCAAAAAAAAAAAAAGATATGAAAAATCGAATGACAAATCATTAAGCAATTAAGCACTAAACTTGACCAAAGGTTTCGAAGGAAAACGCGAACTCCAAAAAGAGAGAGACAGAGACAATCGTGTTAATTCCGAGCGCTGTCCGTTTCTCTTTTTTTTTGCTCTACTCCTGCCAGAGACGCGAACTGGTTGGGACACAAAGCGAGCGAAAAGAATGAACACCAATCAAAATTGCATAATAATTGGATCTATTTTCACTCTTTTCTTCTCGTTACAGCCGAATTGTTCTTCGCATCCCGCGTGTGTTTTGTGTCAGTAAGTGCGTGCGTGTGTGTGTAAATCTTGAAAGCGACGCGGATGATTGTGCTGAAGCAGCAGTTGACGTAGAAAAAGAGGGGCACAGAAAAAAATGTATAAGGAAAATCAATAATAAATAGAATGCAGTCGTATTAGTGTTTTTTAATGTTTCATTATCATTAGTTTTTTTTTTCGGGGTTTATTTGTCCCGGTGTTTTCGTAATTTTGCTTTCCGTTGTGCTCCATACAGTCAAGTGGTGGTTCTTCTCTTCTCCGCGATCGCATGATCGCTGCGGTGTAGAGCAAATAACAAGCGCATGAAAAATGAGATTGAAGATTAGTGTGTGCTTACGGTGAAGTCGTCGGGGGCACCGAAGCAGGGGAGCGTCAAGAGCTCTGACCACGAAATCAAAACGGAAATTGCGAATTGTTGTTGCCAAACAAAGCCGTATTGCTAGCGGCGTGACCGAGCACCAGCACCTAGTATGAGTGCGGAGTTGAAATTAGTGTGCTGATGACGGTGTAATTATCGTGGGCTTTCTTTAGCGATTGGTGCTTGGCAGTGCAAAGCCCACGAAATAATCTAGCGTGTTTTTTGTGCGTGGTTTTTGGCAGAATTACGCGCGCATGAAGATTAGCTCTGCCTACAGGCCCGTGATCGTGACAAGCAGTTTTGAATTCGATTTAATGAAGAAGCCGCGCGCAAAGAGAGCGAAGTGTGAGGCATCATGAGTTAGAAAGTGTGAAGAAAGAGATGGCGCAGCAACAGACTGAAATCAATGAGAGTCTCGGAAAAGCTAACGATATAGGTGCCGATCAACAACAGACAAACAAATCGAGCAATTTGCAAAATGGTACTGATACTCAACCAGGCGGAAAAAATTCTCAAAGTGGACCAGTAATGGGTGGTGAGAAAGCAAAATCACTGTCCGGCGCAGCTGCCGGAGGAAATGGTGGAAATGCTCCGTCTTCACCAGCCTCCGCTCCGCCCCACCCTCCTCATCCGGGATCAGAAAATGCCCCCGGAATGCATCCCTACGAATCCTCGGGACATCATATGCCACCTACTAGTAATGCCGGCTCGGCAGACCCGAATAACAAAGACGAAATTCATCATCACCCTCAGCATCATCCAATGCATCAGCAGCACCCGCAACATCACCAACACCAGATGTTCGGACAGCCGCCGATGCAACATCAACAATACCCTAGGTATCATCATGACCCGAACATGCCTCCGGGTGATCCTTACGCGCACTATCGCATGAGTGCATCTCCGGGTGGTAAGCCTGGTTCAATGATACCTCCGAATAGGCCACCTCCGCAACGCTATATGCAGGGTCCGGGTGGTCCCGGAGGTCATCCACCCGGTCAACATCCCGGCCATCCGGGACAGCCGACGCAGGGTCCAACGCCCACATTGAACTCGTTGCTCCAATCGCATCCACCTGGGCAACACCCGCAGCACCGTTACCCGAATAGCTACGATCCAAATCAACCGCAGCCACCACCATCCCCTGGTCCGGGTCAACCGGGAGCTCAACCGGGTCAACAGCAGCCCCAGCAACAGCCCCCACCCGGGCAGCCTCCGCAACCGTATGGTCATCAACAGAGTTGGGCTCCGCCACCGCGACCCTACAGCCCGCAGATGGGCTCGCAACCGTATCGTCCCCCTCCACCGGTAAGTGTAGCTTTTAGAAGTTTCTTGATTTCTTTTCTCAATATTTTACAATAGCTGATTGTGATCTTAGAAAATTCATAATTTTCTCTCGTAGTCACTTCAAATTATCATTATTGCAGATCTCAGTGTTGAGAAGTTACCATTTGTGATTGACCACACAAACTCATTATTTACTAATATTTGTTATAAATACTTAAGCTACTAACAAACCCCTCTTTTAAAAATTACTGCAGATCTACCCGTTAAATCTGCATAAAATATGAAATATATAATTACAATTGTTTTGTATCGCCTAAAACCACCGCGTTCAAAATCCATTCATATAAAAATTGACAATTTGATTGGTTCTACCAGACATTCATGTAAAAGTTTCTATTTGAACATCCGTCATTTAAACTGTCAAACAACAGAATACACTTATAATGAATAAATGACAAAAAATTGCTATTCATTAATTTTTGCAGGTATCTAACCAACATTTTGAGCACTCAAAACCTGAATTTTTCGTTCACAGATTTCAGTTGACCTGATGAGTGTTAATCGTAAACAGGCTTGTAAACGTTTCATTGTCACGGTAGAACAACATTTCACTGCGATAATCGTATTCATTTTTTTCTGACGGTGGCAAGGCTCGCTGTCTAAATGCATTCTTGAACAAACATGTCAAACTAGTACTCACCACCACGACGTTTTTTTTTCCAAACGTATTTTGATATTTTTTCTAGTAATTACGCACTTTGTGTGCGGAGATTCTATTCTATTGATCTTGTCATAATATTTCTCAACATGAATAGGATTAAAACGACAGGAATAGGCCAGAATAACATCGCCAAACGAATGACAGTCACGGCGTGTAAAAAGAACAACTTTATTTTTAAAAAATGGGCATCGTCTGAATCTTTACCATTTGAAAATATAGCTTTTTACCTTTCATTTGAGACCCTCCGGAAAATCATCCATTGCGGGCTTTCGAACAACTTTTTTTTTTCATTAAAAAGAATTCTGACAGCAAAGCGTTTAACTACCGGAAGGATAGTACGGTGCCACAAATAAAAATAAAAATGCTAGAACTTTTGAAGTGACACAGTGAAGGTTGTATGTTAAGTCGAGTGCAACTTTCGCTCATACTAGAATTTTTCAAACACCCCTAAATTTGAAATTATGGTCAAAATGCCGTTTTTTTCATCTCAGCGCATGAAAATTATTTTTAACTTATCTGGTTTCCAACCGATTTTGAATGTTTAGCCCGTTTTCGAAAGGGGAAAAATACAGTTTTCAAAATAAATACAGGTTTGTACTAACTTCAATAAAATATGTTAGTTATTCGAGCTTAAATCTAATCTTCAATAAAATATGTGAGTTATTCTTCAATAAAATATGTGAGTTATTCGAGCCTTAAATCTAATTTTTTATAGTACGGTGCCACAAATAAAAAAAAATTCTAGAACTTTTGAAGTGACACAGTGAAGGTTGTAAGTTAAGTCGAGTGCAACTTTCGCTCATACTAGAATTTTTTCAAACACCCCTAAAATTTGAAATTATGGTCAAAATGCCGTTTTTTTCATCTCAGCGCATGAAAATTATTTTTAACTCATCTGGTTTCCAACCGATTTTGAATGTTTAGCCCGTTTTGGAAAGGGGAAAAATACAGTTTTCAAAATAAATACAGGTTTGTACTAACTTCAATAAAATATGTGAGTTATTCGAGCTTAAATCTGATCTTCAATAAAATATGTGAGTTATTCTTCAATAAAATATGTGAGTTATTCGAGCTTAAATCTAATTTTTTATAGTACGGTGCCACAAATAAAAAAAAATTCTAGAACTTTTGAAGTGACACAGGGTCTCAAATGAAAGGTAAAAAGCTATATTTTCTAATGGTAAAGATTTTGACGATGCCCATTTTTTTAAAATAAAGTTGTTCTACGATACACGCCGTGCAGTATGCATCTTTTCAATGCGCGAGTGTCAATTGACCATCTGTTCTTGGTGGTAGAGGCGACGCACACTATTACAAAAGCTGCTAAAACGTGATCGAATCGAAATTATTTAAACCCAAAAAAATGATTTTAGAGTCACAGTGTCTTCAGTAAAGTTGTTCAATAATTATTCTACATGTTATAGAAGTTACAAATTTGTGATCAATCCACTTTACAGTGAGAAACGAATTTTACTTTTCTCATTTTGGAATATAAAAATCTAATGTGTGCGGCAAAGTTGTAACACATTTTGAAAGAAACATCTTTGTTGAAGTCATCATACTTCTACCATTAGGTAGGTAGTGTGTAGGCAAGTGTAGATTTGTGGACCTTTCTATAGATTAACCCTACAAAGCAATTTTTTCAATTTAACTTTTCATTACTATTTTCTACAATTTTTCAATGTTCCACAATATTGTTTGCTATAACAAAATGAACAATTTCTTTGAAGGAATTAAATTTTTCTCACATATTTCTTTGGTTATTGACATTTTTTACTAAAACAATGCACTGATTTACACTAACTACGTTTTACTCAAAAAAATATGATTTTGGCGCCATAGTGTCTTCAGCAAAGTTGTTTTTATTAATTATTTCCCATTTATAGAAGTTGTAATTTTGTGATTAATTAACCTAAAAGTGAGAAACGAATTTGAGTTTTCTTATTTTTGCATATGAAAATTCACTTTGCTAAGTAAAGTTGTACCACATATTATAAGAAACAAGTTTGTCGGAGACACTATCTGCCATCTGTTAATTTGAATGACCTATTGTGGAATTTTATTAAGATTGTTCTTTACAATCATTTTTTATAAAACTTCTTATTGTGATTTTCTGAAATAATAATTTCTATCTCTTATATTTATTTAGTTATTGAAGATTTTTATTAAAATAATGCACTAATTTACTTAGAGATATCTTCACGGAAAGAATGCAAGAGACAAATGCCTATATCTGGATTGTAGATTTCTGTTAGTAAACCAGTGCATTATTTTAGTAAAAATCGTCAATAACCTAAAAAAATGTGAGATAAAAATAAACTTTCTTCGGAGAAATTATTTGTTTTGTTATAACAAACAATATTATAGAACATTGACAATTTTTAATTTTTTTAATGTTGTATTGAAAAAAAAATAAAAATGTCACTCTATAGAAAACTCTAAACTTTAAATGGGGAAATAGAAGCATGATGTTTTCGACAAAGTTGTTTTTTTCTGAAATTTGCTACAACTTTGCCGAACAAAGTGAATTTTTATCTGCACGGATGTTAAAAGTAAAATTCGTTTTTCAATTTTAGATTGAATAATCACAAAATTGTAACTTCTAATAATTAATGGATCAATTTTGCTGACAAGTCTACGGCTTACAAATCAAGTTCTTTGAGTCAAAAAAAAATCGATTGCGTTTTTTTGCAGTTTCGGAAACAGTGTGCGACGGTTGTTTTAAATTTACGAATGAACGCCTACTGCGATGCACACTAAGGAAGCGAAACCACATGAAAGTGTTGACCGCTTACAAGCCTAATCATGAACACCACAAGTCTCTTGGAAAAAGGATTCAGATAAGCGTCAACAACTCCGTTTTTTATATACACATGCTTTTTATAGTTTAAAAATTGTAATATTATAAAATCATAACTTTAATATACAAAAAAATGTTTCAACTAAATTTACATATTTAGCAATTCTGTTCGATTCCCACATTATTTCGAATATTTTTTAATTCTTGTAGGGTTTTTTTTTAATATTTTGCATGGTTTAGTTCTGCATCGCATTCAGTTATTTGACTCACAGTGCCCATTAACAGCACTTTGACTTTTGCAATATCGATTTTTTTGGGACACCCTAGTATGTACCCACATAAAAAGAGGTTCGCCTTTACGGGCAAAAAGTTTATTGGAAAACCAAAGAAACAACTTTGTTGAAGTGAAGTAGGAATGTTACGTATATTCGCATCCGCATTCGTAAATACGGATCATCCGGTTGAAAATTGACATTCGCATCCGAATCCGAATCGTGTATCTTGAGATTTCATGCGGATGTTAAAACAAAAATATCACTCCATAAAGTTTTGTAGCAAAATCTTCCTTGGCGTGCTTGCTGCTCGCTATAATAACTTTTGCACTGGGTTGCGACATGTCAAGCGAAATAAGCGAAATAAAACACTAGAAATGCTACTAGATCCGCATCCGTAAAATCGGATCATCCACATGAAAATTTACATCCGCAACCACAACCACATCTTAGTTCATCAAAGATTTTTTTTAAGTTTTACAGATGTAGCTGCCTAAAATTCTTCTAACCAAATCAAAACGGTCACTCTTGAGAAAAAAAATTTTTTTTTCTATCAAAAACTTTTTCATGTTCATGCTGTTCAGCATTTTCAAGATTTTTGTTTTTGAACGTTCCCCGTGCGTCTCTTGAACGTATGGACACTACTCCAGATAGTGCTACCAACCCCTCAGTTAAGTTAGAGCAAAATGCGTCAACTAAATTTGAGAATTGTAAACATATTTCCAAACTGAAAAAAAATCTAAAATGAACAGCGAATAGAGATAAACTACGGAAATCTCTGATTTCTGTAAATATTTTAGGGGAAGAAATCAAATATGCAATACCATCCCGAACATTGGAAAAAACCTGATAAAAATAGTTCAAGATGCGAGAAAGGTGTAGCAGACACCTATCTTAGGGGCCATCCACATACCACGTGGACAGATTTTAACGATTTTTTCCAAACATCGTACTTTTACCCAAACATCGTCATACTCGACCGACCTCAATTTTTATACGAAAACGGAGGCATTTTTAAAAAAATGAAACATGTTAAAAATAATATACACAAATAACAATAATCAAACACCAACTAATGAGAATGTATTAAACAATAATTCACATTATTATTCATAGTCAAGTTTACTGAATTAAGGACTATCCAGTCACCGAGCAATTCGCATTCCGCTACAAGCCATAAAAAAACGAATGATTATAGATGAAATATTTGAGCCAAGTTATTGTGAATTTGCTACATTTTTCGGTACATCGACACCAAAGCACCAGGCAGTAATTCGATGCTTTGGTCGAATGACGTTACGATCTATCAACAGATTGCACATGTTCACGAGCAGTTACTGCCCAACAACAAAGTGGGTCAATTTAATCACCACTAAATCTTTCAAATTTGGAGATTTGGGTAGCGATAACATTTTGATCATGCACTGTGCTTCCCAGAATCAAAATACTGCCTAGTAGCTGTGAGCGCGAACGGACTATCCAAAAAAAAAGGAAACCATTGTTCAAAAGCGTTTCGAAGTAATTCGTCTAAAGCCAAAATGCAGCGTGGACCACCGTTTTGTGATATAAAAAGAATTGGTCATCAAATTTTCCAGTCCATCCAGTTTAGACAGTCAAAATCAGTCGTCACATTCAACGGGACTAATGATCGTATATGTAAACAATCACAGTCTTCCATCCTGAGGAGAGTACGATTATAGACCACATCTAATCGAGTTAGAAAGCCTCCACTCGGCAGCACTGAGTGAGCCACCCAACGTGCAACCCGGAAGCCACGGTAACCGGAAACACGGTGCGGAATATCATTTAAAGTGTTGGGTGTGCGTATCAACGTTTGACACCGTGAGGAGGACTGTGCGTGCGTGAGCGGGCAATTTCGTATGCAGGTTCTTCCATTTGTCAAATAGACATGTGTGATACGTATGGACCCAAGCATTCGACCGGCAGGTTTAGGTTCACTAAGCCGGCTGCCGCGCTCCTCTCGGTCGGTCGGTTGGTCGTTCGGTTCGTCCGTCCGTCCGTTGGATCCGTTCCATCGACAATCGCGTCGCCTGCTCTCGTGCATTCATTCATCGAGGGAAAGGAGAATATAAATAAAAGCGAATTTTAGATATCGGTCGGTAGAGCCACAGCCCCACTGCGATGCCCCCTGCCCGCCCCCGCATCGATCAGGAATGAGCTTGCTCTACTTTTGTGGTGCTTTGCTTGTTTGCTTGCTTGCTAGCAATACAGAGAGCCGCGGCGGAATATTTTGAAACGAGAAGTGACGGCATGGCATAGTATGCGTCATCAACGGAAGACCTCCGACGGCCGCCGCGAAGTTGAAGCGCCACTTATGCTGATTCACCAAGTGCGGCGGCTGGAGTGAGCGGTGGTAAAACGGGGTGCGGAAGGTGCGACGGAATTCAAGCCGTTCATGAACTTGGCCTGTCTGTACTATGCAACGTAATTGGAGCATTGAACTTGTCGTGCGATGATGGAACAGTTTTGTAGTGAACGGTGCAGGGGTTTAGTTTAGAGTTTAGGTTGTCTATTTACGGATTTTTTTTTGTGGATGATGGTATTCGGTATGACAGCTGGTATTTTGCCGTATTGAAAGGGTACCGTGACTACGTAAATATGAACCCTACATTCAAGGCACGTCCACGTATATTTTTTGCAGCCAGAACGTGCCTTCGTTCGATGGCCACCGGTGCTAGTGAAATACTTTGGAAAGTCAAACGATGATTCCTCTGAAAAGCGTTAATAGTGATGTTTGTGTTTATCATCTCTCGAAAACATATGATTATCGTTTTGGTGATCCTTTTTTCTGATTCAATTATTCGATGATTCTACAGGTTATTTGGTTTACAATTTTGTTTTGAAATAGATGTTCGTTTTCAGTAAGCACTATCAGATAAATACTGGCATAAAGTGATCGTACTTTATTTGTATCAGAGATTGTTTTTTTCTTATGAATTTTCAATTAAATTTCTTATTAATCGTCCTAGTAGACAAACAAAATCCGATACCGCTCAAATCGTCCGCAGATGCTTACATACATAGTTATTACTCATGGCCATCATCAGTTTTTTTGTGGACTGCGACGCATACTGGTGGAGTTACCATATTTGTGATAAAAGACATACGTTATAAAATTTGGTGACATAGAAATATCTGACAAACAACAGCTTGCTAATATACTGAGTAAGTGGTTTTCAAGTTACCTGAGCATTAGCAGTTAAAGGACTAGATTTGGGTAAATGACCCTAGTGTATTAGGTAATGTTCTGGGTCCACTGCTGTTTATTTTGAATATCAATGATATGAAATGCCGTATTGAAAGAGGTATGTTGAAATTATTTGTCGATGACTCTACGATTTATTAGGTGAGCAAGACTTCTGTTCAGCAATTTCCGAACCAATGGAGACTTGAGAATGTTACCAGAATATTTGAAAATGGTAAAGTTGTGCTTGAACGTTTCTCAACTAATAGGATGATAATTGGAAAACGTAATAGTAAAGGACATTTATCGATACTCATTGTTGGTGAATTAGTTGAACGAGTTCGAAGAGGAAGGAGTACAAGATGATGAGAAGTTAAAGCAAAGCCTTGGTGCTACATTCCGATTCGGAACTCGACCTTCTGTTTATTATACACAGACTTCGCAGCCAACTGTTAAGTGTACAGGAAAATTGCGGGGCCAGCGCTACGATCCTACTAACACTAACAGTCTCTCCCGAGCCGAGACTCGAACCTACGACAACTGGCTTGTTAGGCCAGCATCGTACCTCGAGACCAGCTGGGCGAGTTGATGAGAAGTTATTATATGTATACTAGTTGAACATTCCCGGCGATGCTCGGGATCAAAGGTTTCAAAGGTAGATTTTTTTTTATTTCATTGCTGCATTAGCTCAACTCACTTAAAAAATAAAATTTACATCTTATACTTCATCATCACTTTGAGTAGGGTGTCGAACGTCTTCGTCAGTGGTTTTCTTCGGACCTTTTTTGCATAAGATTGCGCCAGTAAAACTACCGAAGAAAACCACTGACGAAGACGTTCGATACCCTACTTCAATATTCTGAGAACGTGCAGAACGGAAATACCCATATTGGATTGTTTTTTGTGATTTTGGGCTGATTAACAGAAACTGGAAGTCACCATTTTGGATTTCAAAATGACGTATGGAGTTCCATTTTCGAGAGTATTGAAAATGTTGGCCAAATATCACTTTAGAAGTCATAAATTTGCATGTTTCATGTAGTTTTGTGAATAATATATCAAATTTAGTAATCAGATACTGTTATTTTTCTTCAAATGTCTTTTCTGAAGGTTAACAAACATTTTAATGAAAAAAAAAATTGTGTCATCGCTATAAAATGACGTATGGAGGTCCACTTTCGGAAGTATTGAAATTGTTGGCCATATATCACTTTAGGTTATTTTCCTGAAACCGGAAGTCGCCATTTTTTAATCCACAAAACTTTGTAGAAAATAAGAAAAATAAAAGATTTTTAATGCTTAAGCTGCCTCCTAATCGATATTCAAACAAATGAATCGTAACCTTTCCTGCAGCTAAATGTGAGTTCT
The DNA here is from genome assembly GCF_029784165.1 of Wyeomyia smithii. Taxonomy (NCBI): domain Eukaryota; kingdom Metazoa; phylum Arthropoda; class Insecta; order Diptera; family Culicidae; genus Wyeomyia; species Wyeomyia smithii. The sequence continues at coordinate 209,048,650 of NC_073696.1, forward strand.
AGTTTGGATTATCGCAAAAAAGTAAAACAGTAAGATTAAGAGCTGAATGAATTTCTGGTTAAAAGCTCTCTAATAAAAATCAAATTCAAATTCAAAAGTACAAAAGTAAATCGAATGCCGTAAAATGTAACTATTCACAAAACTACGAAAACATCAGAAATATATAAAATGTTCATGCTCGACACATGGGTTGTTCTGCAAAAAAAAATTGTAGATAAAAGAACAACGAACATTTTATTGCAAAAAAAAACAAATCATTGAATTTTGATTCAGAGGCGAATTGCGCATAAAAAGTCAAAGTTTCGCATGATATCGTATAAAAACGTATAAATTAAAAAAAAATATTTTCGGTGATTTTCTGTATTCTGTATGCTGTATGTGGTCCTCGTGGCTCTGTGGTTAGCGATGTCGATTGGCTCCCACACGGTTGTGATATCGGGTTCGATCCCCGATCAGGTCGAGAATCTTTTCGAACTGCAATTTTTCTCGACTCAGCTCTGGGGCACGGTGTATCGTTGTTCTCATCCTACAACATGCAAAATGTGCTAAAACAATATCGATAACGAATTTTCTCAACTAATCTGGTTGATCGAGAGCGCTATTAGAAGGCTGCAATATTGTTGTGCTGTATACAGAAAATCATCTTCAAACATACATTTTATATTTTAACATAAACAAACATTTTAATGAAAAAAGAATCACATGTCATCTCTTTAAATATTGATTTAGAGGCAAATCCAGCATAAAAAGTCATAATTTTGCATGTTTCACGCAGTTTTGTGAATAATATCTCAAGTTTTAGTAATCATATACATTTCATTTATCCTCAAATGTCTTTCCTGAGCGTTAACAAACATTTTAGTGAAAAAAAATCATATGTCAACGCTTTGAATTTTGATTTAGAGGCTAATTTAGCACAGAAAGCCATTACTTTGCGTGTTTTCGGTAGTTTCGTGCATAATATCTCAAGTTTTAGTAATCAGATACTTGTTACTTTTCTTCAAATGTCTTTCCTGAACGTTAACAAACATTTTAATGAAAAAAGAATCACATGTCATCGCTTTGAAATTAGATTTAGAGGCAAATTCAGCATAAAAAGTCATAATTTTGCAAGTTTCAGGTAGTTTTGTGAATAAAATCTCAAGTTTTAGTAAACAGACTTACTTTCCTTCAAATGTCTTTCCTAAACGTTTTCAAACATTTTAATGTAAAAAGAATCACATATCATCGCTTTAAATTTTGATTTAGAGGCAAATTCAGCATGAAAAGTCATAAAGTTGCATGTTTCACGTAGTTTTGTGAATAATATCTCAAGTTTTAGTAATCATATACTATTTATTTTTCCTCAAATGTCTTTCCTGGACATTAACAAACGTTTTAATGAAAAAAGAATCACATGTCATGGCTTTAAATTTTGTTTTAGAGGCAAATTCAGCATAAAAAGTCACAATTTTGCAAGTTTTACGTAGTTTTGTGAATAAAATCTCGAGTTTTAGTAAACAGATACTTGTTACTTTCCTTCAAATGTCTTTCCTAAACGTTTACAAACATTTTAATGTAAAAAAAAATCACATGTCATCGCTTGAAATTTTGATTTAGAGGCAAATTCAGCATATTTTTGCTTGTTTTACGTAGTTTTGTGAATAAAATCTCAAGTTTTAGTAATCAGATACCAATTATTTTTTTTCACATGTCTTTCCTGAATATTAACAAAAATTTTAGTGTAAAAAATCATATGTCAACGCTTTGAATTTTGATTTAGAGGCAAATTTAGCACAGAAAGTCATAATTTTGCGTGTTTTACGTAGTTTCGTGAATAATATCTCAAGTTTTAGTTATTAGATACCTATTATTTTTTCTCAAATATCTTTCTCAAACATCAACGAACATTTCAATGAAAAAAGAATCACTTGTCATCGCTTTGAATTTTGATTTGGAGACGAATTAAGTATAAAAAGTCATAATTTTGCATGTTTTACGTAGTTTTGTGAATAATATCTCAAGTTTAAGTAATCAGATACTAATTATTTTTCCTCGAATGTCTTCCCTGAACATCAACAAACATTTTAGTGAAAAAAGAATCATATGTCATCGCTTTGAATTTTGATTTAGAGGCAAGTTTAGCACAGAAAGTCATAATTTTGCATGTTTTACGTAGTTTTGTAAATAATAATTTAAGTTTTAGTAATTAGATAACTATTTTTTTATAACTAATGTCGAAGGATCGAAGCAAACTGCGACCGCGAGTGCATGTGAATATTTTTCGCTTACCTGTTTTTGCAAAAATTGAGATGATATAGAAACATTTTTTAGTTTATCGTACTGTAGTGCTAAAAACCGAACGGCCTGAGAGTCAGATGAAGTGGTTGCGTGTTTTCTAAATAATTTCGTGAAAAATTAAGGATTGAAGTTGGGAGAAGTGATAGTGACTGTGCGTTGGTAGGATTGGAGCAAACTTGCCGTATGCTGCTCTGGCGGTTCTGGGAGGAGGAGAGTGGATAGGATTTGCGGGATGTGCTCCGGTTAATGCGTGGCGCAAAATCCGCTTCCAAGGTTCAATTTCTTGGTAGGACCAACAGTGAGATCGTGAAGCAGGATCATCGCTCTGGATGTGCTGCTTCCCGGTGACATTCTACTGGGCGACGTGAGTCTGGGGGCTATCTACAGATGAGTATACGGTTTTTTATTTCTCTATAATTGTGCCAGCGATTTTTTTTTCACTATGAAGAACGCGTTGGTGGTGGACGATATTAGGGACACCTGACCCAATCTAACAATAAGCCGTTCCTCAATAAATATTCTTAGTCCTTATGAAAATATCTAAAAAGTACAGCAAGGTTTAATGAAAGTATCCATTTTAGGTGTGTTAATCAATTAATAAGTCAATTAATCATATGCAAATTGTCATTTGTTGTGTTCTGAATATCTATTGTATTTGATTATTTCAACTGATTTTTTTTTTTTTGAGGCATATGTTTTATGATTTATCTAGCTTAAAAATGAATATTGTTATGTTCGCAGCTTTGCCTATAAAAGATGGATTTTTTGCCTATAAAAGATGGATTTTTTGCCTTTAAATGATGGATTTTTTTAAATGTCATTTATATTTTGGATTTTGAATGCAAGAAAGTTAGACAGATTTGACATTCAACAGGTAACCTAACATAATGAACCGTTACCTTTAAGATAACCAGCGAGATAAGGACATGTCCGATTGCTTGTCACGGTTAATCCTGATCAGACTGTTAGGTTTCGTATGCATGGGACTTACGCTAGTTTATATATTCAGTAGGCCTCAAATCATAATTATTGTAAGTATTGAAACAAACGGATCTTTAGATTCACATTCGGATTTTAAAACACTATCGCATATGCGCACGTATATACTTTTAATATAATTACATGGAATATCTCCAAACAAGTGCACCGACTAAGAAAGTGTATTTGGATTTTGAAATACTTAAAAGTTCCAAATAAAAAAATGCGATGTTTTCATTTTGTTAGAAACGTTCTCTTATTTCTATTTTGGATTTCTTTAGCTTTTGAACATTTTTTCTAGCTTCCACGCAACTTAGGGTAAATTTTTTTTAAGATGACACGGGTTCGAATCCATAAAACCAATAATGATAATATTGGCATTTTGCAAATTTATTAGGAATGCAGTATTGTTACCTATGCTTACGCACTTTTTTATGTTTTTCGAGCTTTGGATGCATGAGTGTTGCCAAATTTAAAATTTAATAGAAATATCCTCTCGTGCGTCTACGAAAATGATAACCGCGTTGTTACTACTTATTTGTCCTTACGCCAGTTGCCGTAGTGTTAACGATAATATTAATTGTGATTAACAGTGAAACAGACTATTGATAGACTAACCTATTGCCTACACGAAAAACTGTCGGATTTTCCATCCATCAATCTACGCGAAAATAACGTTTCTTTGTTACCAGTGTGTACGGCGCGCATAGTAATTACGAGATTGATAGCTTCCATAACGGTACGTCGTGTAGAAATCGTATATAACTTGCTAGAGGCTAGCTCTCGGCAAACTTTGTCCCGTTCATTCATACTTTCTTCATCTTATTAACTCTGCCCATCAACGACAGTTTAACCTGTGTTTTTTTACCAAATATTCGTGACTTCAGGTGTGTTTTTCGCGGTATCGTAGGGTTTTTATTTTATTTTAGGACAGATGAAGTCAGTTGACCAAACCCCTAAAGACTCCGCGCCGATACATTCCATTAGGTCTTATTGTCTACAGATCAATCAACAACGCGCAATAGTTTTCGGTATGGAGAGGATCACCTTACGAGGAGATGTCCGATTAAGTCCAGTATCTTTGCGTTTGCTTATTACTGTGGTGTTACTTCATCAAACTGAAAAGTTCGGAACACATTATGAATTTCGTGGCGGATGTAATGAACTTGTAGGCGCGACATTTGGTCTAAAGAAACCGACACTCGAAATCAGTGAATCGTTTACCAAAACGAACCCTGCTGTATACCCTGCCCTTCCTCCAACATCCCAGTGATTTCTCGCGGAAGTGCAGAGGTGTTCTCGGCTTCCAATAAAGCGAGTATCACGTCAACATATTCCCATACAAACTCCTTCTTTGACCTGCATTCGGATGCGGCCGGCGCTGGTATTGCCTTACATAAAGATTAAGATCTCCAGTTTTTACACATTGAGGATGCATGTTGGTCCTGAGCATCATCTGTTGGTTCTCTGTGTAATTACAGGTTATCTGGCAATAACGGAGTAGCAACCGCGGGCGGTCAATCTTGCTCTTGCTCATTGCTTAACTATTTTTTTATAACTAATGTCTTTCCTGAACATCAGCGAACATTTTCATGTTAAAAAACCTACATGTCACCGCTTATTATTTTTGATTTAGAACGATTCAAAATGATGATGATTACTGTACACCACAGAGACTAAGGGAATAATATCAATAAGATCAAGCGTTACGGAATTCCATTTTTATATAGTAGATTAGGGTATTCCAAAATAACATTTTGCCAGATAGTCTGGGGGCTCAATCGGAAAATGATTGGTTATGGTGTAACAAAAAATATATTTGTATGGCGACAACTCTTTAAAAAAATTAAATTGAGTATCTCACTTTTAGGTGAATTAATCAAAAAATCTTTTACATAAAAAGATGTCCTTTAAGATCTACAAAAACTTTGTCGAATACACTCTAGCATTCAAATGACATCTTTATACTCAAAAGGCTGACGATCACGTTTTTCGCGTTTTAAACCACTGCACAGTGGTCTAAACTCCAAAAATCGTTATCGTTTCAGATTTGACTGTGAAATATTGATTTTATGTACCCAGAGTCTTCAGCAAGTTTATTCCATATAACAAAGCTTTTCTTTTGGCGTTTTCGGTTTTTTGATCAATTCCCCTAGTAGTTAGATATAAAAACTATTTTTTCTAATTTTCAGAATACCAGATTGCTTTCTTCAGCAAAGTTGTAGGAAAATCTATAAGGAAAAGAATTGCTGAACACTGTAATTTTCTATCTGTACGTCTGATATCATATATATGACGCAATAGAGTTTTACGAGGAACACTCCTTAAAATTAGTTTTTCATCCATAACTTTTTCTGTAATCGTCGAAACAATTCAAGATGATTTAAGATTTGGTTCATTCTGCTAAACCTCGCATTTTTGTAGAATATAATGGTTTGATATTTTTATTTGTTGTAAAGATATTTCTTGTTTTTTGCTGAAAATAGCCATATTCTGAGTCCATATTTCTCCGAAGGTTGCAAATAGTAGCTAACCAAACTGTATGCATTTGAAATTTTGTCAAAAGAACTGCATTATTCAAAGGGGTTCCACTGTTTCTAGTTGTATCCAACCGAGTACTAAATGAAAGGAAAACACCCCTCATAATTAGTTTTTTGTCCATAACTTTTTCTGCAATCGTCGAAACAATTCAAGATTCTAAGATTTTGTTTTATGAAAAAATTAAATTTTTCACGTTTTTTTTATTTCAATTTTTTATTACATATTAAAGAATCCTGTAAAACCGAACCTAAATATATTTTTTCGTATCCCTCGGAGTCCGAACCAAGAGAAAAAAATGTAACGGCTTGGTGTGGCTTAAATTCCATTGTTACAAATATTTAAGCTTTTCTGAAAATTCCTAATTTTGCTGTTTTCTAAAATTAAACCTTCAAAAAACGTGCTAAACTTTACGCTAGCAACCATTCTATACCACAGGAAAATAATGAATTTTATGAGGAAAAACTTCCTAACAGACACAAAAACCCTATCTAGAATCGCTGTTTAGCTATTCAAATTTTATATGGGAAGAATACCGTAAAATCTGGTAATCTTCAAAGTGTGCAACATCAGCTGTGCAAGCAGAAGCAAGCTGTCCACGTGTAAAAAATTAGCAAAATTTAAAAAAGTATATATCTTAAATAGAAAAAATTACAAAAATATGTCTAAAAGCAACAAAAACAGATGCTGAAAATTATACAAAATAAAAAAAGGAATACGGATCGGACCCGATTATGTATAGATCGTATTATATATGATTCGATTATATATAATTTTAGGCTCGATTATATATCGAAGAATTTCCAAAACTTCTCTAAAGCTGAAATGACGTAAGCAACGTCCATAAAATACGTAACGCTTTAGGAAGAGCAAGGAGGGCTATCTGACAAAGCGTTACAAAAATAAATTGGATTTAAAATAAAGAAAAAATGAACAAGAAAATGAAATTAAAAGGTTGACATTAAGATTTAAAAGTAAACAGCTCATGAACACTGATCAAAATTTTTTTCTGTTCGGCTGCATTTACATGAAAAATAACTGCAATTTACATAGGGTGACTGACGGCTTCGTCAGGTGATATGCATTGTGGGCAGGATTCAGTTTGCCAAGCTCTACTGCTTATATTCCACTCAGGAACTCAATATATGTTAACTTACCTTGAACGTTGAAGTTTTTCTGTTCGCATGAATGAATCACTCCATTAAAAACTCAAACATATTTATTGTTTTTTGACAAAAATTAAACTGCCACTTTCACACATCTAGATATTTCACACGGCCGAAACGCAGCAAATACATATACAAAAATACAAATATGACATCACTAGTATTAATTTGCACGTACAACTTATGGCGTCAGAATTCTACTTATACTTTGAATGACGAAATAACGAAGAACGTTTATTTGCAATTCATAGCAATGAAACGAGATGAAACGAGTATAGTTTTACAAGCTTTCTTTCTCTCTCTGCTACTGACAAACTAAACCAAATTCTGACTACAATGGAAATGGTTTGACCAAAACGGAACTGTGAGAGTGGCTTTTTTACAATTAAATTTAGAAGCTCCGTTGAACTATTCGTATCTTTTCTTAATTTTTCCAATAAAATAAAAAGTAGGAAAGTATGCTAGAAAAATAATAGATGAAATTGGGCAGCTTACTAAAGAAGGATGACAGTTTAAAACATGACAAACGACATAGACTGACGAGAATTGGTAATTTACCCTTTTTTTAACAAAACTGTTTTCTGACTTTAGGTGGTTTACTAAAAAAAACATTTAAGCAAAATGAACAAAAAATGTTTTCTGATTTAAATATATATGATTCGATTAGGGAACATCCATTAATGACGTAGCTCTTTTTAGTTTTTTTGACCCCCCTCCCTCATCGTAGCATTTCGCTACAAAGTCAAACCCCCTCGAGACAATCACGTAGCAACCCCATGACAATTTTTTTTGCAAGTGTTTTTTTATCAAAAACATACCTTGTAGGGGAACTGTTCCATTATTCATCTCAGCCCATATATTCATCTCATACAACATAAAAAACAAGCTCGTAGTCGGCAGCGAGGATAAAAAATTTGCTTTTAGTTATTAAGATACTTTAGAAAGTAAGCTACCAGATATAATTGGCGCCGTTATACATTAAATTGTATTTGTGCCGTGTCAAATAAATTATAGGAACAAAAAAAACATAAAAAACAGGAAAAACGCATATTTTCTTCTCAAACCAATCTTATGTTATCTAATCCATGGAATGAATTCTTCTTAGTTCACCTCAGATTCCTCATTAAGTATAATTCTCAAACACTTACTTAAAAGTACTAAATCTGATATTATAGTCGGGCATCTGCATTTGAAAACTCATTTAATTCAATCACCTACCTCGGAAAACGAAATCGCATTGTTCGGGACTACATCGGGACTCGTTCAGCAGCCAACCAAAGTTCTTTTCATTACTAGCGAACCACTTTTCATTTTAATCACTATACAAAATTACTCACCACACTAAGAATACTTTAATCTTTGAAATGTTCACCTCAAATTCTTTAAAACATGCTTAAATTAGCAGAAATATATGAGATGAATTTCTACAATTCCTAAATTTCAACTGTGTGTATTCTCATCTGTTTTCACTGCGTTGAAGAAAGTTTCTGTTAATACGAAAACATCATACTGAAAATGTTGAATTATTCCGACATAATTGACATAAATCTACAGCACTGTTGTGGTTACCTAGGTTACCAATTTTGCACGTAAACAACTTTAGCGGATATCTAGGTAATCTCCTACGACGGGCTGCGGCTACGTTCATTCATGATAATGTGATTCATTCATGATTAACAGTGTGATGAATATGGGGACGTCGTGAGATGAATAATTGATTCAAGTTTTGAGATGGATATGGAAGCGTTGTGAAAAATGGTTTGTTTTACAAAATTCAGGATAAATCTAGCTAATTTTACTTAATATACAATGCTGCACGATTCCATAAGAGCACGTAAGCATATTTAGTTTATTTGTTTAATGATTTCGTGAAAATTTGGTGTTTAATCCGTGCATTCTTTGTAAATATCGGCTTAATGAGATGAATAATGGAGCAGTCTCCCTATCATAAATGAACAAAAACGTAATGAAAATGACCCTAAACAGACAAAACAGTGATAAAAAAGAACAATTAGATATTTGCTACGTAGTTTGACTTGACCTCACTCCCCCGCCCTCCCCCCTCCCCATCGTTACATTTCGTCACAAAATGGCAACCACCTCCCTCTCCCCTCGAATGCTACGTCATTTATGGATGTTCCCTTATGTATAGTGGAAAAAAATTGGAGATTAACCCTCTAGTGCCCAATGCCGCCATTTGGCGGGCTTCAGTCGAAGTTCCGAAAAGCTTCAATAAATATTTAAAAAGTGTTTATAATGGTTTATAGTGATTTTGTCGAAGTCCGTTTAGATATTAATTTGGGCACTAGAGGGTTAAATACATAATCGTCTTCGACCTGTAATATTAAGTGTTTTAAATAATTAAAACTAATTAAAAGCATTAACAGCTCGTACTTTACTATGAAATTAACTACATTTACTATGGAATTAATCATTAAAATAATGATAGTTGATAATATGATGATAATAAATTAAAACAATAATAGCTGATTATATGAAGAGAACAAAACTAAAAAGCAAAGATTATAAGAATTAACAATCGTAGTAAACGAAACAAGTAAATTAATATAAAAAAAATAATCAAATCGATACTAAAAAAAATAATTGTTATGAATGAATTATAATTCAATTTGAGTTAGTCGTAAATTTCGAGAATAAAATTTACAGAAAACAAACACGAAAACAAAACAAAAATCAATCAGACAGTAGAAATATATTTTTAAAGAACCGTAAAACGAAGTATACAATGTAAAGAGGACATTTGTAAATACAGGTCGGACTCGATTATCCGGAACATCAAAAAATTTTTCGCTCCGGATAATCGAGTTTTCCGGATAACCAAATCACACAAAAATTACTGAAATTTTGCGATTAACGAACATAAAATAAATATTTCTTTTTTTTTTTTGCATGATGCAGTGGCGTAACCAGAAGTTATATCTAAGGCGGAAAAGGGTAAAATCTTTAGAAGCAAAAAAATAATAAATTGAACATTGATTATTTTCACTTAATTCGAACATGTCCAAAACATGCCGGAAGTGACTTAAAAGGTAACAAATATGTCAGAAGGGATGGTAAAGGCAAAATTTCGGAATAAAAATTGAAAGCGGACACCAAAAAAATAAAATTCCAGATAATCGAGTCTCCGGATAATCGAGTCCGACCTGTATTAGATTACCATTTTTTCTTAAAAATACGACACAACGATCATTATATTACAAAGGACTACAAATTACATGAGACACGAAAAAAATAGTAAATAAAGATTTGAAAGAAATAGTAACTTCCAAAACATATTAGAAAACCTGACTAATTAATGTAAAAATTTCAGAAATTGATGTACGATTTGAAAATTATGAGGTGAAACTTAAAACACAGGCAACTTTAGAAAAAACCTTGAAATAATACGAGAAGCATGTCAAATTCAATAAAATTAGCAAATTAGCGAAATATATAAAAGTATAAGATATAAAAAAAACAGAAAATGAAAAATATATGTCCAGAATAACAAAAAAAAAAACGCTGAAAATAAAAAAAAATAAAAAAAAGATAGTCTTAAGTGTTTTGAACAATTAAAACTAATTTAGAAGCTTTGATGCATTAAAAGTATTAATAACTATAAAATTTACAAATAAACAAAAAAGACACTGACAATTATAAAAATTGAAGGAAAAAATAAAAAATAATAAATAACTGAAAACAGACAAAAAATGATTGATTATGAAACACATTTATAATTGAAAATCATATGAAAAGAACAACACTGAAAAACAAAGATGATAATAATCTCGATCTTAGTTGATAAAACAATAAAACAAATTAATCAAAAACAAAACAAAAATGTAATTGCCCCCTAAAGAATTCGACCCATGTTGGAATATAAAAAAAAGAAATTCTTCTAAAAAAAAATATTGTTGACCCATTTCGGCAGGTTCTTGCATGCGCGTACTGAAACAGTATAATTTTATTTATCGCTCATAACTTGCTACTTAACATCCACGGGTTTCTTCTATTAGAAGGCCATCGTTTTCATTTTCATGTAATAGTCAAAACCTTAACAGAAGCTAAAAATTTCGTAACCAAATAAAAAATTTCGATACCTCTTTGCATCCAAAACTCCCTATCTGGAAAAGGTTATCAATCTTGAAAGTTTTGTATCACCTCGAGGAACTTGATCGATTCCATCAAAATGCCAACCTCAAAGTCCGTTGATGCGATCTGAAATCGCATACTGGGAGCAGAAGGGGGGTCAGCATTATTGTGTGCATACAATAACAACAAAAACAAGGTTGATTGATCACGCCTGGTGTCGCTTAATGAGCGTCACAAAGGCGCAACTACGCGGGTGGGAGGCATTTTACTGTCACTGGCGGAACGCGAGAACTATTTTCAGTTTTAAACCCGCGCTACCGCGACCCACTGTCGGTGCTAACGCGTAGTAATATGTGATGTTTTTAGCTCCGTCGGTCCGTGGCTGCGAGCAAGAAATGTCTCAGGGATTATTTTTAGCGGTTACGAAAAGCGTGTAACATCAATCCAACCGGGTAGGTGGTGGTGCTGGTGGAAATATAGCCGGTCTGAGTTCTTCTGTACAGTGTGCAGCAGTAATCACCTTTCTAAAAAGGACTCAATGCAAAATATGCTGTAAAGATATTGTTGTTATAATTTAATACGAGTAAATCAAATGGCTTTTGTTGGTTCCGTAATTTAATGCTCTTCAAATGGAGCATCCAAACCGGGATCATTTCTCGCACCCTTCTATATAAACATCCCAATGGAACCCTTTTCAAAGGCAAACACGCACTGCACCGGCGAAGAGGCACATTAATTGGCGTGCCTTCTGGGGCCGAGAAAATATTTCTCCGGTCGAAGCGGACGGAATGAGTGCTTTTAATTATAATCTGCTGCTTCGTAGTCGGAATGCTAGACGCGCACTTTACACACCGCACAACATGTCATGGGATGTTCATCACTTCGGAAGTTGCATCTGTATATGCCGTCGAAAGCATCAGTAGCAGCAAGCACACGCATTATAACACCCCATTTGTAGCGCCATCTTCGCCGCCGTCCCCGACCGCTGCTCCCCTTGCCACCATCGGCTGCCAATCAAAACCCTCCTGCTTGGTACTCCTCAGGCTCCACGGCGGACGTAGGCAAGCACGACGCTGCCTTGTCATCATCGTTGTTTGCATGCGCACGGCCGATATCAGACGCTATCGCGAGCCCGTGTATTCTATCGCCATCTCGTTAGTGTTATTGTTATTGTTATGATGATCAGCAAGCAACAGCAGTGAAATGCTGTAATAGCGCTGCCGGCAGCAGCAACAGCAGCATCAGCAACGTTGAAAATAGGATCATCATTCCAGAGCTCGATGTAAAGTTCGACCGTGGCACACCGAACCCAACGCGTACCAAACGTACCGCGAGACCCGATCGATGGTGGTGATAATTCCGAATGTCAACAGAGCAGTTGATACACGGTTGAGGGTACGGGGACGCTGATGTGGTACTTAAGTAGTCCTATTTTACGCAGTGCTCCGGTAAATGTTCTGATGGAGTTTTACAAACACTTTTTCGGTTTCACCCATCTTTTTTTTTGTAAATCGAAACGAAAGAAAAATCGGTTAAACGGGTTAGGATTCTACCTAGCGCATGTATTTTGTTAGCACACAAATAAATCATTCGTGCTGTGAAATTTTATTCAATTTCTGAGCAGTTAAATCGTTTCGTCGACGATTGAAGGTTACTGGTTACTTTTTAAGGGCGCAATGCGGTTTACTGGTGATTTCTTTTACAACGTTTAGATAGATAAATACCAAGCTGTGGCTCCTCTGAGTTTTTATTGCTCACGAGAAAACAGTAAAACTCTCTCAAGCGCTGCATATAAAACAATAATTGTAGGACCAGAAGAGGAACGGGGTTTGATAGACGACGATGATGTTTGTTCTCTGTTACTGTAGAAGGTTGACTGATATTAACCGAAAATCCTACAACACACCCAAACTGAGGATATCGAAACCTCTTTAGTTGGTTATGCCACTCCAGAATAAGTTCTGCGCCTGTGTTGTTGTTGTGAAAGCAAACTGTCGTATCACGATACCTCAGTGGAAATGTTCATGTCACAAGCGTTTTCAGCTCAAACTACAATAAAAAGGCATTGTATTTCCACTCTCCTGATTTCGAATGAAACTTTAATGATGTTTTGAATCTTTGCTGATTTAATGGCTACTTGTGTTCGTGAAGTGAACCTGTTCGAGCTACTAAAAATGAAAATAGATTCTTCAGATTGAATTTTTGTGCCGCAGAAAAAAAACTCATAATTAACCTAAAACCTGTTTAAGACCATGATAAAGTCGATAAAGAAGATAAGGGATAGTAGGTCTGGGTGAATAAAAATACCATAACACTTAGCTGTTAACTTCTCAATAAGTGACACTTCAAAAATAAAACAAAAAGGCCAACAGCAATAAACTTCTTTATTTTCACGTTGTTCATCCAGGTGGTTAGTTACAGAATGCAGAATTAGTAATGGAGGTTACAATGATGTCGAATTAATTATTGTCTTAGCATTCTGACAACGTCAGACATCCTTTTTAGAGCTGTTTTATGAAATTAAGCCCTCCACGAAATAAGTATGATAGAATACATGGCACTTGAACGCTGATACCCGCGCTCATTTAAAGACTAAAGTGTTCCCTCGTGTTCATAGAGACAGGAACATAAAAGTTCACAACATCAAAAACAAGAACTAGCGTGTGACGTCAAGCGGCCATTTTTAGCAAATAATGCTAGCTTAGAGCGCCACTCATCTAATTAGAATTCTGAGTTTTCTTCTTCGACATGCTACAGGTAGTCGTATAACCTTTGCATTAAAAAAAATGGACAGAAGTTGCCGATTTTGCATGGGTTTACCTTCACACGCACTGACAAAACTAACCATTCGGTATTCCGCCGCATCAAAAACGAACATCGTGCGGCACTTAGTGGACGCCGGATACGCCCGTTCCGGCATCTACAACATCTTGGCACTGTTGAACAACAATCAGAGCATCGAGAGAAAGCCCGGTTCCGGACGGCCAACGACCCTGAGCGACAAGAAGTTCCAAAGGATGCTGAAGGGGAAGACCGTGAGAAAAGTGACTACATCGTTGCGTGCGCTTGGCTGTGAGGTCAGTACAATCAGCCAAACAGTGAAAAAATACGTGTCACAAAGCTGTAGTCCCGTCCACTGGTTTCGGAGCTACAGACAATGACGCAGCGATATCGACTGAATGAGATGGTCAAGTGGATTTTCCCGGTGAATCGCAACGTGACGTTGGTTATGGACAACGAAACCTATCTCTCCCTGCATGGCAACGACTGCAGAGCGCTTCGTATTTTACTTCCCCCACGAAGGAAGTTAGCTAAGGGGTGAAGTTTATTTCACACACCAAGTTTCCCAAGAAAGTGCTGCTATGGCTGACAATCAGAAGGGGATGACAGCGAGAAGGAGATGTCGAAGCCGCTCTTCTTTCACTCCGGACTGGTCGTGAACGAGAAAATTTATAGTACGAAGTACCTGTCGGAAGTTGTGTCGTTCATCAAGAAATATCTTAAAGGTGAAGACGCGGTGTTCTGGTCTGGTGAGATCTACTCAAACAATTTTCTCGCGAAAACTGAGGAGCTTGAACAGCTTAACAGAATTGAAGCAAAACCACCAAAAATTAGTTAAACGTAAATAAAAACATACATTGAAGAAAACATTAGAAATTATGTTCACATATTGTTTTTATTATGATAATAAATTGATACCAAATCAAGGAAAAAACAAAAAAGGCACTCTACCCAAGTAACCAAGTCGAATGTATAAATAATAATTAATAATAAGCAGATAAAAACAACAAGCAAACTCAAAAAACTTCGGTAAAAACAAACAGAACAAATAGAATATAAGAACGAGGAATCGGGAAGTTCAAAGACACAAAGGTGCATTCAATAAGACAGCAAATAAACAATTACCCAGCACTCACAGTATATCCAGGATATTTTGGCTGTGAAACCGATTAATTTGAGGTTTTTTTACACACAGAATTCTAATTGTTCTCTTCTTATTAAACATTAACAAGTATGAGAAGTATGAGAAATTTCCGGAATTGCGGAGGAACTTCTCAGCCTCAAGAGGAATTTTCTAAAAATGAAGCATTGTAGCTCGGTAACCTCTGCTTGTATAAAAAAAAAGCTGCCTGACAAAAAATTGTAGGGAAGTAATGACGTCTTGTAGAAAAACTATCCGCAATAAAAATCTTTTTTACTACAAAAAATTCTGAATAATGACCTAATTTTAATTAACAAAAAGAATAAAGTTTTTATTTTCGAAGTTTTTGAAAAAAAATCAAACTCAACATTTCTTAAAAATATTTGTGTTTCGACAATTTCAATAACCATTTGAAATCGAAGTTATTTGTAACTTACTTCAAAGGCGTATTCCCAAAAAAAACTAATTTTTCAAACTTTAGTTTGAAATATCTCGAAAACGGATGCATTTATAAAGTGTCTAAGAATATTTTTCTTATTTTCTTCTTGGTGTTGCTAGATTTCACAATCAGAACTTGACCTTCTGTTTCATACAAAAACTTCGCGGCGAACTGTTAGTGTACAGGAAAATTGTGTGGGTAGAGCTACAATCCTACTGACACTCCCGGCTCCAGAGAGACCGGGATTCAAACATACGACGAATAGCTTATTAGACCAACACCGTACCTCGAGATCAGTTGGGAGAGAGTTTCAAGATTTGAATTTTTTCTACAAGGTGCATTAGTCCCTTCCTATTCGCAGACAGTTTTTCTATACAATCAAAGGTTTCTGAGCTAAAGTACTTTGAATAAAGTGCAAAGTTTCGTTCAATTAAAAAATGATCGATTAAATATTTGTGCTCTTTCAAATTATTTGGCGTGGTCCTGCTTTATATTCTATTTAAAATCGAAAATGTCTTCTGCATGAAATCTAATTCTACTACCGCTTGTGCAATTCCCTCAAATTCACAGAGATCAGCAGTGCACATCGCCGATGCTTGAATTTAATCAAAATTAAACGAAAATTGCCACACTTTGTATTCCGCGTGCAGGTTCGAAACTGATTAATCATTACAAGTGTCATATCTTTTACACACGTAATGCATCTTGTGCTGTGTTCGAGCTGTTCCTTATTACTTATTAACAGTAAGTCCTATTGATAGTATCAAATTAAAACGGAACAACTTCTCCCGGTTCTTAGGTTACCAACGGGTGACTGGGTGGGGTCCAGCTAAGACTGGTAAATAGGGATCAGTATCAGTGCGTTGAAATAATTGATTTCTGTGCCAGGAGCATCGTCCACAAGATGCATTGCTGGTCTCTTGCATAGTTGTGTATGTGTATGTGAGTTGGTATTTGCGTGTGTAGAACCGTTTCCCCGGTACAGCACCTCATTAGAATAATTGAAATTCAAATCAATTATGAGGGCGGCAGCTGCCATCATAGCTAGCTTCCGCTTACCACCAACTACCGTACTTTTCACCGTCCTCATCGCCGTGGTGTGTTCAAAGGTGCAATATCCGTCTCGGAGTGAGTCCGCGCTTGGGATGGGCTTCTAATGGAGGATGTTTGATCTCGACAGGATATTGCCGAAAGCTAGTAACGCGTAACCATAGGAGCGCGCTATACCGTTGAATGGTGTTGTTTTGACGTTTGTGCCCCAGCGGGAGCCGGAACTTGCTGGATCAATAAGTTGAAATTGCTTCCGGTAGCCTTAAAAATCTGATTAATGTTGCTGTTTATTACCACGAATGTATGAATGTATAACTTTTTTATAATAGCATACATGGCTATTTTCTTACTCCCACTATAGTTGCAAGTGTATGTTACTGATGTCTGTGTTGGGGCCATTGTAAGAAAATATGAGAAATGTGTGATTTTAGTTTTTACTTCGCATACAAGTCAAAATTACAGAATATCACAGTCACCAATGCTTCGGGCTTCCGTCAAAACTGTTTTTCTTGCAATTGAAGTAATGATTGCATTACTATTACAGATTCAGTCGCCCGCTGGATGTGAGTATGTTCGATGTATGTGTCAGTGCTGTAATATAATACTGAAATTTGACGACGGTTGCATTGAGGCTATCCCCAACAGGGATAGGCGAATAGTAACTGCCGGACAACTATTTCAACTAGACGCAAAAAGTGGTTTCATTCGACGGAGTGAATCTTTTTTCTACGATTTTCGATCACAGTCAAAGCTATCCTGTACTGAATCGTGTTTGCATTTTTGTTTGCTAAAACTAAACACCCATTTAATACTATTTTTTCTCTTTTTCCATCACCTAGGTAAGTGCAATTGCGGATACAAAAAAAATCAAAATGTCAAAACAGGTACTGTAATCAATCCCCCAGAACTCCCTAATCCAATTTGGCACGTCTGTGAGAAAGAAAAAAAGCACGGTAGGTAAACCAACCCGAAAATCAGTGCCAAATTTAAATCCCGATGTTGGTTTGGCAAAGCATCTTCTTGCGATATCTACGTTTTACGTTTCACGCGCCAAAGTGGTGATTCATCGGCGGAAGATCAAGAGCAAGGGGATGAGAGAGCGAGGTCACATACATACCTGACCTCGCACAATAAATTATTTGCCGGCACATTATCGTATTCTGAAGCGGGTCTTCTTCGTTTGGGAGCAGAACGTAAATTCGCGCCAATCGCCGCTTTCCTTAACTTGATTGTTTGCTTCACAACGGGGACTGATTGCGAATGCAACAAGGACGGCGGTGGAGGTTTGCGGTTTGCCGAAGATTTCAGTGGAGTTCTGCAAGGAGTGAAGAAAAGCATGTGAACAGTTGGGAAGGATGCGGTTTGCCAAAGCTCCACTTGATATGCAATTGTTTTCCCCCAGCTGCAGTTCCGTTGATCGACGGCCGCCAGGATGCTTCTTGTGTACATACGTGTGTTTGATTCGGTGTGACTCCTGTCGCCGCCGTGCGATGTTTGTGTGTGTGTGTGTGATTGCGAATTTATACTGCTTGCCATTCGGACGGTAGCAGAGGCTAGTGAGCAGTTTAAGATATGCTTACCGTTTGTGTGTTATATTTATCCAGGGGCGAAAGGCGTTGAAGACTTTAATTACTGGCAACCGAGCAACTCATTTCCTTTATTACTCTTGAAGTGCCTTTGTTCTTAGGAGCTTACTATGATGGAAAGGAATTGTTTGGTGCACTCGGTGCTAATTTAGTTCTCTCCTGAGAGTTCTCACATTTGGAAGGTGTGCACTGCGTAATATAATAAAATTTATTTTTATTAATTTGTTATTTCATTATGAAGTGCTAGAACAATCTCAAATTAGAATCTGAATAACAAATCTATTCAGCTTGATTTTTCATAACAATTAAATAGATGTTATGTATTTGTAGATTATGTGTTTGTCACAGTTTTCAAGTGTCTGTGCTCGATTTATTTGTATTTGTGTTTGTGGGCAACTGTTAGAAATACACTGATGTTGTTGATTTCGAAGGGATATTTAGTTCATCTATTGCTTGCAAAATTTGATGTGATTTAATCCTTGCCGACCGAGCCCACACAGTTGTGTAGGTAAAAAATGACGAATAACAAAACCTAAATTTTTGAAATTAAAGGAAGCAATTCCTTTATAAAAACACTTGCTAGCTCCATTTTTTTTTAATTTTTCGTAGCAGCTGCGATGTTGACACTAGCGTTGTGAGCAATAACACAATGAATAGGACGTTCAAAAATCGAGAGAGAAGGTTTTGATTAGGTCACCGTCTACTTACGCAATTCTATGGGCCCGGTCGGGAAGGGTTAAAACGAAACGAAAACTAAGAACACGAAACTTATTAAACAACCACTCATTGCTGTTTTACCTTAACAAGTTTTACTTCCACATATGCCTGAAGTTTTTGGGGTTTACGCTTCTTTTTTAGTTGTGAAAATATATGTTCTATCCAAGTAAACGAACTTGAAGAGCTGCATTTTCAATTTTTATTGTTCTTGTTTCTCACAGGATACTCATAAAATGTACTCATACAATGTTTGATAAAAATGGGAATTTGGAGAATATTGAAAGGAAAGTAACCTCAATCAATAACTATCATGTAACCAAACGGGAATAGAAAAAAACAGTGATTTGGCGCATTTACGTCACTCACTCTCAGTACGGGTTGCGTTGTAGTAGAGATATGAGTAGGAGAGAATATTGAAGAGAGACAATTGGAGAGAACCACGTAAAAGACGAGGTGTTTTTCTGTTAACATTAGCGATGTCGCTTACCGAACAACGCACGTGGTGTTCAAATAATCCGTTGCCAGGGGCGAGTCAGTCAATGGTCAATTCGAGGCCAATAGTCGTATTGCACTTTTTCGCACGACATAAAAAGTAGTATGGAAATCGTAGTTTTGAGTTTCGTTCAGCGGCAGATCTGGAAAATTTTTGTCTCTTCGAAAAAAGTCCTTAGACAAAATACAGCTCATTCGTGCAGCAGCCTCTTTCCAAGAACCAGGTATATATTGGGGTCGCTTTTTACGCGGGTGGTTTTTATGCGTTTTTTTGAACGGGATATTTGTACAATAACGCGGATTATTTTTACTCGATTCGGAAGATGGTTTGTACGCGGTATCAAATAAGTTTAGTATGAATATATCTAATCTAATCTCTTAAATGCGGTATTACCAACCGCGTAAAAAGCGACCCCAGTGTAGTTACAAAATTCTATTACCACAGGTAGACAGATATTCGATACAACCTTCTGTTGCATAGTCTGATATAGAAACATTTTCCCGGCATTACTTCTCCAGAATAAAGCACTGCTACTAGACACCTTGTTCCCTGTGGGAGAAACAACGACGATCGCATGGCAGCGAAATAAGTAGGAAACAAGAAAAAGAGTAGCGATAGTTTCCAAAGCCCATAATTAAAAAGCTAGAAAAGGATAGGAAGAAAAATCGGAAAAAACATGTTTCTCTCCGGGGGTTCAGTAATTTGGTTTCAGTAGAATTTGTTCAGAGGCGTCGCGGGGCTGATTTTGTCACATGTGCACCAAACGTTCACTTTAGTTCTTTTTCCTTAAATGAAAGAAGAAAATCAAATCAAAGTGTACAATGCTTAAAATTGAAGAGTTTCGCTAGTATGCTTGGGCGGTATCCATAAATTACGTAACGCTCATAGGGGGGGGGGGGGTATCCTTGAGCGTTACGATTTGTTACACAGGGGTGGGGGGAGGTAAGTTCAGCGTTACGTTACGAAAAATCTCTGGAGAGACTCCAAAAACGAGCATTTCTATCAAGGAAATCTTTCTGTAGTGTTACGTAATTTTCATGGGGGGGGGGGTAAATGTTGGCGTTACGTTGCGTTACATATGGGGGGTGGGGGTTCAAAAATCGGGTTTTTACGTAATTTATGGATGTCGCCTTACTTGTTTCGATAGGTTAGGGAATAGGGTACCTGTGCAGTGCATATGTTGCACAGGTGGACCCGACGCCACTGAATTTGTTTAAAAAAATCAATCAGACTCGACTCCAGGCGGTCGTTATTTTCTTTTTAAATGAGCACTAGAAAACTAAAAACGTGCGTACACTAGGATATACTGTTAAACAGAGTATATTAATGCAGTTTAATATATAAAATCTCTGTGCAAAAATTTCCAAACAATATGTTTGAAAAAAAAAATAAAAATTTCGTCAGTTGATTTCAAGACTGGCAAAAATTAAAATTGTACAGTTTCATGAAACTCATTTCAAACGTGGCTAAATACTATTAAACTTCATCCCACGAAGATCTTTATCAATATTTACAAAAAATTAGAGTTATTAGCCTCGTATCGATTTAAATTTGAGCCAGTCTTGAAATCAGCTGACGATATAGTCACCTACATACGTCATCTGTTCTATTTACACCGTGTAAACTAGCAAATGAAAACCAGAATACAAAAAGACGACACAAAGCAAAGAAAGGCAAACAAACAATGTCTCAGAACGGCTTCACGTTCCAGTCAACTGTAGAAAAGCCTCCAAAAAAGAGATATTCGCTGTGTAGTGCTGTTCTTCATACGTTGCGTGTCGTTCCAGAGACAAGCATCAAACACCGAATGCATAAAATGCGTGACAAATTGTTATTGTACCTTTGAGTATGGCTTTTACTCTTGATATTGCATTAAACAGATTTCAAATAAGTTAATTTAACGTCGAGATAAACCTAATTTGGTATTGTAGGGGAATTGGGGCAAAATCAACATGTTGGTGACATTTTACGTAGATCAGACACCTACCAATCGATTTTTGAGACTTTTTTACTCAATATAAAATATAATTTGACTACCACTTTTAGATATTAGCGCATTAACATTAATGCTCATACATACTCGATATTATTTTGCTTTGTGAAATATACTAAAACCATGCCAAAACCGGTTTCGTAGAATCACCGTTTTGAGCTCAGTTTTTGTCTGATTTGGGATCTCTTTTTTTAAAAGATGCGTAAGAAGATGCTAATATGTGGAAAAACTCATGGAATTTTGATATTTGGTCTTAAAACAAAATGGCGTCTAAAAACATCAAATAATTTCGATTTCTCAAAAGTTCAAAATGGTGCTGTTGTTACCCCTTAAGATGAAATATGTTCAAACTCGGGGATATTCGGTTTTGCATCAAAATACACACAAAAATTATATATAGAAACCAAGGCAGAAAAAAGTCAATGTTTGTTGCACTGTGTAATTCTAATAAAAATACTGAGAATGATAACACATATGATTGAGAATTCAATTTTTGCACATGACCAGTTTGGTTTCTGCCATGGGCAGTCGACTACTCATCAGTTACTTAGAGTAACTGATATGATCTAAACTATCAAATCTGCAGGCTATTCCACTGGAGCTGCTTTATCAGACATAGAAAAAGTATTCGGCAGTGTTTGGCATGAAGGTTTGAATGAAAATGTTAAATTTCTGTTTCCTGTATTATCTAACAAAAATGTTACAAAAGTACTCAACAGACCGCACTTTTCAAGCTAACTACTTGAGTTGTAAATCTGTCAGATTGCCTGTTAAAGCCGGTGTACCTCAAGGGAGTATCTTGGGCCCAATGTTATAAAATATATCACGAAATGACCACGTGGTCTTTTTTCCTGACTTATTTATTGTGTCTACCAATTCAAGAATGCAGCTTTTGCATTTTAGAAATATAGAGTGCACTGAAAGTTTAATAATAAAAATGTAAAAAATTTAAGCGAACTTTTGGCACTTGACAAATGAAAAGACCACGTGGTTAAAAACGCCTTAGCCAAAAGACCACGGGGGGCTACGGGGGTTATAAAAAGTGGCCCCTAAGTACCCTTTTAGGGACACAGACTAGATTGAAAATGGCACCGAAACCTTGCTTGCGACATATCAAACATCAAGTTTTTGCGAATCAACACTTTTGGCGATCTTTATTTGGCCACTTGGACATCAATTACCAAATATTGGGTGAATTCCGGGAGTCGAGAACCTCGGTGAAACTGGCTATATTCACACTGGTTTCAAATCCTGGCTTGCGGCATATCGAAGAACTCGACCAGTAGCAGCCATTGGACGTCCAAGTGGCCAAATACCGATCACAGCGAGGTTTCTCCGTGAACAAGGTGTGCGTAGTCATGAATTTGGAATAAGACAGTCTTGTAGCGCAGCGCTTGGTGTACGATACAGTACAGGTTGCCAGAGGAGGACACGAAATTGATATTGATGAGGAGATGCGTGAGCTGCTGAAGTAACGTGTTTATATATTACTCTTTTATATATTACTCTTTTATATATTGAATCTTAACTGGTTGAGGTAAAAACGATTCCTTCAAACTTAATTTGGCCTGGAATTCCTCGGTAATGAGTATTATATGCGTTGTTTATAGGATACTTGTAGACATCTCCTCTCGGAAAGGTGACATCCGTCGCATTTTTCGATTTTTTGCAACTATATCTCTTGATTCCAATAAGGCTGAACACGTCAAGAAGTAACTTAGAGCATATTGAGATGTAAATCAAAAGTCACGGTTTTTTATTTCTTAACTGCATGGAAAACTACAGAATTCAAAAGTACAATTAACCAGGAAAAATATTTGAACGAACCGGGAAAAACCGGGAGAAACCGGGAATTTAATTTCGGGTTTTGAGTGGCCACCCTGTGCTTGTTGTTTGACGTTAAATTAGATATTAATCAACCGTTCCCGAGGAACTTGAAATAAGATTTCAGTAGTTTTCTCCGTTTAATTGATCCATCTAATAATAACGTGATAGAATAACGTGATAGAATGATTGAAATTTATGGAATTTCATGGCATGGCCGTTGTCACTTCATATCTCTATCCCCGCCCTCGTAACTAGTTCGATCCAATCATTTCCCGATTCCCATTTCAATTAGTTTGATTGGTTTTTAATTATGCGAACATACATGGATGGGGACGATATTTTCACGACCGCAACAGGAAAAAAACGCATCCGGGTCCTTCAACTCCTCCGTTCCGCAAACTGCATTGGTAAATAGGCTAGTACTTAATCGTATCAAAAAGTCACGAAGTGGAAACCGAAAGTTTCGCCCGCTTATGATGTAGAAAGGCAGAACGGAAAATGTATGTCTTCTGCGGCGAAGATTTACGCGACTACCTACCAACATCACGTAGGGGTTGGTTATTTTAAATTTCTCTGGCTTACCTACCGGAATAAGCCCGCAATCCAGTTTTTACTCCGCAAGCATCCAAGTGGGTCATAAAAAATGTAGGAACCCGAAAGGGAGAATGAGAATCACCAGCGTTTCGCACACTTTTGCATTATGGAGAAAAGTTGATTTCCTTGTACGGTCCTGTTCAGAGACTCTGGTCGGCAACTTTCAAGCCGAAACAAGCGAAAGTATAAAGTCAGACGATATTCTCAGGCGCTCCAGTAAACGGGCAAAGTTGATTGTTTTATTGCTGTTTTATTCACCTTTATCCCCAATAATTTGGAAGCCGGAGCCGGGTGCTCACTCCGTCGACCATGGACCTGGTTTTAATGGCGCAAGGTGCATCGTAAAATCGGTCGAAAAGGACGATAACGATCGCTCTGGGTGGTTGCGAAAAAGGCAAGACCAGAGCAACGGGCAAACAGTGGCAGTGAATTTTATTGCCAATTTGAATTTTCCGGCAGCTGTGCAGAAGAGCGGAATTTGATGTTATGTGTACGGTGTATGTACTGCAGCTTGTGTACCGCAGTGCCAAATTGAGTGAGAACGAATCCGAAATCCCGAAGCGGCGGATTATCCCCGCCGCAGCATTGTAGATTCAATCGATTGGTGCGATAGAGCTTTTGGGGGGAATTGGATGGGTACTTCCGTTTGTGGAGAAAAAAATCGTTCAAACACAGACTGGAAGTTAATCTTTCGATTTTGCGATTTTGCATAAAATGGATAGTTGTCTATTACATGATGTTTGAGGAAATTAATTAATTTGCCCTGCGTGCTGCACCTCTGTACAAGTTGACTTTTGTGTTTCAGCTTTAAACGTTTTCGATTCAAGTGACTGAATTGTACTTCCTTTTCAATTTAGAATCTGTGTACTTTCATTACACAATATCAAAGCATCACCGTAAAACTTCTAGACGTAGGTCAAGAATATCCAATGACGCCGAAATGAACGTGAACCTCCGTCAATCGGTGAAGAGGAAGCAGAAGGGTAAACAGCGTGACCAGAGAAGCAGACGTGCAAAAAGGGTATGAGTTCAGATACAAACAGCGGAAAATATACGTACGCGAAAGGAGGGTCCCTTTCCTATCCACCACGCACTGCCAGTCTCATCTCTGCGGTCAGGCCCCGTCATCAGCATCTTGCCACATCCATAGCAATTCTTCAATTAACCTTTTTCGCCTTTTCGTACTGAAACTTGATTCTCGGTTGCGGAACGCCCCCTTCCTCTTCTGGGTGAGATTTTCATGGAAAACTGCAGAACGGTGCAAAGCGGAGAACTAACATGCTTATCATATCGGTTGCAAATCGCACCGTGAGGCTATGACTGGGAAAGCTCGCCTTCCTGTACTGAAACATGGAACTCGGAAGATTAGAGACTAGTGATTTTTATTTCTATCCTAACTTTAAAATTGGGGAGGAGTGTGATATTGTAGTGCTCATGGTAAATTTATTTGGGGTTTGCTATCATCTAAGACCACAGAAAAAAAGTTATTCGATTTGAATTGTTTGTTGCTTAAAATTGCTAAAATTCCTGTTACTTAACGTACATTGATAAACTGTTCCGAACTTATTTAACTCTTTGAACGGTCAACCAGCTGTTATTAAAAATTAATCCTGGGCCCAATCTTGTGTAATTTATTTACCCTCAGCCTACATTTGTTATCTTTTGGGTACAGAATGTTTCATTTTCATTTTACGATGGTCTACTAGAAAAACCTGTAGGATACACTCCACTCTTAGTTTACTGTTGGATATGCTGATTCTGATCTTGGAGTTAAATACAACCGATAATCTTTTGAATGTCTGCTTGTTATTTTGTAGCATTGAAAATTGTTCATAACTATGCTACAGTTTTATATTCTGAGAACGTAAGCAGAATATCTGAAATTCTAATGAGAAATGGGTTGAGATAACAAAAACCCAAAAACAAATGATAAAACAGTAAAAAAATTGCTATTACAGAAGACATAAAAAACAGTGAATCTGCTTTGCTTAAATCGATCATTTTACAAGTAAATGGCGACTAGGACGGTTCTTGTTAACTAGTAGCTGCGTCAGCTGTAGGTGCAGCGGCCCTTCCTCTATTAAAAAGCTGCCTTTGTGCGCTAGCGGCAGCATAAGCAGCAAAAATCAATAAGAAGCTGCCGTATTTTGACAACACACAAACGTTCTGTGATACTGGCAATCTTAATTTGTAGGGCTCTTCACTCTGTTATTTATTTATTTATTTCATCTTACGTAAAGTCTAAATAAATGTTAAGAGAGCCATTAGAAGTTTCTATAATTAATTATTCTATGTTTAAAAATATGACTAGGCTCAACATACTCAAACAAATGCTCTACACTCGTTAAAGTTTTACACTAAACGCAGCAGGTTCATAATAACCACAGTTTGCACAATGATATTGGTTTGCAAGCATAGAAGAGGGCCTCAGCATGCGTTGAGATGCACGAAAATTCATCATGGACAGCTGCTTCGGGGAATCCAGTTCAGCATTCAAAATCTTGGCGACAAATACAGCCTGCTGTAACTTACGGCGGCGTTCTAGAGTGTCAAGTCCAAGTAGGCGGAGAATGCTTTATTCTCACTTTCAGGGATAGCATAGAGATGCGATCAGCAACATATACGATATAAAATTAAACAATAAATGGTTCTTTGGAGGACAGATGAAATAGTTAGGGGCCGTTCCTAAACCACGTGGTCATATTTTGATCCCTTTTTATATCCCCTCTACCCCCCCGTGGTCTTTCGTGGTCTTTTGGCCAACCCTCCTCCCCCCTTGCGACTTTAACCACGTGGTCTTTTAATTTGTCTAGTGCCAAAAATTCGCTTAAATTTATTAAATTTTTATTTTTAAACATTCGGTACATTCTATATTTTTAAAATGCAAAAGCTTTTGCTCTTGACTTGGTGGCAACAATAAATTATAAGTCAGAAAAAAAGACCACGTGATCATTTCGTTTACCCCCCCACCCCATGCGTGGTCTTTCGTGGTCTTTTGACAAATCCCCCCGTCCCCCTCTTTATGACCACGTGGTTTAGGAACGGTCCCTTGATTGAAGAGTTGATATTTTCTCGTTCATTTATTACGCTCGCTTTCCTAACACGGTCGACAAAATTATATAGCTAGTGAACCGGTAATGCACTTTTTGGGTAATATAAGAACCTGCTTCTGCTTCAATATAGCTTTTGCCACTAGGACGGTATTAACTAAGTAGCAGTGGGTAGCAGCAGTAGCGGCAGGGGATGACAGCAGCGGTAGCGGTAACAGCATCAGCGGTAGATGCAGCGGGAACCTTATAGAAAACCTTATTCCCACTGTCTAGTATAGCACAGAGATGCGATCAGCATCATATCCAATATTTAAACGAACAACGAATGTTCCTTCTGAGACCAATCAAATACTCAATTGAGGATTTAATACTTTCGGGTAAGGGCCGTCCACATTCCACGTAGACAACTTATGGGGGTAGGGGGTATACAAATGTCCACGCTTGTCCACGAAAGAGGGGGAGGAGGTCATTATGATGTCCACGTGGACAGTTTTTTTTTTCCAAAAAAAATGGGAATCTGCCAATAAAATACATTGCCTTATTAAAAAATTTCTACAGATATTCTGGTTTTTTGATTCGTTGTCAACTGACATATGAGATGAATTGGAAATCATTTTATATGTGGCCTCTTCGTTTCTTTGGAAAGATTCTTTCAGGTAAAATAGGATTTTTTTTGTTTTCTTTTGTAAGCAGAGCAATTACCTAATAAAAACTCAAATCGTCATTTGAAATCATGTTTCATAAACTTCGTGTCATCGTGTTATGATATTTGGTCATTAAATGTTTTTTTCCACAGCAAAAGGTTAAAGATAAAGCCATAAAGCAAAGAAAAGCCAATAAAAAGTATTGGAATCTGAATAACAAATCCAACATTACACGTAACCGCACAAGTAACAACAACCGGAATGATCTACCCACACACAGCTATTACAACTACCACAACACCAAACATATTGACAACAGCAACATGAACCACAACGTACCTTCATGTAGTTACCAAAATTGCGACAGTATGAGGATCAATCAGACCAACCATAAACCTATAAACAATTCTCTCCCGGATAAAGAGCTACTAGCAGCTGCGAAAACAACATTTTTAAAGCCTCCGGTACAAACACAGCATGGTATTAGGTTCCAACGTGGTGAAGTATTGAATCCATATCCAGCAGATTGTCAACTTGCACAAGTAAACCTGGTTTCTGCGATAGAGCGTTCCGATTTGACGAGCAGTACAGCATCTACTTCAGCTTCATACTTATCATCTACGTCGGCATTTTCCGTTTCATCACACTTACCCCGGAGCCTCTCGTCTGCGTGCACATGTAGGCATTCGTGTTTTGCCAGAAACTGACGGACCCCTTGGAAGACAACATAAATACAGAATTGACGACATCCTCGCAAGGAGAGGTAATTAGTGTTAGTGAAAGGTGCAAGCAAAATGCAGCAAATCTTCAAAAAAGTAAATGGCTGTCATTATGATTTCATTCTTGCTACTGAAACAAACTGGACAGAAGATATCAAAAGTGAAGAAGTCTTTGGTAGTAGGTTCAATGTTTTTCGAAGTGATCGCGATTTGAAACTAACAGTAAAAGAATCTGGTGGTGGAGTACTTATTGCTGTTAATGCTACTTTACCATCAGAGCTACTTCCTACTGATAAACACGCTGAATTTGAAGACGTTTGGGTAAAAGTTTTAATGAAAAATGAAAAACATCTGTTTGTTTCCGTTTACTTTCCTCCCGACATGGCAAAAAAAGCTTCGTATGAACAGTTTTTCGAAACAGCACAACTTATTATTGATTGTTTAGAACCTGAAACTAAAATTCATATTTATGGTGATTTTAATCAAAACACCATTGATTTTACTCAGGATGTCGATAACGAATATCTTCTGCAGCCTGTCTTAGGTGAAAATGATACAATACACTTTATTTTCGATAAAATCAGCGAACTTGGACTTTATCAAATCAACCATGTTCGTAACCAACTTAACTGCTATTTGGATCTTTTATTCACCAACTGCACTGAAGACTTTTGTATTGATGCCGCCGTAGATCCATTATGGAGAAACGAAGCATGTCATACTGCCATCGAGTATTCACTGTTCACTGACTCTCGTAGACAGCGCCCTGGCGATACCGACTATGAGCTTGTTCACAATTTTCAAAACCTTAATTATCAAGAGTTTGATAGGAGACTAAACGATGTAAACTGGCAAAATTTACTGAAAATGAAAAAGGCATAAACAAAGCTGTCGGCATATTTAGTAACAGCCTTTATTCAATTATCAATGAACTCGTGCCCAAGAGAAAGAAAAGGATACAGGCAAACTATAAATATCCGGTATGGTACACACGAGAAATTAGAAATCTCAAAAACAGAAAACAAAAGACACATAAAAGCTTATAAGAAAGACAAAAGTTCTCAGAACTTAAATAATAATATAGAAATTTGCAGAGCACTTGACGTAGAAATATCCTTAGCATATGAGAGTTTTAATGCAAAAGTAGAAGCCAACATTAAATCCGATCCGAAAGCGTTTTTTAGCTTCGCGAACGAAAAAATGAAAACTTCCAATTATCCATCCCGCATGCAATTTGAAGACTTTGATGGAACTAATAGTGGTGCTATTTGTAACCAGTTTGCGCGATTTTTTCAAAACAATTATAAAACATCAGAGGATACTCCAGACATAAACTATTTTTCCTACCTAAAAGAACAAGAAAATGACGTATAAGTTGACAATATTACTGTTCAAGAAATCCTAATGTCGCTTGAAGGCCTTGATGCCAATACAGGACCGGGTCACGATCAGATACCGCCATCATTACTTAAAACATTTGCAACTTCATTTGTTAAACCCCTTTTTTGGCTTTTCAATCTGTCTCTTAAGTCAGGCGTTTTTCCGCTAGCCTGGAAAGAATCATTTTTGATCCCAATATTTAAGTCTGGTAAGCGGTCAGATATCAAGAACTATCGGGGAATTGCAATCACCTCGTCGATCCCCAAGATGTTTGAGGCAATCGTAAATCAAAAAATGTTCAGTCAATTCAAAAATAGTATTTCCAATAACCAACACGGGTTTTTCAAAGGTAGATCTACCTCTACAAACCTATTAGAATTTGTGAACTTTTCTTTAAGGGCGATGGACAGGAATAACTTCATTGAAACTCTATACACTGACTTTAGTAAGGCGTTCGATAGAGTTGATATTCGGCTGTTGCTTTTTAAGCTTAAACGTATGGGATTAAGAGCGACACTGCTAACATGGATCGAATCGTACCTGACGAATAGAACGCAGTTTGTTCGTTTTAAAGGTAAAACTTCGACAGCAATTAAAGTCACTTCTGGTGTTCCACAGGGTTCCCACTTGAGTCCTTCATTATTTATTTTGTTTGTCGACGATGTCAATCTTGTATTGAAATGCGCCAAAGTACTCATCTATGCAGACGACATGAAATTGTACATGGAGATACGTAACAGCGTAGATCTGCAACATTTTCAGGATGAAATCAACGTTTTCTTCAATTGGTGTACCAAAAGCATACTGGATCTTAATATTAAAAAATGCAACATTATATCCTACTCGAAAAAACACACCAATCATGATTTCAGTTTCACTTTAGGAAACCAGTTGATTCAAAGGAGTTACAAGTTTAGAGACCTAGGCGTAATACTTGACTCAAAACTAACATTTGTGGAACAATATAATACAACTAGTTGGCCCGTAGTGGCTAGCCACTTTCAAATGCATTTTGAACTATTAAAAGTTGGTATTTAATCTAAATGAATTTTTTTTTAAATATCGAGTTGAAGTTCAAGATGTAACTATGACACTATCGAATAATTCGATGCAGATGGCCAGCGCTGGTTTAAAACTCAATTAATTATCGAAACTGCGATAAATGCTTCGTTCAGTAGATCGTGGATTGATTGCTTACTCGAGAACGAATCTGCGTCTCGCTTCTTATACGGATCCACTGCACAGCTATTTTCTCGAATATTCAAAGACTTTTTCTTCATTATTTGATTATTTTCGAAAAATTGTTTTCTAACGATTTAATTTTTTTTAAAATTTCATAATTTGAATAATAGTTCATTTTCTCAATTGTTTGATGTTACAAATGTTATATTCAAACTAAACTTACAAAATAACTAAAAATGAATGTGATTGAAAAAAAAAAACAATTTACAAAATTCATTGCTCATGAAAAAATACTGGATTGCTCAAAAAAATATTCACACATGCAAAAGTTTGTCTCTGCAATTTGTTACTAACAATAGCAAAGCTTGAAATAACGAAGTACTGTCCTCTTTTAATCATTGATGGGTAGTTCAAATCCCTCTCTAATACTCCGATATAACTCACACATGATAAATGACGCGCATGTTTCTGTCATCTGCGTTCCATCACAGAAACCTTTTTTAGTGTTGCGTAACAACATAACAATTCTCATCCCATCACCACCACCTTTGTCTACTTTTTTGTTTTCGTCGTAATTGATATTTTTAATAAACAAACGTAAATGATATTTTTAATAAACAAACAACTTTTTGCTATCGAATAACTGTACTATTGAAAAATTACAATTTCAATGCATATAAAAATTTCTACACACTTTAAAAAAACCAAACTGCTTATTCTCTCGAGCAAAAAGATTTATAATCCTTATTATTTTTTTGACTTTTTCATAGTCTATTCTCAATGAACTTCAACAGGTACTGCCTTATTTCATCACTTGACAACCTAATTTTGATGGTAATGCCATGACATTACAGAACTTATTGGCCATGTAACTATAAAATAACGTTCATAATCAACCGACAGTGGTTTGGCTAACTTTAGATTTCATTTACATGCTTGATATTTTTGATACTATGTCTTTCTTACATCTTAAAATTGCCGTTGCTACCCGCAAAAAAATAACAAACGTTAGTGTACCTCAGCTTCAGAGTTTGCTTGGGAAAAGGCAATTTGAGTAACTTTCGTTTGTCGTGCGCGTGACTGAAAGACAAGCAAACTATATATATTCCGATAGTTTGGAGCCCATATCTACCCACACATGTAGCAAGAATAGAATCAGTTCAAAAACAGTTTTTGTTGTATGCACTCAGGAAGCTAGGTTGGAGCTCTCTGATCCTCCCATCATATAAATCACGGTGCATGCTAATTAACATTGAAACGCTTGTAAAACGAAGAGAAATCGCTAAGGTCTCTTTTATCAACGATATAATCTCTCATCGTGTCAAATCAGAAAACCTACTAGAAAACTTAAACTTTTATGTACCCTCACGCATACTTAGAACCAGAAGTTTGTTTCAAGTGGCTCCTCAACGAACAATGTATGCAACTAATAGACCTATGAACCAAATGATGAACACATATAATCAATATTGTGTACACATTGACGTAACTATGTCCAGGGCAGCAATAAGAAAAACTTTGAACAGAAGACAAAATTACCAATTTTATCATATATGTGAGTAAACTGTATGTGACTACATACCATGGGATTATTACCATGATTGACGAAATAAATAAATAAATAAATAAATACCTGGGAAAGCTGCTGTTTCATTTTACGAGAAACCAGTAGCCGCCACCTTGGATTTCAAAATTACGTATGAGGTCAGCATTAGATCTTATAAGCATGATCTTGGGTTTGAGTTTCGCATTTGTATATATGAAGAATTACCCTTTTTTGGGTACTTACAGTTTTTAAGTTGTGCGAAAAAAAATAAGATAATCTAAAAGTTTAAATTACTGTTAAAATCTGAACAAAAAAAGTTATGAATATACACGAATACATGAATCGAGAAATTGAATGGAAAATTGCAGTAACTATAACAATGTACAAATGGTCCCCGTGGTTCTGTGGTTAGCGATGTCGATCAGCTAGCTCTTCCACACGGTTGTGATATCAGGTTCGATTCCCGATCAGGTCAAGGATCTTTTAGAGCTGGAAATTTTCTCGACTCAGAACTGGGGCACAGTGTATTGTTGTACTTATTCTACGACACGCAAAATGTACCAAAAAAATATCGATAAGAAATTCTCTCAACTAACGTTTGCGGTAAAAAAATGGACTTTTTTCAGATGGTGATGGAAAAAAACTATGACAGATAATTGAGTTGGATGAATTTCCCATGGAAGGTAATCATGTTAGCTTCTACGCAAAAAAATATTACTTCCTTGCGTGCGGCCTTCCGGCAGTTAACCGGAACATTTGCCATGGCGGACGAAAACGTGTGTGTAGGCATGTTTTAAAGCTCTTTCTTCGTTTTTTCATCAATTTCTCCTCAGTTTTCGCGACAAAATTGTTGGAATATATCTTGCGCTTCATATTTCCCCAGAAATTCTCGATTGAACGCAGCTGGAGGACGTTGGGCGGATTCGTCGGCTTCGGCACCACATCGATATTCAGCCGCTCCATCTCCTCCAACGATCGCTTCGAGTAATGGGCCGACGCCAAATCTGGCCAAAACACCGTGTCTTCGTCCTTATGGTATTTCTTGATGAACGACGCAACTTCTGGCAGGCACTTCATACTATAAATTTCCCCGTTCACGGCCAGCCTGGAGCGAAAGAAGAGCGGCTTTGACATCCCCTTCTCGCTGATTGTCAGTCACAGCAGCACCTTCTTGGGGACTTGGTGTGTGAAATGAAATTTCCGTCGGAGCTCACTTCTTTCGTGGGAGAAGTGAAATACGAAGTACCCTGCCAGTCGTTGCCATCCAGGGTGAGATAGGTCTCTTCGTCCATCACCACTGCCACGTCGCGATTCGCAGGGAAAATTGGCTTGACCATCCTATTCAACCGCAGTCGCTGCGTCA
Source organism: Wyeomyia smithii (assembly GCF_029784165.1). Lineage (NCBI taxonomy): Eukaryota > Metazoa > Arthropoda > Insecta > Diptera > Culicidae > Wyeomyia > Wyeomyia smithii. The sequence continues at coordinate 209,082,209 of NC_073696.1, forward strand.
TTGCAGTGTTTGGCATTGATTATACTGTGTATCGGACCGATCGTAGCTTGTTGAATAGCACCAAAGCAAGGGGTGGTGGAGTAATTATCGCTGTGCGACGATCGTTGGCATCGGCATTATTAATTGAAGCCATGGATGAGTCACTTGAACAGCTGTGGGTTACGGTCAAAAATGGTACATTTAACATTGTAATCGGCGCTATTTACATTCCCCCGAACATGCGAAATGAAGTTGAAATTGTTGATCGGCATATTTTATCAGTTGAAAAGGTTATCAATTCAACTAGTATTAACGACGATCTGCTTATCTTTGGCGATTATAATCGTGCTGGCCTATCCTGGTCGATGCAGTCGGAGGCTAGTTATCTCTTTGTTGACGCTTCGCGCTCATCTGTGAATGCTGGTAGCACCCGTTTATTAGACGGTATGGCTTTTCACAGTATGTATCAGATTAATTCTGTTTGCAACCTGAATGGCAGGTTCCTTGACCTAATTTTCGCAAACTCACATGCTTTGCCAGCATGCTCGGTCGTTACCGCACCCGATCCCCTCTGCAACATCGACGTTCATCATCCACCTTTGATGGTTACTTTAAATAGGCCCGTTAAGGCTCAGTTCGTTGACGAGTTCGATCCGTCCAGTTTTGATTTTCGGCGTGCAAACTTTGATGCAATCAACGCAGCTTTAAATAATATCGATTGGACCTTCATTAACCGGTGTGCTAACTTGGATGAGGCCGTGAATGGATTCACTGAAACAGTTCAGGAACTTATACATCGGCATGTTCCAAAAGTTCGTCCTCGTTGCAAACCTGTTTGGGGAAACAGGCAGCTCACAAAACTTAATCGAGTTCGAAAGTCTGCTTTGCGCGCCTATCAAAAGAATAGAAACCCTATCAATCGGATCCGATTTACTTCTGCCAGCCGTTCATACAAAGCACTGAATAGAACTCTGTACACAATGTACGTGCGAAAGACGGAACACAACTTACGTTTAAATCCGAAAAGCTTCTGGAAGTTCGTTAATTTGAAGCGTAAGGAGGAAGAGTTACCTTCCAGTATGTTTTTGCTGAACAACGAAGCTTCTACGAATGACAGTAAATGTGACTTGTTTGCCAAGCACTTCGCTAGCGTGTTTAATACGCGGTGTGCTTCACCCGATGAGATTGCCACAGCTTTGGCTCCTGTTCCGGTCGACGTATTCAATACCGGAATCCTCACGCTTACTAACGAAGAAGTTGCCAACGCCATTAGAAACCTAAAACAGTCCTTCTCCCCTGGACCTGATGGTATTCCTGCTGTACTCTTGAAGAAATGCGCTGGAAGTTTAGAATTACCGCTAACCGCCATTTTTAATCTCTCCTTGTTGAGACATCAATTCCCTCGCAGCTGGAAAGAATCATTGATGTTCCCGGTGTTTAAGAAAGGTGACAAACGAAATGTGGAGAATTATCGTGGGATCTCGTGTTTGTGCGCTTGCTCCAAAGTTTTTGAAGCTATAATTCACCATCATCTTATGTTCAGTGTAAAAAACTACATTTCCACTGTGCAGCACGGGTTTTTCCCGGGTAGATCTGTATCTACTAATTTGTTAGAGTTCACCTCTTTTTGCTTCCGCGGTATGGACCGAAGCCCTCAAATTGATGCTGTCTATACGGATCTAAAAGCTGCTTTTGATCGCGTTGATCACGGGCTTCTTTGTGCCAAGTGCGACAAACTTGGAGCTGCAACTGGAATGGTGGAGTGGCTAGACTCTTACCTACGTAATCGTATGATTGCTGTTAAGCTGGGCTCGTCGCAATCCACTTGGTTTAGCAACAACTCCGGTGTTCCGCAGGGTAGCATACTTGGACCGCTACTTTTTTCATTATTCATCAATGACGTTACAAAAGTTCTTCCACCTGGCACTCGATTGCTGTACGCGGACGACACTAAAATTTTCCAACTTATCGAGACTGTTGAGGATTGTCGCAGGCTTCAATCGCTGATTGACTTGTTCAATGACTGGTGCCTCCGCAACTACATGCTGATAAGCGTTCCAAAGTGTACCGTAATCAGTTTCCAGCGCAAAAAGCAGCCGCTGTTGTTCGACTATCGCATTGCTGGCATATCTTTGCAACGTAGTGATTTTGTGTTTTGGGGGTGGTTTGGGTGTTTTGTTGGACTCTCATTTAACATTCAGGCAGCATTTTACGATGATCATCACCAAAGCAAATCGACAACTAGGTCTTATCTTCAGAATTGGAAAGGAGTTCATCGATCACGGCACCTTGCTAACTCTCTACTGTTCTTTGGTGCGCTCAATTTTGGAAACGGCGTGCGTGGTGTGGGACCCGCACTTTGATGTTTGGATTCAACGAATCGAGCGCGTTCAGAAACTTGGAGAGACCCTGATAATCTGCCACCTTATGAAAGTCTCTGCTCATTGGTTGGAATCTCACCGCTCGAACAGCGCCGCCAAGAAATTATTGCCAAAACGACACACAAAATCTTGACGAATCGGTATGATTGTCCTGCTATTCTAACTTCGCTGCAGCTGTATTGCCCACTTCGCCCACGACGTAGCCAGCATTTACTGCAAACTAATGCGCACCGCACAAACTACGGCTTGAATGAACCTGTTCGCCGAATGACTCTGGTATACAACCGGTACTACGATAATTTTAATTTTTAGGTTCAGCAATTTATTGTGCTCGATGAAATGTTTGTTAATTTATATTATTTCCGTTATTGTATATTAGCCATGTAATACTCGTGAAAGATGCTGGGTTTTTATGCCAGCTCGATAGTTGCCTTCATGGCTTCTCAAGGCGGCTTTTCCCAGCCACATATATATTTTTATTCATTAAGACTTAAGTCGGATGAAATAACCAATAAATAATAATAATAATAATAATTGCATGCAGCTCCGAGACCAGTGGACGGAACTGCCGCTTCCTGACATGTATGTCTATGTTTTCCAGATACTTTTTCACTGTTTTACCGCATGCACCAACCTCCCGGCCAAGTGCACGCAGCGATTTAGCCACTTCTCCCTCGGTCTCCCTCTTCAGCATCCTTTGAAGCTTTTTGTCGCTCAGGGTCGTTGGCCGTCCGGAACAGGGTTTTTTGTCGATGCTCTGATCGTTGTCGAATAGTGTCAAAATGTTGTAGATGCCGGGACGGGCATACCCGGCGTCCACAAAGTGCCGCACGATGTCCGTTTTTAAGCGGCGGGGTACCGTTCTTTAAACGCGCACACTTCTGAACGGAGTATCTTCACTTTTTTCGCCGTCACAGTTAGAGTTTCACTGATAGAGCTGTCAAATTTTTTTTACTAGCTCATGGGTTACTATGATTGGTGATGCATGAGTAGTTTCGTCAGTGCGTTTGAAGGTAAACCCATGAAAAATTGGCAATTTTTGTCCATTTTTTTTACCACAAACGTTATTCTTAGTTGATCGTGACCGCTATCAGCCTTCCAGGCTAGCGTGCGAAATTATTGTATAACAATGTACAATCCCGCATATAAAGTTTATTAAGAATTTCTGAAAGCTCATTAAATGGAAATTACTGATTCTAGAAAAGAAATTAAATATTTTTACTGTAACAAATTAATGTAAAATATAAAGTAAATGAACAAATAGATTAATTGAAAGAGACAAATAAACATAAAATCCGGATCCGGAATCCGCGTAAAAAAATCCGCGTAAATTCTGGAATCCGCGTAACAAAGCCGCGCAAAAAAACCCGCTTAAAACCGCGTAAAAAGCGACCTTTGTGTACAGATTTCGCGCCAAAACAACTCTTAGAATTTATTGGAACTTTATGGGCGTGTAAACCTTAATTACCTAAGAACCTTTGCATACTTCATTTTTCAAAAACAAATCTAGATTAATATTTAAGAAGGGCTGTGGACTCGATTATCCGGATCCCTTCTGGCATATTTTTCACCATTTAAGTCACTTTCGGCATGTTTGGGACGTGTTCGAATTAAGTGAAAATAAACAATGTCCAATTTATTTTATTTTACTCCTTAAGATTTTACCCCTTTTCGCCTCAGAAATAACTTCTGGTTACGCCACTGCATCATACAAGTAAAATAAAGAAAAGAAATATTTATTTTATGTTCGTTAATCGCAAAATTTCAGTATTTTTTGTGTGATTCGATTGGCCGGAAAACTCGATTATCCGGAATGATATTTTTTTTATGTTCCGGATAATCAAGTCCGACCTGTTATTATATTTTAGGCCGTGATAATGGTCTCATGGAAGGACCGAGTCGTCGGTGATGAACTGATAGAAATAAACACAATTCATTAGACTGCAGGACGAAATATCTATCCCTTATAACAAGAAACAATTATCAACGTAGGACTACGTCTTTGTTTTCAGTACTGGAGTACATTTTTTTAAATAAAAAAAAACTTGCAAATAGTCGGTTAGATTTCAAGCGGTAAAAACAGCATAACCAAATGATAAATAACAATAATCAATATGTTGTTGTACAGTCACACTTGTTTTTGTGCGACTTTTTATATGGGTCTTTCCATACGAAGTAACCACGGAAAAGCACACACTTCAACACGATCTTCACAAATTTTGCGCAAAGTTGGGGGAGTCATTCATCTAGTGTCAGTTTGCAAAAACCGCAATTTTAGTGTCGATTGGAATACCCCGCTCTTTGGGACCCCCTCTTTGTTGCAATATAACGATTTTGTTGTTGTCAAAACCACTTTTTTCTATTTCCTACAATTTATAAGACATCCCTCTAATTGCTACGACTTTTCAACTGCACAAGACTCGGAAATAGTTAATGCGTTACCTGTAACATCACTACCCTATATTTGCATTGCCACAAATAACATGAGGATATGTTTTTACAGCTGACGCATTACCTGTTACCGATTCGTATACCTTCGGAAATCCAAAGTCGATTACGTGGTGACTCGAAGTCGCCTAATTGTGACTTGAAAAAGTTTTTATTGGATTTTTTTTTCCTTGAGAGTACCCATTTTAAAATGCGCAGAAAAGGTTTAGGCAAGTATAGAAACTAATTATACATATGAAAACTTTTTTGTTTCTCATTCCACACTAAATTTTTCGAAAAAATAAGAAATTGAAGGAAAATTTTTTTGCGTTGTATATTTTCCGCCCAAGTTCAAACTTTTTTAACCTTGGCAAAGCTACTGTTCCAATCAAGCCCACTATCTATCCAACATAAAGTTTGTTTGTTAGTATAATATTTGAAATTAGATTATTAGTGATCTTATATGAAGAACTAATATCATGAAAATATATTTATATCAAAAATGAACCACTGTACAGTTATCCAAAAAAGTTTTTTTTTCATTTCGCATAGAATTATTCAAAAGTTAATCTACCTTGCGGACCTAAAGTTATCTAAACGATTATTATTTGCGCAAATAAGCTATCTAATAAAAAAAAAATATTCAAAAAATTGGCTTCGGATAGAAAATTTTCACGAAGCATCTGCAAAAAAAGAACACTGTATCATCATAAATGAACCAAATTTTGTTCCAATTGAATCCCTGTTTGTCATTGACGTCCAAATCCGCGCTGCGCTATTCGCTTGCTGTTCCCAATTTTACAATGACTTTCCTCGGGGATGCCATCAGTCCGAACATCGGCACCACCCGCAAACAATGAATCATTTATGCTGTTCCGTTGTACGCTAACCCGTGTAAGAACCCCGAGGCTGGTGAGGCTGGGTTCGGTTGGTGTACAGCGACAGCGGAATGGAAGCTAAATTGCAATTTCACTGCATCAACCGAAGCCTGCCTGCTGGCGTGGCATTGCCTGCAGCACGAACGCTGTTTTGCCACCGATACAGCACGACTGTCTGGTGGGAATTGATCGATTTACAATGTAATCCGCGAAGTATGGCACCGACTCCCGTTGCAGTTTGCGAATGTTCATATCGCTGACTTTCAGTTTGGCAGAATGAATGTCTTTTGCGAATTAGCAAAACGGCATAAGTTGCCGAAAAAAGTGCGCTCGCTGCATCTTACCACAGCATAAATCTGCTCCAGCAACACAAATTATCCGAGTGTGCAAATCTACCCGCTGCGAATACCGCAGAGAATTAGCAACGCAAAACGTCAACCAGACACGCCAGTATGCACACCGCGCTGTCACTCGTACCAATGTTTCCCACTCATCAAAACATTGTCTCCATATTCGGCATCGATTCTGTAGCGAGTATTACTTCCCGAAGCATTTAATCTTCCTTTTTCCGATTCGCCTCTGGGAGCTAAAAGCTGAAGCAGACCGGTTCTCTTCGCTGCACCCCAGAAACGTTACGTGCCAGAGGAGGAAAATCATTCGAAAGAGGGAAACTAACAATCAAACTCAGCGAGGAAAAAAACTGCTGCGACAGTACAATCTGAACCTTTCCCCTTTTCGTAGGATACTACGAAGGGCAAAGCTGAATCGTCACTAGGGTTGCAAACAGTTCTAGAATTAAAAAAAAAGTTGCCGACCAAAGCTTTTAAAACTTAAAAGATTTGCTTTTTTCCTCTATTTTTCCACGAAACGTCTGCCGTTTCCGATGCAGTGCCAAGTGATGGAAATTAATTGAGCTGCGAGGAAACCCTACTCCCTAGCAAGCGAGTGCCTCCTCAAGGCAAAAGCCGACTCCGGCAGTATTCGTTTCTGTTGGAAATCCTGCTTTTTTCGATCTCCAAACTGACATCACCGGCAACCAAGTCCGGCGCAATTTATTGTCCACATCAATCCCCATAGGAGTCTGAAACCTGGAGATCAGCGCGAAGTGCGGGTCGTTGGGCAGAAAAAAGGTACACCGACGCGGGAAACCTTACGAAAAACGGCAACTTTTATTTTCAATTTCTCATACGAGATACGGTGTGTATCTCACAACACACGGAACCCTGAACCGCCGAGGATGTCGGGCGCGCATCGGGTCCGGGATGATTTCTTGTTTGCACACAGTACATACAGCATTCTGCTTGGGAGGGCGACTCTGCTGCGCCCTCGGATGGGAAACGGGACCGACATCATCGAACTGAAGCGTGAGGAATAATAGCCGTACAAACCCGGCTAGCGAGGGCGCCACGTAGCTGTCAGAGAGTTTTTGTGCTCGGTGGCAGATAACCGGGAGTAGATAAGATTTTGGTGTTTCTACCCAATCCGGCCAGTGCTGCCGTTATTTAAACGGTGGATGGTTTGTGGGATTGAAAAACAAACAAGAAAATTAAACGAGAATATACCTTAATAATTAAATAATGAAATTGGAATGATAAAGAATAACCATTGGGTTGGGACCTTAGAGTTGATTCGAGTTTGTAAATAAAATAGTTAGAGGTAATTGAAGGAGAACAAAAATTTTAAATAACTAAATAAATGTCGACTTTTTCCGAAACAACGAAAAGAAAACCATGGCTTTTATTAGAATGTCTATCGTTTACTTAATAAAAAAAAACTAGAATTCTTCATGGTCCTATGACATACTTCGGGGTGGAATTGATCTCATGAAATTCATGCATTCTTTTGGAAATGAGTTAGAAATTGAGTTATTCAATATATCAGCTATTTTGGAAACGAAAAGAACGATACTTCAGTTTAAAATTTGAAAGGCAACGAAAAGGCACAATCCACCCTAGAAAGTCACTAAAGTCACCATTTTCGGCAAAAAGGTGTCTGTAGAACATGTGATAGATATGCCTGGAACGGTAGTTTATTAGTTATCTTCCGGTCATTAATTAGTCCACTATTTGAAAAAGTCACTGAAATCATTATTATTCTAGACAGAGTCCGCTACCAGCCTTGATAGTATGATATTGATTATGGTTGAAATTTTGGGCATTTCGAAGTTCGATAAAATTTGATTGAGTTTTGGCGATTTCAGAGTAATTTCACGCAAATATATAAAAATGCGTCGGACATTCGATTAGTTATTTGGAAAGGTGCGTGAATCTCGTGAAAGTTGTATTTGAGAACACGTACACATTATTTAGTGTTGTTAAATTAGTATCTCTTGATCATCAATTTCTTCATACGGTACTGGTATTTTTTTCTGTGTGCAGTTCAGTAACTCTTCAAACAGCTTTTTCATGTACGCTAGTAGTAAAGGGTGTTACGGTCAAAAATTGGTCAAACAAAAATGTGTGAAAATCGTTTTTTCATTGAAAAATCAAATCATGTTTCTTTGTCAAGTTTAATGCGTATAGGATAATGGATAAATATTGACTGAAGCTATCTCTTTAGCGAATGCGAACTGCCGAAGCTCTCTCTGACTCTGGCCATCAAGTTTTGTACAGCCTTCTTGGAAACTTAGTTCGCCGCAAAACGCCAGTTAGGCTTGACGAGAGCCCAGTATTTTTCTATCGGGCGGAGCTCTGGTGTGTTGGGAGGGTTCCTGTCATTTAGCACCACCTGGACGTTGTTCGTGGCATACCACGCCATGGCCTTTTTCCGTGATGGCAAGATGCCAAATCGAGCCAAAACAAAACGGAACAACTGTGTTGCTTGAGGAAAGGCAGCAAACGGCTTTTCAGGTACTACTGCACATAATTTTCGTGATGAAAATGTTGCTCTTCAAACCAAACTTCGGCAGCCTAATTCCTTCTCCAGTTGCCGTTAAGTATTTCTGTCCCGGAAGCTGTTTAAAATCTGCCTTGACGTAAGTTTCATCATCCTGTAGCACGCAACCAAACTTCGTCAGCATCTTCACGTACAGCTTTCGCGATTGTTGTCTGGCCGACTTGTTTTGCTTATCGTCACGATTTGGAGTCACCACCTTTTGGTCACGTGTCGTACACAAATTACGGTGGTAGTGGAGACAGTACGTACCTGGAAAGTTTGCTTAAAATTGAAAATTTAGAGGAGTAAGATTGTTCAGCGTTACGTAATTTTAGGGCGTGCGTCATATCAAGCGTTACTTATTGTTGCGAAGGGAGGGAAGGGGTTTTGAAATCTCGATTTCAGGTGTTACGAAATATAAGTACAATTCCTAAGTCAGCAGTCCGGTTCGCTTTCCAGATCGATTCACAGTTGTAGAAAAAACTCCCAGTTTACTTGCGGCATCTCGGACGGAAAGTTTGAGATTCCACTTGAAACTCCTGGCCATTCTTTTGTCGTTTTTCGAATTACGATTCCCCCTCGATCCTGTTTACCTGACAGTTGACAAACGCTCTCCAAAGACTTTTATTACGTTGGTGACGGTTGATTTGGCCACATTCAATAATTTTGCCAACTTGGCGTGCGAATAGTTTGGATTTTCGCGATCCCTTACTAACACGCAGAAGAATCCCTAGGATACCGATTGACACGGTGACGGGATCGTGAAAGGAATCGCAAACACGATCTTGAGGATTCCCAATCACGATTCTTATTCAAGAATCCTAGAGCTATGGCTCTAGGCATGGCTATGACAGGGCATTCCTGAGGATTCTTTTTTCAGGAACCCTTTTCAAGGATGCTTACGAATCCAATGTGAGGAATCCTAGAGAAGTTATGCGAATCGTATGTGTTCGTCCGGGATGCGCGAGCAAAATTTTAATACGTTGCTGCCTTTGCTTCGACGCCATTTTCATCGACGTCCATCCTCTCGTCATATTTATAAAAATTGAATAGTCAGGTCGAAAATCTTTCTGTTTTTTCTACTTTGCCTGTATTTTTTTTTTTTTTTTCAGTTGGACTTATTTTGCTTTTCATCCGCCTTCAGAAATGTTTAAACATGAAACGGGAAGAAAACAAACAAATCATGCCGTTACGATAACATTACTAGTTTTTCGATAGCGAGTATGCTCAACACCTTGTTTAATTTAGGACAATTTCCGTGTTTAATTTCGGTCAATTTCGTTCATTTTAGAGCATGGTTATGTTAAAAAGGTTTGATTTTGTGCTAAATAATCGCCATTTGCGGAAAGTGTTACTTTTTTATTTAGTTCAAACAAAACGGCAACTGAAGCGCATCGAGAGTTAAAAAAAATACGGAAATGCTGCTCTAAGCGAAAAACGTGCCGTAATCGTTTACGTTGTTTCAATTAATTAATCAGTTTTATTCATTGAATTATTTTAAACCAATTCAAGGTCTACATAAGGGGCCATCCACATACCACGTGAACAGCTTTGGGGGAGGGGGAGGTTGGCTAATGTTAACGGTCCATACAATTTTTTTAGAATTTATATGGGCAGTTGTTCACGGAGGGGAAGGAGGGGGGTCAAAATCGTTAAAAATCTGTCCACGTGGTATGTGGATGGCCCCTAATATATTATGTGGCTAGAGAAGCCACCTGAAGTAGTAGAATGATTCATTCTCAAAGCATGAATACCAGCATCTTTTCCAAAAACATATAAATACACTATTCACAAAAACAAAACAAAACAAAAAAAAAAACACAAAAAAATACAAATACCCTATTCACATTTAAAAGTTTAAATCCTGGTCATATGTCGTACTGATTCATGCGAGTCGTAGTTGGTACGGTGAGTCACAAAACGCAGTAGCTGTTAATGTCTTTGAGGTTGGGCTGGACAGTGCAAGTTAAACGACGGAAGTATTTCGGGGCAGACATAAACACCAAGCAAGATTTTGTGGGCCATATTCGCGATGATATTCTGCCGTCTTTGAAGGAATGGAGTTCTTATACGGTGGCAAGTTATCTGGATTCCTCCACGGTACGGTATGACAAATACGACGGACGAAGCATTTTTGGATACACTCAATGCGATTGGACCAAAATTCAAAATGTGGATCCTGAACAACACAGCTGGTTTCTTACTTGGTACCTAGATCTTGAAACTCTTCCAATTTTTAGAATGAATCCTAACTGTCGATTACCTTAGTGGATGATTTTTTATAGTGTTGTCGAAACATTAACTGATCATCCAAAACAACATAGAGGTTAATAACAACAATATTACATTGCAAGGGCTGAACATATATGCAGTAGTCATGCATCACTGTATGTTTTTTTTTTCGAGAGAAGCTGTTTATTGTACATTTTGGAATGCTAATGACCCTTTCGTTGCAAACACACCACTCCGTAAACAGGTTATGTAGTTTTGGTAGCCTCAGGCTGTCAGTTTTTTTGCCTTGGTGCTAACATTCCGATTCGGAACTTGACCTTCTGTTTATTCACACATAGATTTCGCAGCCGACTGTTTAGTGTACAGGACACAATTGCGAGGCTAGCGCTACGATCCTACTGACACTAACACTCTCCTCCGAGTCTAGACTCGAACCTACGACGACTGGCTTGATAGGCCAGCATCGTACCTTAAGACCATCTGGGAGGTCAGACAGGCTGTCAGTATCGTTGCTCCCATGAAGTACTCCCAAATTATTCCACCGATACACCCAAGTTTAGCGAGTAAAATTTCATGGTCGACACGGTCAGAAACCACATTCAGTATTATTGGCATCAACTTGATCACGTTGATCCATTGTTCGCAGGCATAAGGAGGTGAATTCTAGTAAATTTTTAGAAGCCGATCTATCGGGAAAAAATCCATGTTGTGAGATTGAAATTTTTGTTTTTACGCTAAAGAAGAGATGTTTGTACATAAAGGCTTCCAGTACTTTCGAACAGGCACACAAAATAGTTTTTCCTCGATAGATTTCCACGTTACGCTTGTCACCATTTTTTAGAACAGGGAACTCTGTGTCTGTGTGATGTCCACGGTCATACAAAATTTTTAGAATTTACATAGCCAGTTGTCCACGGGGGGGGGGGGGGGGGGGCTTTGAATCGTTAAAAAACTGTCCACGTGGTATGTGGATCGCCCCTAAGATGTTTCCCAACTTCGAGGAAATTGCTGATTAAATAATGAATTGTTTTTTTTTTTGACTCTAGGCAAGCTATTTTCAATGTTAGGTTTTAGGGAACTCCAACTTCCAATGAGAGTGTTGAAACAAAAACCAGCTATCAAATAATGGTCTCTACTGAGTAAATTTACGAAGTGCGAGAATTGGATAAGCGATACAAAACTCGATTCTGGAACCCTTCAACGTTCTGTGGTGGTGTAACGAAAACGCATCTGACCGGAGATTAAAAGTTATCGCTACATTTACTCCTAAAAACGAAAAATTAAATAATTAAAGATGGTAAATTCGATGTTGACGACTTTCCGCGTGAAGTAAATCCAAGAACCTATGAAGATGCAGAATTGAAGGAATTGCCTGATCCATTCCAAACGAAGGAACAGCTCGCCGACGTCTACGTCTTTAGATCGGCTGTGTATACACCAGTGGCGTCGGGTCCACCTGTGCAACATGTGCACTGCACAGGTACCCTGCTCCCTAATACCCGGGCATATGCGATTACAGAAATATAATAACCCTTAAATCAAGTAAGCCTACTAGCGAAACCCTCCAATTTGAAGCATCAAATACTTGTTTTGAGTTTCTCGTTTTGTTCTAGGAGATAAAAAACTTATATAAATGTTTGGTGCACAATTGACGAAATCAGCCACGCGACGCCTCTGATATACACGTTTGGAAGGCTCGTTATTTTTTTTTATTATTTAAGGTCGGTTTTATTAGCTGTTGAAACCGAATGAAATCATCACTGAGAAACGGTATCGACTCAATTGATGCGATAAAGTCGAGCACCATGCGAAAAACGAGCACAATACGAGCAGAGGTACGAAATAGTGATTATACTGCATGACAACGCTCGACCTCATATTATTCTAAAATCCTAAAATACATACGATGATCCTCGTTGTGTCTCGCTATCGTTCTAAAGTTTTCAACATCGAGGAAAGCTATATTCCCATCATAAAATCAATCTCGCTGGAGTCGTACTCGGAATCAGTTACAATTTTACCATTGCAAGTTACTGATAGTTAAGTAGTGTTCTTTTAAAAATATGTCTAATCAGATTGGATAGTAATGCTCCTTTTCTAAAATATTGTTTTATATTCCGAATAAATTTGTTTTCAACACTCATATAAATTTTACTTTACATAGGTTTTCAGATTTCAATTGAACCAAATTATTGTTAACAGTCAGAGTTAGTTTAGCTGAGGACGAATTGTGTATTACCCAAACAACTGATCATTTAATAGGTTAAGATTTGTTTTTAATTAGAAATCAATTTAAGATTATTTGCATCGCAAAATTCAATGAAGTAAACGTTTACAATGCTGATGCCTACAGATCGATCGAAGCATTGCGATACTCTGAAGTCACGAAGAACTTTTTTCCAGACTGTTTAACACCTGCTCTATTTGGTGCGAGTAAATTTGCTAGTCATGTTATGAACACGACCACGTCTGGCAGAAATCCACGAAACCGGCATCGCTGCCTAGCAGCGTTCCACCGAAAGCGGTACCGACAAACCAGACGCAGAAAGCGGAGACAAGTCAAGGGAAATATATTTACGTTCAATTATAAGTAGAAAATCCAACATTCACCACGCTAAACTTTATCTGCTTGATTCCATAAAATTACAATCTACCATCCTGCCCGTTTGCGTCGCTGCTGCCGCTGTTGCTGGCTGCGTCGGAGCCTCGACACCGGTGGTGGCACGAGGCATTCTAGCACCGAGAACCGAGAGTTCGGTATCCAAGTTGAACGGGAAAAACGAGGAAAATCCAACCGACCTCCCCCTTCCTTCCCTCCCAACCTATCCGTCAGTCCACCCACGCGCACATGCTGAGGCACGGCAAACAAACCGAGCGAACGAACGAACAGTTTCCAAGCATTAAAAATGAGTGCTTTTCCATCTATCCTGAAGGTCTCATTCCAGATTCCGGTGGAACCAGTCAGCCTGCCATGCCATGCCATGCCGAGCCAAACCAAGCCAACCAACCAACCAACCACCCACCTGAGCAATATAGGATCATCATCAACGCTCTGACTCTATCGGTAGGATAGCGCAGCAGAGCCACAAAAGCAACGTTATTTTCATCTCATTTTCCATGCTGTGCACGGACAGCGGACACCCGACGATGGCTGTGTATGTGTGTGCTGTAGTCTGCGTACTAGTTTTGCTATCGCACCAACACAAGTACCATGTCGACAGTAGAATGAAAGGATGAGGAAAAATCGATATTTCCCTCTGTGTAATAACGAACGACGATGGAGCAGTAGTTCAGTTCAGTCTGTTCGGTACCGCCAACACACAGAGTCCCGCAACCATAAGCATAATAGAAGGCGGAGCTTTTTATGCTCCCGTTATACACACGTACACTGACTCGCACACAAGCGCGCAGACAAACGGAAAGTCCGTTCTGCCACCGGTGGTGTGGTGGGTTGAGTGGGCGCCTGTTTGTGTTATGAATTTTCCACCAGCAACCAGAATGCCCTCGGTACACACCGAGCACTGACGACAACAACAATGGACTCGTACCCACACGCAAACACACCAACATGCATACATCTATAACACGTCAGAGTGGCAAACATTGTATGCGAAAACGTTTTTAGGATTCTGCCCTGGTGCACAGGCTCAGGCTTTAGCTGGTGGCACACTCGACGGGTATAGGGAAAAATTATATATCATTTATCTATTCAGCTCGGGTGCAGATGAGGATTCATCGAGTCGGGATAAGTTCCAGAGACAAAGAGCATAGAGCCAAGCACAGCAGCAAGCACAGTGGCACTTTCGCGAGGGTTGTCCTGGCCAACGTCGCCGGGGACGAGTAGGGGAACAGAGGAAACCATTAAATGCAGGGACTGTAGCGCTCTGTAAAGCCAGGCACGGACGGCGGCATGTGTGATGTGGTGGCTGTGCACCGGAAAACACAGTGGAGCCAGAGGAGTGGAAAATTACACAACCCTTGGTTGCTGCCGCTACCATCGTCGTCACCCGTTATGTGTGTGCTCTGTCAGCCTACCCGTGGCCCTCCTGCTACAAGCCTTCTTCCAGTGCTGCTTTTTGTGTGTGCCCTCTCGAAATGCTTCACGCGCTGATAAACCTGACACACAATGTGCTACCCTTCCGTTGTCGTTCCTCCAGCGTGGATCAAATTGGAACGTTTCCTCCTCTCCCCGCCCGATGTTGCCCTCTCTTGGCGCGTCACTACCCGACATGGGGGTGGAAGGATATGAAACAATCGTCGAAGAGATAAAGCATCATTTTTGCCCGAGAATCGACACTCGGGTACTCTGTGAAACTATCTACCGCGGGTGTTTGTGCCATTTGTTCCGCAGTCGGTCCATTCAACTTTCCTCAGTAACCCCTATTCTTACCCCAAGCGGATGGCAAACCGGCGGCTGGCTTTGGTGTGTAGAAGCGTTTAGAATAATGATAGTATCAAATCATAAAACTAGGTAACCGAGAGCTGCCACTAACGGAATCTCAACGGAGCTGGTTGGATGACGAGAAGAAGTGAGTTTCCAGGATCGTCCGCCCCGTCAGAGAGCGGAAAGTGGGAAATCAAATTACGTTTGATTATTAACACACAGGATCTGACGGTTGTTGGCTGACTTCGCGCAAGCGGATTGGCTAGGGTGACTCTGGCGTTTGAAGTTATTTCGCGGAGCTTTCTTTGTTCTACTATTGTAAGAGGCAGAACTAAGTTTTGCTGCAATTTTTCGCTCATTTCAAGATGGCTTGACAAAGTTTTTTTTTAATTCTTTTAGCACCAATATTTAGTGGTTAATTTGTGGTTTCGAAATCCAATTTGTGGTAATTTGTGGTTGAATAATTTCTGAGAAATTTTCAGAAAACTGAGTCAAGCCATCTCTGAAAATGTTTTCGCTTCAAATGAATCGGACAACGATGATATATACATCAATCGAAAGCTCTTAATTTGTGGTTCACGAAAATGTAGTTTTTGTGGGCATACTTCATAATAAAATAATTAAAAAACTATTATTTAAACTTTTGAACATTGTTTACCTCTTGTTGTCAATACCGACCGTACGCGACGCTGGTAGACCATCAAGATGATTTTTTCTCAGAAAGCTTTCGTGTAGTGATGAGTATGGTGAAACTAGAGATACTCAGAGGGAGAGATATGCGGTGAGCCAAACGAACCGTCAAAATTGGAGCCAAACGAACAAGAAAGGTAACACCACATTAAGAGGTATTGCAATCAGGTACAAAAAAGAACGTGTTTATTTCTATACGATTTTTTGTTCTATTGCCAATGAATGAATTAAGAATGCTGTGAGTGATTTTTACCCGGAGTTCAACAAACCTTGTCTATAGGTAACAAAATAAGTGAAGGTGTATAAAATTGAACATAAACATAAAATATATCACCTTAACAGTTTTCGCGAAGCACTTCACTGTTCTTAGGGACTTTCACCGTCACCACCGATCATACAAGTCGAATGTTAGTCAACATTGCGCTTTGAGAAGAGATCTGGCACCTCTGACATATGAAACCCAGTTGCCGAATTGGCGATTTTTTTCACCGCGAATCTCTTCCTCTGAGTATTTCTAGGTGAAACAGTATGTAAACAGCAGGGATACTATATGTGCAGATTTGCTGCGAAATACAAATGTTGATCAATTAGCAGATATTTGTAGTTGACAAGCCTCCGTGTGTATTACGTAAATTTCCTTAAAATAAGTGAAATTTTACGTAGACATGCGAGCGTAATTTTCTCGATCTTCGGTCGAATCATTTCCGGAAATGTAGTTTTGCCGTTTACCGATTGTTTGAAAAAAAACTTAAATTAATACACCTAGGGGTGTGATCTGGTCTTTCTCATACAAAATCTATTATATGTTAAAATCTATTAGCACATACGTTTTAACTCTTGGAATAAATTACAGCCTGATGATAATAAAGAACAATTTTTTGTTTCGATAAATATAATAATATTTTGGTAACCAACTACGCAACTGTATTAGACTGTTGGGTATTTTAGAAACCGGAATGATGCTTGAAGGTTGGGAATGGGCCTTAGAACTGTAGGAAACGGTTGAAACGCATGGTTAATGCCCAAAGGTGTGAGTCCTGACTAGAATTAAAAATTCGATATTTTCTCGCCTCAGGAATATGCTACTACAACTACCCCCTGAATAATGAAACACTGGGCTTTCAACGGCAGCGACAACTGTATGTCGTATACAGTAAAGCCGCTTGTTACGCGTTTTTTTTTACGCGGGTTGCCTTCCTCCATTACTCAAAAACGGTACAAGATAACGACCTCATTTCAATCACGTTTTCCGTTTTAGGCCACGAGTGATCATATATCAGTTTTTAAAAAAAATCATAATTATTGGTGTAAACAGTCAGAATTTAAAATATTGAATTTTGGTCTCTAGATTGGCCACTATCATATTATAACGAGGTTTTAACGTTTTAGGACGGTTTTCTTTGTTATATTTGCAACTCAAAAAAGTTGTTTTTTACGCGGGCCCATACAAATTTGGAACGCATCCCCCGCGTAAAAAACGACCTGTCGATATGTTCTAGATAACCCACTAGCACTAACATCGGCAGGTGCCAGTACTATGCTCATCCAACGCCGCGTACGATCGGTGTTGACAACAAGAGGTAAACAATGTTCAAAAATTTAAATGATAGTTTTTTTAATTATTTTAATATGAACTATGCCTACAAAAATTACATTTTCGTGAACCACAAATTAAGAGCTTTCGATTGATGTGTATATCATCGTTGTCAGATTCATTTGAAGCGAAATCATTTTCAGAGATGGCTTGACTCAGTTTTCTGAAAATTTCTCAGAAATTACTCAACCACAAATTACCACAAATTGGATTTCGAAACCACAAATTAACCTCTAATTATTGGTGCTAAAAAATACTTTGTCAAGCCATCTTGAAATGAGCCAATTTTTCTATAGTCATTAAGAAAAAATGCTTGCTTTATACAAATTGCATGAAAAATTCACGAATTCCAATTCCAGAGATGCGAAAACACATTTCTAACTTAATCATCTATTGACTCTATCTGACTCGAAAAATAGAAAAAAGTTATTGTCGTCTTTTCCATGCACAATTTGCTACGAAGGCTGTATACAACGTATAGTCAGCAGGAAGATGCTACCTGCCAACATTAACACAATAAAAATTACCTTTATTCATCAAGCGACGAGATTTTAGCTTTCGCATTTTCATTGTAACACGTTTTATTTTGTTGACGTTTCCTGAGAAGGTCGTATGCAACCGTACGGACCACAAAACAGACAACTGCCGAAATTTGCACAACATAAAGGTGCTTTATACCACCGGCCGCACAGTATTGGCGCCATGAGGTTGTCGCAAATTACTTTTTAATACAATTACTATGCAACTATAGATTAGGCACAATTGTGTGCCAAACTTACGAAAATACGTCTTTACTCAAGAAATCGAACAATTTTCATTAGTAATTGCACTCTTCATAACACAATTGAAGACTTACATAGGCGATTGAAGTCATTTTAAATTGCCAATGCTTCTAGAAATAAGTTAAAACTTTTAATCTTGATCGTGCATTAAGAGACCCACGTTCTCGCGCGCCGATCGCATAGATGGGCGGTAATTGAAAGAAAGCTAATCATCTCTCGCCTTTGTAATGCGTTAACGTCGTGGGCAACATTGTTCGAATTCGTCACTTACCACGGTGACATAACCCTTCCTTTCCGTCGCAGTCGTGGAGATGCAGAGGTAAACTCGATCTTCGGCAACAACGACTGTTATACTTCCTTCCTTACAATATCCTTCCTCACCTTAAGGACCATAAGGACATGGCCGGTGTCGTTATCGATCTATAAAAGCGATAGCCACTGAATTTTTGTACATTGAATATGGTAAACTAACCCCAAGTTGCCATATACGTGGTTCTCTGTTCAACTTCACTTGCTCAGATTGATCACGAGGAGCAACTACGAAATGTGCAGTCGTCAAATTCAAGCCCATAATCCTGATCGGTGCATTCAGAGAAGTGATCCATAATTGTGATAAATTGCGCACAATTGTGGATCAGTCAATATTCTGTTTTTTTTTCAATAATTGTGCACAAAAATGCTACTATACAGAAATATTCATATTTTAATCGATTCATACAAATTTGAAGTACAAATTTGAAGTATTTGAAGTACAAATTCATACAAATTTGAATTTACAAATTTGAAGTGAAACTTCTTAATGATTGAAAGTATGACATCAGAATACCAGAACAAAAAAGTTGGTGTCAAAACATTTGTGGTTGAACATTGCTTTCCACTACAAAACAGTAAAAAACTGCATGCTTCAAATGAAATCTCACTGTGAAATATTCAATACTTCGCACGAATGACAACGACTCTTATGGATAACATTTTTCCAAAACATAGAAAGATTGAGCGAAATTTACAAATGTAGGGATTGATACATTCGCCCTTTTTATTAACTAGAATGCAATATCTTTTGAAAGAGTTTTCAACATATGAATTGTTGACGTGTAATATGTGATTTAATAAATTAACATGTTTTTTCGAGTGCTCAAAATATTTTTATACATACGCAAAATTTCTCATTTTTTCTGCATTATCCAGTAGGACGTTTCTAAATACTCGAAAAATTACGTTATTCCTCGTAATCCGTACAAAAACCAATAAATTACTGCTGGCCCTGTCTCAGTGTGACTATGACGTCATCGCCCTTACAGAAACTTGGTTGCACCATGATATCCGCAATTCGGAACATACACCCAATTATGCCATTTATCGATGTGATAGAAACACACAGACCAGCCAGCACAGGCGCGGCGGAGGAGTTCTTATTGCCGTTAAGAATGAATTTCGTAGCACTGCTGTTTGTGTCGCAGACAGTGATCAGCTGGAGTAGGTTATTGTTCGAATCTCGTTAGAAAAATTTGATTTAATTGCCTGCTGTGTGTATCTGCCACCGAACAGTGAGCCTGCGCTCTATGAGCTTCATGCGCAATGCGTGCAAAAGCTTGTCGATGAAGAGAGTGAACGCAATTTGGTTTTGATTGTTGGAGACTATAATTTGCCTCATTTAAGTTGGGTACGCGATGAATGTTTAAACTGTATGTTACCGATAAATGCCTCGTCTGAGCAGGAGATGGTTCTAGTTGAATCAATTTTATCGACCGGACTGTTCCGAATAAACAATGTAACGAATTTCAATGGAAGACTGCTCGATCTAGCATTCATTCATGATAGTAGCCGAGTGGTATTACTGGAGCCACTGTTACCATTACTGCCTATTGACCAACACCATCGTCCTTTTGCTATAACATTTGAGCTTGCCTATGATGAGAGAAACGATTTTAATGTTACGAGCCCACTCAATTTCGATTTTAACCGATGTGACTTCGACTTGTTGAACAGACTGTTTGCTGAGACTCGCTGGGAGGAAATTCTTTCTGACTGCAATGCTGATGATGCTGTTGTACGATTTTACGAGCATGTCTACGATATTCTGCGCGGGGCTGTGCCTACAAAGCAACAATTTGGTCAACGTGTCCGTAAACAACCGTGGTGGAACAACCAGCTACAGCATCTGCGAAACCGACTCCGCAAGGCAAGGAAAAAGTTTTTTAGGTGGAGAGATGAAAGGCACAAAGCTGAGCTGCGTGACATTGAGAGCGAATACAACTCTTTGCATGCGCACTGCTTTCGCTGCTATATTCGCCGCGTGGAAGACAACATCAAACATGACCCTGCATCGTTTTGGGTGTACATAAGGAACCGGAAGCAACAAGGCGGAATTCCTCAACGTGTGCGTTACCTGGACACTGCAGCCGAAACCCCGCTAGAGGCAGCAAACTTGTTCTCATCCTTCTTTCGAACTGTGCAAAGTACAAACTTACCACCTTCGTCTGAAGAGTATTTGAGCAGATTGCCGCTGTTCGACTTGAACATGCCGCTTTTCAACTTTTCGCTTAAATGATGTGACGTCGAAGCTGCGATCTATTGATGGATCGAAAAGCGCCGGACCGGACAGACTACCGCCTCTACTTTTTAAAAACTGTGCTGCGACGCTCGCTATTCCTGCATCGATTATTTTCGACTTATCGATGTCGGAAGAAAATTTCCCGAGTGTGTGGAAGACTGCTGCTATTACACCCGTACATAAAGCAGGTAGTATGAACGACGTCTCAAACTACCGAGGAATTTCGATTTTGAGTTGTTTGCCAAAGGTTTTCGAAAGTCTTATCCACGACTCGCTTTACCCGAAAATACATCATATGATTTTGGAATACCAGCACGGATTCGTTAAAAAACGTTCGACAGTTACCAACATGATTGCCTATGTTTTTGCTTTGACGAGAGCGCCCGAAAAGCGCCAGCAAGTTGACGCCGTTTACGTTGATTTTGCTAAAGCTTTCGATAGAGTGCCGCACCTTCTGATGGTTACCAAGCTGCAAAAAATGGGATTTCCTTCATGGCTGACACAGTGGATACTGTCGTATCTAACCGATCGAAATGCTTTTGTACGTGTGCATGGTACTAATTCACTTCCATTTGAAATTCGATCAGGTTTGCCCCGAGGAAGTCACTTGGGCCCACTGCTATTCATTCTTTTTGCAAACGATCTGTGTTTAACTATAAAATCTCCAAAGTACATGTTCGCGGATGATCTAAAGTTTTATCGTGTAATATCATCGAGAGTTGACTGTTGTGCTATACAATCCGACATAGATTCGCTGCTGAATTGGTGTACAATGAACGGAATGGAAGTGAATGTGCAGAAGTGTAACGTCATCTCATTCTGCAGAAATAGGCAAACTACTCTGTTCGATTATAAGATGGAAATAGCCAGTATTACTCGAGTAAGCACCGTGAATGACTTGGGTATTCTCCTGGACTACAAACTGTGTTTCGCTCAGCATGTTGCAGTTACTACTGCTAAAGCATATGCTGTATTAGGTTTCATCAAAAGGAACACGCAGCAGTTTGATGATATTTATTGTCTGAAGTCCCTCTACTGTGCGCTAGTCCGCAGTATACTCGAGGTCGGAGTACTTGTTTGGTCACCTTATTACACTGTTCAGATCAACAGGATCGAACGAATCCAGCGTCAGTTTGTACGGTACGCACTGAGAATGTTGCCTTGGGAGGATCCAATACGTCTACCGCCCTATGAACACCGATGTGCCCTCATACTGCCCACTCTGGCGAATAGGAGAAGTTTGCTGCAACGCTTATTTATTTTCGATCTTCTGGGAAACAATATTGACAGCACAGAGCTACTAGAACGAGTTCATCTCAACGTACCATCTAGAATTACTAGACGATCGGATTTTTTGAGACTACCTATGCATCGCACTTCATTTGGCCAAAACGATCCAATTGAACTATGTTGTCGTGCATTTAATGTTGTGTCTGAATTTTATGACTTTGGTATAACCAGGACCGCTTTTAAATCTAGAATAAGTTAATATTAAGAACTGTCTGTACGATTTTATCGAAGACCAGTAAATCAATAAATAAATAAATAAATAAATTTGTGCTCTTGATTTTCTAATCGTTCATAATAACCGTCTCAAGCGTTGTTCGCTATGCTTCCTTGTCTTCATACGCTTTATTTATTTCAAGGTGCATTTTGTGTTCAGAATGACTCCAGATTAAAGTCTTCTACGCGGGGATACGAAAGCCGCGTGAATTCCCAAATTTGCGTAAACACCTCCATTTACTAACGGGTTTTAACAGTGGCCCTGTTCCCTGATATCCGGGCATATGCAATTATCGAAATATAATAAGGCTGATACAAATTTTGAATAGTTTTTATGTCCACGGTTATCAAAGTTAGCTAAGGGGAGGGCAAAAAAAAAATAACACTGTGAAGAAAAAAAAGGAATAGCTTTCATAAAAAATTGTGTGCAAGTTACGACGTTTGTAACTTGCATGCAAAAGTGTGTTGAAAAATATCACATTATAATCATTATGAATCATTTGGCTTGCTTTTTGATGACACTTTCACTGTCACTGGACTTGTTTGTTGCTAAATTATGTTGTATACGGTGTCGAAAAGTGAATAGTATTAACAAAGCGGCTTGAACTTTTTTTCTTCCTCTTCCAATTTTCAACATTTTTGAAGGGGGGGTGGGGGAGGTGGTGACATAAAATGAAATGAAATTTGTATCGGCCTAACCTACAAAAACAAGTTAGCATGCTAGTACTTTGGTTTGATTCTCTTCTTTCATTGAGGGAAATAAACTTAACCGTCTAGTGCCCAGTGCCGCCTTTAGACGGTTCAGTGAAACCTCTAAAAAGCTTCAATCAATACTTAAAAAATGTTTATAAAGTTTCATAGTGATTTTTCGAAGTCCGTCTGAAAACTAACTTGGGCACTAGAGGGTTAAATAAATGTTTGGTGCTCATGTGACGAAATCAGCCACGCGACGCCTCTGGTTTTTAAGCATTTCTGCTAAATATTTTCGAAAGGGGATCAATAGCAGTGTTATTTCCACCGGCGAATCGAGCTAAATATCAAGAAAAAATATAAAAATGTTAGGCCGAATAAGTTAACATTCAGTAATTGGATCAAGTAAACACATCGGACACTCTAAATAATCGATTTGAAAATTAAAAACCATTAAACATATGTCGCGTAAAGTCCGTAATCCGCAAAAAAATGTGAAAATTCCGAACTGCATAAATTACGAAAAACAGAAAACTAACGAGTCAGATAGAAATAGATTCAAGTCGGTTTCGGTAAAAATAAAAAAATAGACTTTTCGAATAAGGGAACGGAAAAAATTGAATTTTCTTAACTTAGTTCTGCAATGTCTCGAAAACGGATGCATTTTCACGATTTGAAGGTGGAATAAAATAATATGCTTATAAACCCAATCTTCAAGACAAAATTGGCATTACATTAAGAAAAATTTACCTTACATATCTCATTGAATTTGTCTTACTTGTGGACATAATTTAAAATATCAGTGCCAAAACTATTGTGCGAGAAGAATATTCGTACCAACACGAAACGTCATTCTCCATGCTTTGTACTCTTCATCATCTACTTATTAGTAATGCAAGCATAGAATTGAAGTATTCGGTTCGATTGATACCTCGAGGAAAGTTTTGCTATTTGAATGCATTTAAGATGCTGCTAAGATTTCTAAGCGTGCTTTAGGAATTTTTGTTCAATGTTTTCTTTTAAAATTTTGCAATGAAGCTTTAAAATCAAAAACTATGTAGTTGGTTTCAGTAATACTGGCAAGACTAGTGTTAATTGAGATCAATAACTAGCAAGACGACTATTTTTCAGAGAGAGCTTAATCAATTACTGTTTTTCAGAGATAGCATAACCGAATGTAATAAGTATTCTCACATACATAACGAGGTTTAGCTGTTGAAAGTCTATTACTTAACTCACATTTAAATTGAGCTCCAATAATTGCTTGTTTTTTATAACGCAGATTGAACTAACTACTGTATTAGACACAACCAAGGACTTGGTTCGAAAACACATAAAGCAAGGTGTTTTAAGCTTAATAATCATCTATTTCGTGACAAACACGCAGGATGTTTGCATCAATCCACGAAAATGTTCAAATTGACAAATGTTAAAAATTTGATTAATTACCAAATATTTAAAATTATCGAAAATTACCAATTAAGGAGTTACCTTTTAGCTCGAGAAAAAAAAAAGAAAAGTCCGAGTTATTTTTTAAACGTGTAGCACCTTATTTTGCTTAAAAGTAGCAATTTTTTGTAAGTGCAGTTAATAAACAACAAAAAACACTTTGTTCATAAGAAATATCAGTTATTATTATTATAAGAAATATCAATTATTATTGGAGTAAGGGCCGTTTCCTCAAAACGGTCTTCTTCAAAGAGGTCTGCGGTGTTTACGATAGATGTTAAAGACATGAATGTTATATGTCCTAAGATTAGCGAGCTATAATGCATCCTGCATGCTCAGACTGGACATGTACCACTTTTGCTCTCAATGTTTTCTGGTTATCATTATTTTTCCCATAGATTGTTAATTTTTTTTTTTTTTCATTTAAGTTTGTGTCAGTTTCTCAACCTAAACTTCTCATGCTTTCATGTACCATCTTTTAAAACGTTTCCAGATGTCATTTAGTGCAGTTATGTTGGAAAAAAATATTGAAAATAATTTACTATTCGAGTGTTTTCGTTCATCGCGTCTCCTGAAAAATTTACTTAATGGCACATGTATCACTTTTGCTCTCAACGGCTCTTATGGCAATAATTTTTTTTCGATTTTTTTGAATACTAAAAAGGTGTATAACCTCTTAACCAATCGCGACTATGCAGTCATCAATCACTATCGTTTTATTTTATTTACATTTGTTTCGATAAAAAAACTGAGTTCATCTAACGGTGTACCAATTTGATGTCTTGATAGTAAAGCGTGGTTGATAAGTCTGAGGTGAAAAATCTGGCAACAGCGTCATACTATACTTCTACTATAAGTAAAACATTTTACCTATGTGTCGTCTGACGAATTCCAAGTGGGAGAAATTTTCAATTCCACTCTGCTCAAATATTTACAACTCAATCTGAACGTACCATACCGTCACCAGGGACACCCTATCCGTGGGCTGGGGTACGCCTGTTCAGCATTGGGTATGACACATGGCAACTTAACTATGACGATCATGATTCATGAGGAATCACCGAAAGACAAGAGGACAAAAGTTATACAATCCGTAAGGGATTGATGGTTGCAGTGCCATGGGGACGGACCCAGGGTGCTGTATATGTAATACTAGTCATATCGCGCAGTCCGAAACATCGACGCCGAACGGGTGTGGAAAGGTTGAGTTCATACCATCCAAGCACTGGGATATGGACGGCCGATGATGGTGATACGGGATGCAACTATAGACTACAATGAATGAACACGCGATGGATACGGACAACTTTTTGAGGACGAATATTTATTCGGTCCGGCAGTTGGAATGCATTATGGCAGACGGAGATCTTTATTGCCCGCTCGCTTCTGCTTCTGGCGGAGCGCTTATCCGACATGCCAGCATAGCCCGAGAGTGGTGGTGATACTTTATTTGACTGCCTCTGGAGATTATGGGACAAAGTTGTGTAGCCCTCTGATAGAGACGATTATTTTGCAGTTTAGATGCGTTTTGTAGTGAATGATGCGACAGTTCTTCTGTGAGATCCGAGCGGAATATTTGCTTTTATGACTGTTTTTTTCTGGGATAGTGCTGTAGGCACCAGTTTTGATGAATTATACATGAACTTGATTAATTGTTAGTTTCTCTCATTTCTTAAATTTTACCATTATTAAGATTTTTTTCTCTTTCCTCAATAGGGTAACAACGCACGAGGACAGCCTCCCTACCCACCCGGACCGCCCAACCAAAGTCCGGGTAGCTATCCTCCACCACAGCAGCAACAAACTCAAGGCCAACAACAGCAACCGGTAGGCCCACAAGGGCAACCCGGTGGTCAACAGGGAGCTCCGCCGTCGCCGCAAGGTCACCAGCAGCCGGGTGGACAACCACCACCAGGCAGCTCCGCAGGAAGCGGTCCCCCGCCACCTTCGTCACAAGGACCGCCACCGCCACAGGCGAATACTCAGTATACTCCCTACCAGCAGCGTTATCCTACGCCTCCAGGACCGAACAGCGGCCCTAACCATCGGTCGCCGTATCCTCCTCCGCATCAAGTAAGTACACACTGGACCCACGTCGATGCACGCCATGCACAGTGCAATGTGACAGTAGGAAAAATGCAATCCCAGCATACTCCCTCTCCTGGTTCAAACCTGTGCTTGACAAGAAGATTTTCGCAATAGAAAATGATTACGACTTTGTCTGTTGCGTCTGTTTTCAACCTATTTTCCGGTTTCTTTTTTTTTTACATCAGTTTTATAATTGCCGAAGGAATGTGGGAAGTTGCAGTCAGCAGCATGATGGCATCTGGCTGGTGGGTGGCACGTCTATGTTTTCACATTTTTGACACGGGAAGATGTCGCTTCTGTGTTGTACGCTCGGTTCACACATCCGGTTCTGAGCGAAAGGTAACCGTTATTCTGTGTGCTTTTCGCAAATTGCTTCACTTTAGTGCTGTTGTCAGCATGTTGTTCAGTACCGAGGTTTGGTTTTTTTTGACACGCGTGATAATGGCGGGCTGAAGTAATTACAATGTGTGTAACGCGCACTGCAGATGCGTTTAGTTTTTTTCCGCTGATGTAGGGAATTGTTATATTTTGGCTCAACATTAAAATACAAAAGTTCATTATTATTGGCGCTGTGACTTATCAAATACACTGATTTTGCCATCCGGTGTTTTTAAAGAAAATTTTCACATCTTTGAATTTCATTTCATTTTTGCCTCTTTTCTACCTAACCATTTCGCAATAGTTGAATTTACAGTTTCGGTTTTCTTTCAGGACTTCAGTTGATGATGCCGATTTTTCATATTTGTGATGATATATATGTACAACGTCCAATCTTTATTTTTATACTGTTTCTAATCTAATCTCTCATTGTGAATTTTCCATTTCAAAATGGTAAACTTGACATAGTTGAAAAACATGTGATGATTTTCTAGAAAAACGAAATAGAAACATCTAGTTAGACCTGCCCAAATAGATTAGCTAACATTTGCTGTTAAGAACCTATGTTAAATTGATGTCTTGAAAGTAGAGTGTTTTTGCAAACGGTAAATTCTATGTTAGACTCTGATGATATGAATCTTAAACGAGAAGGGTTGCGAAAATCATTGAAGCGTATTCAGTAGTTGTAGTTTCACTTGAAACAATGTAATTAAAATAGTAATAAATTTTTTATTTTCAATAGAGAGCGCACCGACTGGAATTAAGTCGAACACAAATAAACGCTCTCGTTCCACAATGCGTGAGCATCATTGAATCATGATTTGCTGCAGCAGAACGGTACAGACTTCTTGCAGCACTCTGGCCGGGACAGTGTTTATGTTGAAAACAATGAGCTGATCGCAATCGTAAACAGATTATGTTCTATTATATTGTCACTTGGGTTTCAACCGTTCATCGAATAAAAGCCTTTCATCTGTTCTGACCGGTCAAATGTACGAAGCCGCTCTCTTTCTGCTCATCAAATATTTCATTTTCCTAGAGCTGGGTCCGTTCCGGTGGCAAAAACTACCATCGCTTTGCTGGACCTTTTGCTGCCCTGTTGCACCCTCGGCTGCTGCTCGGTAGTTGGATGGTAAAATCATTGTCAACTGAATGAATTTAGGTAAAACTGATGAACACAACATTGCTGTTGCAGATAGCGCTGAAATCCATCTACAGTTCTATTATTCAAGCCTGTCTCCCTCGCAGTGTCTTCCTTCCACCGCAGACACGCCCTGCTGAAAGGTAAGGGACAACTTGCAGTGGTGACCTACTAATTGGAACCTTTCCCGACAGTGCAGACACTGGTGAAAAGTGTGTCGCGTCACAGCCGGTGACGAGTTTTGCGGAAAACTGACCGAACAGACAAGCAGTGGATGGATGGCCTTTTGATGGTTTGGTTGCTGGCAATTGACGGACGAGCGGACGGACAGACGGTAGAAAACTTTTATGGTTTTCTTCGTCCTCGCCGAACTCGACTGTTGTTGGTGAAATGATTTCTCCGTTCCAGCACTGCTCCTCCCACATTAGACGGTTTGTTTATAAACTATAGCAATTATGAGTTCAACGTCGTCGGATAACCCGATACGGTATGAAAATCGTAAACGATCTACTTATTACCGCTAAGCGCGGAGTATTTACCAGATTTTGTTATTGCACAAACTTTCGAAATATGTGAGATATTATCTAGTTTGAACTCAAGTTTCTTCCAAGGTATGCAATGCGAACACATGTTTCAACAGCAGCTCCAACGGATTGCCACCGACAATAACGGGCTCCTGCCTTGGCTCCATAATCCACTCGGTTCTGGTGAGCCCTCTACACATGTAGCAACTTTCCGGTGAAGCAATCTCAGTTGCCGGCTTTTCAACTTGCATGCACTGTTTCAACTCGCTCCCTTACGGGTAAAACATCCCTGTCTTGCTTCTCTGGTAATCACAAGACTGCGCTTTGATTCGAACCAGAGAGTGAGTGAGTCCCCATTTCAGTCATGCCAAATGCGATAACACCGCAACCCGACACGGGTTGGCAGTCACGTTTCACTTAGAGATGCCGAATCAACACAACTAGACGATTCCTGTGATGCAGCGTGATAGAGAAACCTCATCCCAAAGATTCTGTCTGAACGGTTAACTCGATAAACTAGAAATTCCAACGGCTGATGGGGGAGTTCATGAAATTCTATACTTACCTTACCCTAATACACCTTCGTTACGCGTACACATTCGGAGACAGTAATCTCCTGCCGTATGCATCTTCTCGCGAAGTGTCCTTCTTGCGGTGCAAGTTCGACAACGACGATGACGACGACGTCGGTTGACCATCACGATGATGCGTTTCTTGTGCGTTGCCCTACTCGAGCCCACTACAGACAGACACGGAGATGCAAATCCCAGACTGATTGTGTGATAAATTTAAATTGCTTCTATGGCTTCGCCCTCTGGCCGGTTTCTGCTTTCACAAGAGTGGCTAAAGGTGAACCAACGGTGAAGGCTCTGTGTGTATACCAGGTTCATAAATTTCAATCAAACTGAAAAACCGAGACATTAGATGCGTGCCCTCTGATGAATGTGAGGATGTTGTTGACCGACGGAAACTCGTCTTACTCGAAGTAAACGAGTATTTTCCAGCTGAGGTCAGATCGAGTAGCATCGTAAATGAAATATAGAATAGTTGTATAAAAATAGGTACTTGAATTTTTTGTAAAGCCGTAATAATTTACATTGCAAATCGTAAAAACTAAAAAAACGCCGATTTATTTTTCGCTTATAAAAGTCCGTCTATTTTCCAGACTATCAACATCAAAAACTAGTGCCTGATTGAAAAACAGTTTATTACTAGATATGATTTGATGGCAAATATGCAGAAAATCTGCCACTGCTTCACATCCAATGTTGGAGTTGCCTCCAAGAAGTGATGCACAGCCGCTATTCGCATAATAGTCCTACGTAAAATTTAATTGTTTTCTTATTTTTTGCGATAATGGGTCTATTTTGGCATGTTTTTCAAGAATAGCCATAAAATAACAAAGTAAGGTTTGATTCCCACAACCTCGATTTTAATGGCTATTCTTGACGAGCATGCCAAAATGGACCCATTTCCGCAAAAAAAAAAAAAAAAAAAAAAAAAACAAGAAAACATAGGACTATAACATAGGACTGTTATGCGAATAGTGGCAGTGCAACTCACTCTGGTCACATGAATCTGATAATGGAATGGTTCATCGCACTAGAAACATTTAGCCAAGAAAGAAAAATGACTCATTTTTTTGTAATTTTATTTGCGATCAATATTTTGCTTAAGCGTATCCCGGCGGAGAGAAATCAGTTTTTGCCCCAAAAAATTAACTTCAAACTCTTATTACTTCTCAACTATATGCAAAATTGACACAAAATGTAATGCATATTAATAATCAATCTGTTCTCTAACCACGTGGAATACAGTCTTCGAGCAAATTTTCAAGTATAATTGTTGAACCTAAAGTGGAAATGTGTTGAAGTACAAATGGCCGACTTCGAGCCACCACGTGATCGACTTCGAATTTCCAACGGCATACCATATCATCATGTTTGTTATGGTGATGAAAATATAAGACAGTGTTTTCATAAGTAATGCAATAACAATTTCCAAGTCTAGTGCCAATGTAAATTAGGAGTCAACCACGTGGTGGCTTCCATGTGGCTTCACACTTCAACCTTAAATCAATTTCAATTTTTCTATTAAATAGGAAACACTCGCATCGACATCGAAAAAAGAATCGGCTTGAAATGACGTATCGCCGACTGTCCGATTCAGTCACTTGCCATGGTAACACAACTCTTCCTTTCCGTCGCAATCGTGGAGATGCAGAGATAAATTTGGTCTCCAACAACAACGACTGTTACACCTCGTTTCTTCAAACATCTTTCCTCACCCTAACGATGGTAAGGACGTGGTCGGCGCCGTTATCGTGGGTGCTGAATTACTGTACATTAAAGATGGCAAACTAATCCCAAGTAGCCGTATACGTGGTTCCCTGTGCAACTTCACTAGCTCAAATCGATCACGGAGAAGCAACTACGAAATGTGCGGTCGTCAAACCTAAGCTCAAGCTCAAATACTCTATATCAGAAAAACGGTTTGTTTGATTAACATAGTGTCGTCGGCAAAATGATAACTAATAAAGATGCAATGCTAGAAAAAATATATACTCTGTAAAAAAAATTCTGTTCCAAATTTTATAAATTATTGCAAAATATAAATAAGAGTTTCGGCTCTATTATCGTCAGGTTTGTGCAATGATTCTCAAGGGGGGTAGGGAGGGGGGTGTAAGTGATGTTCTAGAGAGTTAGTTTCTTGCAAGATGGTTCTTCATATTGCAGCGCATCGTCCTGCAAAAGATTATTTCTCTAAATGTAAATATGACGGCCCATATATTTTGAATGACAGCATTTCAAAGCATTTGTTTTCATTAGAGGAAGTATCGGCTAATGTACCTACTACTGAGGCTGCTCGCTACTGCACAAAAGTAGCTTTTACTGGAGAAAGTGCCGTTACACCAGCTGACCCTGTCAATATTGCTGCTGATACCACTGCTGCTGCTGTTTCTGTCCGCTGCCACAGCTGCTGTTGCTGTTAAGTAAGGATTGTTGTAGTCATTGTCTAGAGGTAATATGAGCAGTTTCGGCTGAAACAGGCTCTTATATAGACCGAATAGTAGGGATGGGCGATACTAGCATCGATACCTGCGGTAGAATTGAGTATTTTGGCATCGATACTCACCGCGAGAAATGAGTACCGGTATCGATACTTTCCAAACCACGCTTTAAAAAAACCTAAATTAATCCACCTAGCGGTCAGACCCAGCCTTTCTCATTCAAACTTTTATTTGTAAAAATAGATATACATGAACGCTTCTATCCAATGAATGTATATTCACTCTTTAGGTTCTAAAATATTGATGTTGTAATCTATACATATAAAAAAGGAATCCGGTCTGTCTGCCTGTTTGTCTGATCCATATAGACTCGAAAAGTACAGAGCCGATCGACGTGAAAATTTGTATGTAGGATTTTTTGGTGCCGATAAAGGTTCCTATGATAGTTTGAGACCCCTCCCTCTTTGGGAAGGGAGGGGTCCCATACAAATGAAACATAAATTTCTGCACACAAGAACAAACCAAGCAAATTAAACCGGAATTGGCATGTGGATGTTTTAAGGGGTAACAAATATGTCCATAATAGTTGGACGTCACTCCCTTTTCTAGAAGGGAGGGGTTCCATACAAATGAAACACAAATGTCTGCACATCTCGAGAACTAACCGAGTAAATGGAACCAAATTTAGCATGTGGATGTTTTAAGAGGTAACAAATATGTTCCATAATCGACCTCAGGCAACATTTTAGATTGTAAGATGGCAACTTCCGATTTCTGGAAAACAGCCAAAAATGGCCGATTTCCACCCAATATAAAAATATCCGGATCTAGCATGATACACAGGAGCTGAAATCGACCACAGATACCATTTTGAATTCTAAGATGGCGACTCCCGGTATGTTATTCGATCATTTTTGGCTGTTTCCCAGAAACATGTGCTTCTAGAAGAG
This sequence comes from Wyeomyia smithii, assembly GCF_029784165.1. Taxonomy (NCBI): domain Eukaryota; kingdom Metazoa; phylum Arthropoda; class Insecta; order Diptera; family Culicidae; genus Wyeomyia; species Wyeomyia smithii. The sequence goes on from NC_073696.1 coordinate 209,114,717, forward strand.
GTAAGGGCGTCGAACCATTATGGACATGTTTGTTACCTCTAAAAACATTCAACCAGAATGACGCTCAGAGGCCAGAAAATATCTTAAATACCATTTTGAAATCCAAGATGGCGACTACCGGTTTGTGAAAAACAGCCTAAAATAAAGAAATACCATCCAATATGAGTATCTCTGGAACCATAATGATACAAAGAGGTAACAATTGATTTCAGGCACCATTTTAAATTGCTGAATGGCAACTTCTAAGAAACAGTCGAAAATGACCGAATAATACTCAATATGGATATTTCCGTAATCGAGATGATGCATAGAAACCAAACATTGACCCTGGACACCATTTTGAATTTAAAGACGACCACTTTTAGTTTCTGGAAAACAACCAAAATAACTAAATACCTCCCAATATGGGTATTTCAGGTGTCAGATTGATGCTAGAAAATCTGCTGAAAATGACCGAATACCACCCAATATAAATATATATAGAATTAGGGCGATGTACAGAAGCCAAAAGTCGAGGATGTTGTCATGTCGATAAAACCAATCATTTCAAACGATTTGTTATTTGACTTTAATCATATCATATGACCGATTCGTCGTGCATTTGCAGAGTTTAAACACATCGCAAGGAATCAATGGATTTGGAACGTTCAAATAGTACTTTACCACATTACAATTATGTTGAGGCCACATATATCGATCAAAGCAGGTGTAGTTTTATGTCGTTTTCGTTTTTGCGGTGTAGCTACCCCGCGGACTACACTTTGTCCTATCACTGTTTTTTCACATTCTCCGGACTTCCGGACTACCCTTTTTCTGTCCCGGACAGTCCGCGCAAGAAACAGAGTGCACTTTTGAAGACACCAACACATTCACACGTATGTGTCAAAATCAAAAAAAAAAATGTGTCAAAATCGGTTTGCTTTGATTATCGTTCTTTGCGTGTCAAACATCAGGTTAAATTTTATTTATTTATTTTGTTATTTTGTCATTTTTCTCTAACAGAATAAAAATCTGCACATACACACACACACACATACAGAAAATACACAGAAAATAGTCGAGTGGTATATGCCATTCGACCCTTTGGAGCACTTTGATACTTTCGGTTTTGCAAGTGATTGCTATACCTTTCTAGGAGATACTAACGGTATCGATACTAGGGGTCGCGGCATCGAGTATTCTGGCATCTATACTCATTGCGAGAGATGAGCACCGGTATCGATACTTTCCAAATGATGATTTTTGAAAAAAATGCACGTCTGATACCGATACTATCGAAGCATCGATAATCGATATTCCTTTAGTCGGTACTTCGATACCTGGTATCGAAGTTCATTGAGGCATCGCGACACCAAAGTATCGATACTTCCGTCAGTATCGCCCATGCCTACTGTCCATCGTGCTTGAGAAAGCTATCATATAACGACCAATTAGAGGTCGAATTTTGCGTTTTGACAAGGCTTGACAACTTTCAATAGTACAATAGTTCAAATAATAAAATTACAATTTTATGAATTTGGTATTTGATTCTTAGAAGATTTTCCAATCGATTGCTGCAAGAACGAAGGAAATCCATCAAAAACTAAACATAGAGAAATAATCTCTTGCAAAAAGATTTATATTTTACAAAATTATGCTCTACAACTTTGCCGTAGACACTATTATGATATTATGTTTAGACGCTAGAAATATGATGTCCCGGGTTTTGTGCTGGCATAAATCAAACTTTGGTAAAGGACCATTCATTAATAATGTCACGCATTTAGTGGGAGGAGGGGTTTTGATTATTGTGATATTTTGTGACATATAGGAGGGGGAGTTATCTTGAGTATGATATCACATTTCAACTAAAAAAACAAAATTAATAAAAAAGACACCACAGAGTTTAACTCAACACTGCATCATTCATTCATAGCTCTACAATACGTCTACTTTTCTCATTTAAGATACGCTTGAAATAAAATGAATGACATTTTTTTACGTTTAAAAAGCATAATGTTCGTTAGTTCTATTTTCCGTGCGTGTTTGTTTATGAATGACAGTGCAATTTAATTCATTTTTTAGTTTCTCTCAATCCTACACAAAAATATGACAAAACGTAGATAAGAATGTTTGGCTAGTGTAACATTTGTAGCAAGTTTGGATAGCAAATGGATTGAAGAAGAGGAACTAGATATTAATGGTCATTCAGAAATCAGCAATGATGCTGTAGTTACTGTCTCTGCTTTCTATGTCATCGATATGCGACTCCATCGATGCTTGGACTAAGGATTGAATACCTTTCCTAGTTTTTTGCCTTTCTCCTAGAAAGGTATAGCAATCACTGGAAAAACCAAAGGTATAAAAGTGGTCCCAATGGCCGAATGTCATATACCACTCGACTTCTTTCGACGAACTGAGCATTTTCTGTATGTATGTATGTATGTGTGTATGTATGTACAACTTTTTTTTCTCACTCACTTTTCTTAGAGATGGCTGAACCGATTTTCATAAAATTAATTGCAAATGAAAGGTCTAGTTGCGCCATAGGTTGCTATTGAATTTCATTGTAATCGGATTTTTAGTTTAGAGGTTATGTATCAAAATGTAAAAATCACGAAACATCAATATCTCAGAAACCACACAACCGATTTCATTAAAATTGGTTTCAAATGATCGGGCTGTCTCCAGAACCCTTAACTTTTGAATTTCGTAATGATTGAACATATGGTTCAAAAGTTATGTAAAGAAAAGTTATCCTGAGGTTGTTTAAACTCACTCATTTTTCTCAGAAATGGCTGAACCGATTTTCACAAAATTAGTGTCAAATGAAAGGTCTAGTTGCCCCATAGGTTGCTATTGAATTTCATTGCAATCGGATTGTAACTTTGTCCGTTGTTCATGAAAATGTGAAATCACATAATGAAAGTTAACATATTGACTTCCTCCTAACGATCACTGGCTAATTAAAAGGTAGAAAAGTGATCCAAATGGCCGAATGTCATATACTACTCGACTCAGTTAGACGAATCGAGCATTTTCTGCATATAAGCATGTATAGGTGTATATGTTTGTGTGTGGGTGTGTACGTGTGTATGTGCACCTTTTTTCGCACTCACTATTCTCAGAGATGGTCTGACCGAACAGATTTCAATGAAATTAATTGCAAATGAAAGGTCTAGTTGCCCTATAAGACCCCATTGAATTTTATTGTAATCTGATTTCTAGTTTAGAGGTTATGTATCAAAGTGTAAAAATCACGAAACATCAATATCTCAGAAACCACACATTTGATTTGATTAAAATTAGTTTCAAATGAACGGGCTACCATAAAAACCCTTAACTTTTGAATTTTATGAAGATTGAACATGTGGTTCAGGAGTTATGGAAAGAAACGTGTTCTAGAGACTATTTAATCTCACTCATGTTTCTCAGAGATGGCTGGCCCGATTTTTATAAAATTAGTGTCATGAAAGGTCTTGTTGCCCCATAAGACCCTAATGATTTTTTTTTCAAACGGATTATTACTTTGCCTGTTATGTTTAAAAATGTGAAATCCAGCTATGAAAAGAAACATATTCCAAGACAACTTACTTGGACTCGTGATTAAATTGTTCGAAATTAAGAGTCATTGCTTTTATTTCGCTATTTCTTAAGTACTAACATGACGTCAAATTTCATATTTTATACTTTAATTACAACATCAATATTTTAGAACCCAAAGAGTGGATAAACATTTATTGGATTGAAGCATTCATGTAAATCTATTTTTACAAATAATAAGTTTGAATGAGAAAGGCTGAGTCCGACCGCTAGGTGGATTAATTTAGGTTTTTTATAACCTTTTTGCCTTTCTCCTAGAAAGGTATAGCAATCACTGGAAAAACCAAAGGTATAAAAGTGGTCCCAATGGTCGAATGTGATATACCACTCGACCCCTTTCGACGAACTGAGCATTTTCTGTATGTATGTATGTATGTGTGTATGTGCAACTTTTTTTCTCACTCACTTTTCTCAGAGATGGCTGGACCGATTTCCATAAAAATAATTGCAAATAAAAGGTCTCGTTGCGCCATAGGTTTCTATTGAATTTCATTGTAATCGGATTTTAAGTTTAGAGGTTATGTATCAAAATGTAAAAATCACGAAACATCAACATCTCAGAAACCACATAACCGATTTCAATAAAACTGGTTGCAAATGATCGGGCTGTCTCCCAAACCTTTAATTTTTAAATTTCGTTATGATTGAACATATGGTTAAAAAGTTATGTAAAGAAAAGTTATCCTGAGGTTGCTTGAACTCACTCATTTTTCTCAGAGATGGCTGAACCGATTTTCACGAAATTAGTGTCAAATGAAAGGTCTAGTTGCCCCATAGGTTGCTATTGAACTTCATTGTAATCGTATTGTAACTTTGTCCGTTGTTCATAAAAATGTGAAATCACATAATGAAAGTAAACATATTGACATTCTCTTAACGATCACTGGCTAATTAAAAGGTAGAAAAGTGATCCAAATGGCCGAATGTCATATACTCTTCGACTCAGTTCGACGAATCGAGCATTTTCTGCATGTATGCATGTATAGGTGTATATGTGTGTGTGAGTATGGGTGTGTACGTGTTTATGTGCACCTTATTTTTCGCACTCACTTTTCTCAGAGATGGTCTGACCGATTCTTTCTATCTTGGTGTCAAATGATGGGTCTATTTGCCGCTTAGGTTGCTATTGATTTTCATTGTAATCAAACTTTTAGTTTTGGCACTGCGTCAGAACGTGAAAATCGCTCTTATATTTCATAAGCTATGTAGTTGAATTCAAATTAATGGGCTTTTAAACCCTTAAACAATGAATTTAATAATGTTTAAACATGTGGTTTGAAAGTTATAGAAAGAAACGTAACCCGCAGACTGTTTAAAACTACAGCTACGATCAAAATATGTGGCCTCAACTTCATTTAAATTTGATATTGTACTATTTCAATGTTTGCGGCCTCGCTCGGGATTGAAGTTAAAATTAAAAGCCATTTCTATCATTTCACTTATTGCCTTTCTCCTAGAAAGGTATAGCAATCACTGCAAAAACTAAAGGTATAAAAGTGCTCAAAAGGGCCGATTGTCGTATATCACTCGATTCAGTTCGATGAGCTGAGCATTTTATGTATGTGTGTGTATGTTTGTGTGAGTGTAACGCTCTCTCAATCTCACTCGATTTTCTCAGAGATGGCTGGATCGATTTCAATGAAATTAATTGCAAATAAAAGGTCTAGTTGCCCCATAAGACCCTATTGAATTTTATTGTAATCTGATTTCTAGTTTAGAGATTATGTATCCAAATGTAAAAATCACGAAACATCAATATCTCAGAAACTACACAACCGATTTGAACAAAATTGGTTACAAATGAACAGTCTACCTAAAAACCCTCAACTTTTGAATTTTATGAAGATTGAACATATGGTTCAGAAGTTACAAAAAGAAACGTGTTCTGAAGACTGTTTAATCTCACTCATGTTTCTCAGAGATGGCTGGACCGATTTTCATAAAATGAGTGTCATATGGAAAGTCTTGTTGCCCCATAAGACCCTAATGATTTTTTTTGCGAACGGATTATTACTTTTCCTGTTATGTTTAAAAATGTGAAATCCAGCTATGAAAAGAAACATATTCCGAAGACTACTTGGACTCACTCACATTTCCAGGAATGGTCGAACCGATTTCCACAAAATTATTGTAAAATAAAAAGGTCTAGCTGCTTCATAACCCTATTGAATTTTGCTGTAATCGGACTGTAACTTCGTCTGTAATGTATCGAAATGTGAAAATCACGAAACTTCATTATCTTAGAAACTACACAACCGATTTGAACAATATTGATGTTAGATGAACGGGATAGTTAAGGGTTAACTGATGAATTATGATTGAACACGTGGTTTCAAAGTTTGGCTGCCCTATACGTTACCTTTTCGTTTGATTGTAATCAAACTTAAGCAACCGTTATGTATTCAATTGTTAAAACAACGAAAGTCTATTATCTCAAGTATTACACGACTAATTTGAACATAACTAGTGTCATACGAACGAGTCATCTCTCAAATTTACAAATAGCAAACTTCATAATAATTTAATGTGTGGTTCAAAAGTTTTAGAAAGAAAAGAAATTTAAAGACTATTTAAAACTATACCTGCTTTGATCAATATATGTGGTCTCAACATAATTTGAATGTGGTATCGTACTATTTGAACGTTCCCGCTATCGCTCGTTATTAAATTTTTCGAAATTTAGAGTCATTTCTTTTATTTCGCTATGTCTTGAGCAGTAACATTACGTCAAATTTCATATTTTATACTTCAATTACAACATCAATATTTTAGAACCCAAAGAGTGAATATACCTTTATTGGATTCAAGTAATCATGTAAACCTATTTTTACAAATGATGAATTTGAATGAGAAAGGCTGAGTCTGACCGCTAGGTGGATTAATTTAGGTTTTTCCAGTAAAATCGTAGTGAGTTAGAAAAAATGCATTTTTAATAAATTTCTTAATTTTTAGTCGATTATAACCAAAGAAGGGAGAGGGGGTATAAAAACGTGACGTCATTTATAGGGGGAGTCAAGGAAGTTGTGACAAGGGGGAAAGAGGGAGTTATTATTTTCCAAATTTTGCGTGACGTCATTAATGAATGGCCCCTACGATCTCCTGCGCCGAACGTTTATTCTAAAATGACCTTTCTATCATAAAGGAACAACTATGAAAAGTTTTAGCGAAATCGGAAATCATTAATCAGCGTCGATTTGCGTGGACTGCCGCAGGTTATAAGTTTAAAGCTAGAACAAATATTTTGACATAGGATTACGTCTTTATTTTCTATGAATACACTCGGTTGGAAAATATTATTTCTGATTTTAAATGGTGACAAACTGCATAAAACTGTATGCCGTTGTTGAATATATAATATATAAAACAATCTTGCTGTACATGAGTTCTCAGCAATAAACAAGGAAGACAAGTTTTAACATTGAATTTCGTCGTACGTTAAACTTATCATGTGCGAAAACGTCATGCAGAGCAATTCCACAAACAAACGGGCAACGGGACCATTTTTGATTTGCATTAAATCTTTGCATAGACGTTTCTATAGGCAAAAGATGCCATTTTGTGCTATTGGTTTATTTTTTTGGAACTCGACTTATTTTTGAGAAGCTATTGAAAAATGCTATTTTGGAGAAGTATTGATGATTACAAATATTTTTAGAGCCAAAATGGTTTGTTTGATTAGTGTGACGTCTTCGGCAAAGTTGTAAATAAGAATTTTGTCTTCTCAAAAAAATATAAAATATACCGCCTGCAACTGACATCATTAAGTGATCGTCGGTGCATTCTCGACGTGTCGACGCTTCATCGACTGGTTCATGGCACTATTCACTGTAAACTTACCAACGATCTCAACTACCGATTTTCCACGCATGGTCTGCGCGCGGTGAATTTATTCAGCGTTCCTAGATCAAGAACAAACCTAGGAAAATCAGCGCCTTTATCTCGTTTATGCCAGACCTACAACGAGAGCTAGAACGACGTGGACATCTTTCTGAACTTTAATCAATTTAAAAGGATGATCCGAGTATAACGGTTTATTAATGTAAAGAAATGTATGATCTTTATAGTTTGACATTCTTGTATTGTCGTTCGTTTATTGGGTAACCCCTGTAGGACTAGATACAAGGAAACAAAAGGAATGTGAAATAAATAAATAAATAAAAAAAAAATTAATAAATAAAACATTTTTTTTTTTGAAAAAAAGGTAGAAGAAAATTTGAAAAGTTAATTGCCTAAAAGAGCTCATTTTTTATAAATGTAATTTATTTTACATAAAAACTACAAAAGATTACCTAAACAATGCAACCGGTCCGATCATGGAGAAATCAAGAAAAAAAAAAAAGATTTTTCTGAGAAAAAGCCTTTTTTTCTGATTTCTCCATGATCGGTTTGGTTGAATTGTTGAGGTTAACTTTTGTAGTTAATATGTAAAAAGAAATATATTTATAAAAAGTGAGCTTTTTCAGTTGATTGATTTTTAATTTTTGCTTTAACTTTTTCTCAAAAAAAAAAAGACAAAATTATAATCAACAACTTCGTCGAAGACCTCACACATCGGTTTGGCCCGTTTGGCCCTAAAATTATTTGTAATCATCAATACCTTCCCAAAATAGCATTTTTCAATAGCTTTTCAAAAATAAGTCGTGTTCCAGAAAATTAAACCAATAGCATAAAATGGCACCTTTTGCATATAGAAATGTCCATCCGAAGTTTCAGTCAAATCAAAAATGACAATTTAATATAAAATTAAAACTGGGACATTTTTTGTGGAACTGCTCTGCACAGATGTCTAGAGTTGACACCAATCATAAACTGTGACAGTCTGTCTCAGTTTCAATAAAAAAAAATTGACAAACCTGTTATCCATGTACTTCCATGAAAGATTAGAACAATTTGAAGCTCATTACAAATTTTGAATAGAGTTTGAATCTAGTTTATCACTTTTTCTCAGAAAACCGTTCATTTCTTTATGACTTAGTTTTTGATACCATTTTGATCGAATCCGTGGTTCACAATGTTGATGTTGATTTTTAACCGTCATTTTTTTAAATATAGCTGTTGCTTGAAAAAATTTATGGCTTCATGCCAAAAGTTTAAGGCCCTTGAACAAGGAAAAATATTACTAACCTCTATCACAGTCATCGATAGAGAATGGTTAAGCGATGTGACAAAATAAAAAAATGCTATTTTCTGTCATTTTTTTTTTATTCTCGCTTATTTTCTGTCGGTCTATTTCCGCCACTGTTGTGGCCAATCACCGACGCCCAGGGAGGCGACTCCACACCCAGGACCCTAACTCACGACCCGTTTATTAACGGACCGGCGCCAACGGCTTTACTTCCTCATGCGATGGAAGGCGTGATCCCAGAGATTTTTCGCCTCAGAAAATCTCCTGGTGTCGGCTAAGATTGAATCTAGACCAGTTGGGTTGGTTGTGAGTGGATCACGCCACCTCACAACCATCGACACCTATGTCGGCGGTGGGATTCAAACCCAGGCGTCGAGCGTGGTTGGCGACGACGTTACCAACCACACTAGGCCCCCGCTATATTTTTTGTCATGTTAAATTGCAAATAAAATCATGATATCGTTAGTCCCGCCGCTAAAAAGTGCAGAGATTTGTCACGAGATTACGCTTCACAAATAATTTCATGAATTGTATTCTCCTGTTTTCAAAAAACAAGCATTGTACTAACTTTCCGAATTTTTCCTCTCATAGATATTTTTTTTCCTTTTAAAAGTAGCACCGAACAATTTGGAGCCTCATCGTCGTAATGGATGTCAACTTTTAACCCGTAAAGCCCGTTCGAAATTGACTCTATTTGATGTGCTCTCGGAACGTGGCATATGGCCGCTTATTTACGCAGCTCACAATGGCCTGGCAACTCCATTTTTATGTCGTATTTGCATTCGTCCTTTTTTTTTGTGCTGCACTGGTCCCAGTGCTCGTTTAGCCATAGTTGCAGTCTATTTTAACAGCCCCCATCCACATGCATTCAGAAGATTTTTTTTTTCATCAACGTTTTGTCAGTGGTGTGCGTGCGTAATTGATTGGATTGCGATTCAATTTGTCCGCCTCCTTTCTCGACGCTCTTCAGCCGGCTTGTGGCACTGTCTGTCGTTTGCACTGCTGCAGCTCATTCCCCACCCCACACAGTTAAGCATTGGTAATTCGAATTCACTCTAACATTTCCACCCAGGCAGCGAAATTCGGGCCTGGACGCTATTATCACTAGCGTCAATTTTGAGGTCCACCGGAGGTAAAATATTTACTATTTTAGAAAGAGAAGCTTATTCACGAGTGCATGTATTTTTTCAGTTTCCGTAGGCTAGGCTTTCGTGAAAGCATTATATTAAATGAAAACTGTTTTCCTTTCTCGTGCGGAAGAAGGCTATGCGGTCACGTCTCTTCATCTGACACCTACAGGTACAGGTTCAGTACTATTGCGTAAGACATAAGACTCGTTGAGTGCAGATACAGCTATTTAAGAATCTTGCGGAGTCGATGATGTAGAAAACCCAGTATTCATATCGGGATTGTCTCTACCATGTACACAAGGGCCGTGTTTAGAATTTTGCTGATATTTTCAAGGGTCAGTAGTGGAAAATATTGATTGTTGAAAAGAAGACGATTATCAATGTCTATATAATATAATATAATGCGGGTTGATTGATGAAATTCCATTGCGAGAAGTAATGATGTGCCTGAAGTGTGTTCGATTTTTCGTTTTTGTTCGTACGAAATATATTTCAAATATGGCGATCTTAGAGTCTGATAACTTAGTTTTCACACGAAAACAAAAACAGACATTTTTTTTCGTATAACAACGAGTTTTGCAAAATCGAGAAATATACACAACACACAAAAATACAATACGGCTTAAAATATTAATGAATGTATACCAATTTATAAACAAATGAGAAAGGGAGAAATTATGGAAAATTGATATACAAAAACTTGATTACGGAAACAAGGAAATACTCGAAACTAATAGGTCATATTAAATGTAGGTGAAAAAATATAATTTTGTTTTCCAAAAAATTATGAAATGAATATTATTAATGTGGGTTCCAACAAAGCGACTGTGAACGGGGGAATTGGGATATAGAAAAAACGATGTTAACGATTCGAGTAATTTATTTTAACTGCCTGACTTTCCAATTTCGTCTTCTCTTTTAGCTCAATATCTTCCAAAAAATAAGAAAATTAATCGATATTGTATCAAAGTGGAGAGAATAGAAATTTCACTTCTATTTGCCCTTATTTTGCTGATCCGATCTGGAAGTCTGGGAGGGTCGCTATATTCCGCCACAACAAATACTAACATTGAAAATTATGAAAAGCAAATATTAAAAAAAAACTGAAGACATGCAGAATATTTAACTGAAAAATAGAATTCTTCGTTGATCAAATTTACTAAACCAAATTGAGGGATAATCGTTCATGTACTTCTATAGCTTCTGATTTGTGCATATTATTTCCATATATCTGCAGTTTTAGTCTCAGAAAAAGTAAACTCATTTTCGTTATATTATTATCTCCTAAGTTTGCTGTGGTTTATTGGAACAAGAAAGTGTAATTAAGGAAGTGGTTGGAAAGTTAAACCGTCGTTCGAATCACTGTCCTATGAAAAGGATCGAACATGTGGACGAATCACCCCTCAGGTCGAAGCTAATTGATACAACGTAAACTATGCGAAATAAATCTTATCATTTCAAACAACAGGAAAAATGCAGATCGCGCCTATAGTGGCTCTAAAACAGCATTATTTTGACTCATCCGCGCGTTGGTGTTTATATGGTATTTATTGTTGTGTGTGTTTTTTTTTTATTTGCAGTACGAACCAGTAAGATCGTGGCCATCACCGGCAGCCAGTCCGGGCCCGGGAGGACAGCCGCAGCAGAGCCATTTACCTCCGTCGCCGCACGGTCCACCGCAGAGCCCGGGCCAGCACGGTGCTCCCAGTCCGTCCCCGCAGCCGCCGCAGCCCGCCCAATCGCCGCACCAGGTGAGTGAATTGAAGAGGAGGGGTGTTTTCATTTTCCATTCACTTTTTTTCCTGTTCTACCGTTCTTTGTTTGCAATGCATCGAGTTGTATATATTTTTATTCCATTTGAAATTACCAACTGCTATCAAAAGGCAGTGCAATTTCGACAAAATCATTGTGTGATAAAAAATCCCGTTTTGTTCAAGTGGGTTCGAGATGCTTTGTTTATAGGTGGTGATAGAATGAACCTGTTTTACTGAATTGTTTCTGGTGGTGGAATGCAGATTAAATAGTTTCATACGGTTGTTCAATGTTTTCCGAAATTTTTTTGTTTGAAGAAACATTTACCGCAAAATACTCACCCTTTAGTAAAACCTAACATCGTCGTTTTTCATTACCGACAATAAAACTATATTCTTTAGGTTGCTTGATGTTGCTTAATTTGAAAAGTCCAACAGTTTTGAGACTTCCGATAAATACAGCTATTTTATGGCGGGATCACATCCTTTCCGTTCTTGGTCGTGTAAACTCACGTAGCACGTGATATGGGTACTGTATAAGAATAGGAAAAGTTTTGTCCCCAACTAGACAGTGAAAGCAGTGCCGAACGGCTATCTTTTCCATATTTTCTTCTCGTGGTGGCGCTTCATGTTGTATTTTCCCTGCTCGCAGAAAACGTGTTCCCTTCTTTGTGCGACTCAAACTGTTATGCAGGCACTATATAGTTTGAGTCACTACTGTATACACGTAATAGTTATATACTATCAACGATGATTTGAAGTAGCTTGATTGCTACGTGAAAAAGAAGAAAGCAAAAATTATCCACTAACATCGGCAGCCGCAGTGCTACGCAGTGTAAAAATGGAGCAGTAGAACAGCTGATTCGTGGCAACTTTCGCGGTTCTCAAGCAAACACGAAAACAACCGGTGGCTGTCAACTCTGCACACTTTTCCCAACTTTCAATTTCAATCATTTTATTAAATTAATACCCGCTCCGAGCATCCGAGTCTGGTTCTGATCAAAGTGAGGCTGAAAAATTATCTTTCAGTCTGTCTAATAGCTTAGCTCCGATATCGATCGTTCGACGTCAATTTGATATATTGAACCAAAAAGCGCCTGACCTCCCAAAAATTTGCTCAGTTCATTTTGAGGGTTCAGCAGTTCCCTCCAATGCAATGGTCGTATCGTTCGTACGTGGAAGATTTATTTCATTTTCACTTTCAACTAGCCTTGGGTGGGTTCACCGCTTCACCCCGCGAGCAGGACGACAAACGGACCGGGGATATGTGAAGCTTTTCTTTTTTGTCTTGTTTCGTTCTGACAACATCCGACACCGGTGTTGTTGCGTTGCTGTGCCATCAGCATTAGGGCACGGCTGGGTGCCATTCGCCGCCGAAAAGCTCCCCACGTGATATATGGGTGTTTGCATGACTAACGACGACGGAAGAAAGTATCGTGGCTCGTACGGCTGTTCGCTCCTACGTCAGCTGCTTCCCGGAAACTGGGGCTGGTATAGTTTTCACTAATGGTTCTAGCTGGCTGGCGGTGGTTGTTGTAACCGGCTAATGTCATCGTATCGTTTCGTATGTGATTAAAGCTGCCAGCTATTTAGTAATAGTAATACGCCGAATATCGTACGTTTGTGTCAGGAGTATGTATACAACGAAATTTGGATAAAATTATAGTCGAGTATGCTGTGATACTTATGATAAGTAGCTGCTACTGTAGTTGAAAGTTTATGCTTCTATGATTCATCTTTCTAATCGTTAATTCTCTGTCATGGTTACTGCCAGAAGGATTCCACGTAAATTCGCAAATTTCTGGAGAGCGTTCTTAAATTTAGATTTGACTGAAAAAATAAATAGCTACACAGGCATAGATATGCTTACTCTCAATGAACAAAGGGAAATTAAAGATCTGTAATTTACAATTTATCTCTTGCAATTGATTCGAATCAAAATATGTTAATGAAGCTTATATTTTTTTAACAACCCCCTCTCTGAGATTTTTCCATTAAAAGAATAAAATATTCATAATCTGTCGGTGACGAATTTGTTATTTAGTTCTCCGGCAGTGCAAAAAACCCTAACCAATAGTCGCGCAGCATTGAGGAAAAGACTTTTAAAATTCGTAATTCGGTGAAACAATACCATAACCATAGCACAGAACAGATATGCAACTTCGAACAAAACTCTGCAGCAAATTGGTGCCCAAGCTTTCGCATTCATTTTTTGCTGTTCCATCCTACATTGATTTTACAGTGCATCGTTCGAACAGTTCGCTCCAATAGTTTGAACATGCCCCAAAATATTTTTTTTTTTGCTTTAATAACCAGGCAAAAAGGTGATCTTGAATAGTTGAATCTATCAAAATCAAGTTCACAGGACCGACCGCATTAAACACAGGACCGCATTCAAGAGATCTTTGAAGTGGAAATTCAGTAACAATTCACAATCAACGTCAATAGAACAAATTAAACTAAAAATCTTTCAACCATTCGAACATTGTCTAACAAATTTTCTTGGATCGTACACCTCACGACTGTTGAAACTATTTTAACCTGTTAGTTGATTTACTTGAATATTTTCGTTGGGCTCGGAAACCGAATTTCTCGACCTACGACAATATTTTTTTCTCGTACCGTTTTTTTACCTAACATTGCTAGAAATGCATATCAGACGCGCTGTACCAGCACTGCCTACGACATTAGGTACAATGTAAAAAAATAATTGTCGTTAGTCAAGATATTCAGTTTTCAACTTGGGCAACAATGAAATTCATTAAAAATATATCTACATAAAAACCGTTGCACGTATGCGGGTGGCACTGTACGTTTATCGTGAAAAGGCACCCTCGCTATACCAGCACCGGGGAGAACAAAGGATTCTCTCGACGAAAAAGCGGCGCGAGCTCATACGGTCCTTTTGTTGAATGAATGGAATATAAGCGTGATGAAATTTCGAGTGTAAAATGCATTCTCTCCACCGCTAGATGTCGATACTTAAAATAAAGAGATTCTGTCTCGTTTTTGGTTCTTCAGTTGAACAGATGTGACCATAGTCACTTTACTGAGAATTGCAGCACCTCCATAAAAGTTTAGCATCACCTGAATAGCCAGATATCTTGTATTTCCGATGATTTAGAATGTTGCGGTCCTTAGCAAGGTAAAGGACCTTTGGTTGGCGGATAGAGTTTAGTGTAGAATTCTGCCCGTAAGTGGCACTAGTGTGCACGAGATTCGTCGTATTTTGACCTCAACTTTTGCTGCGATTCCTCCTGTTTAGAAAGTTGCGATCTTCACCAAATTTGTTCAGAGTATCAAGGGCTCGTGGATTGTAGACAGTTCAGTGCGGAATCTCACCGATACTTGGAGTTTGTTCCTACGAAGTGGCGACCTTCGACCAATGCCAGCAGAAAATTCTCACATCTCTACTGCAATTGTTTTCATGCCGAGAAATTCTAATTTTCCAAAGTTTCGTAAGCGCTTGACTTGACAGACAAAAACCTGTGGTCAAACAAGCCATTTCAATCGTTTCGTTTCAATGAAAAAGGTCTCAATGTCTTCTGAGCAGTTTTATTCGCTGCATTACTGATTAATGTAATTTCCAGAATACTTTGGTTATCGAGAAAAATTTAGTTCATAACACTCAAAATTAAACGCATACTGTGACGCTAGCAGAGCTGCGGAATGTCAATATCATACTACTGACATTACGCCAAAATGATGCAACACCAGAATCAGCCAACTACGATGCATGGTTCATTACAAAAGAGTTTGCGATGTTTCGATGATTCTGTTTGCGTCAACTCTCACTCTCATTTTTTTTCTTGCTATCTTTCTCCATCATTCGGGTGTGGCTGTACTGAGATTGAACCAGCAGAAATATCAAGTTCATTTTGACAACATGATGTTATTAGGATAGCAAACATAAAATCAATGATTTTTCTTCAATTGATATGTATGATATTGATATATGGTCGGCATGCGATCAGACTGAACTAAGCGCCGTTTTCTCAGATTGAGTTATTGACACCCAGTGGATATGAGTAGTAATAATCTATCTATTATAAAGTAACGAAATCGTTTGAGCATTTGATAACGATATTATAACAAAAATTCTCTGTAGCAGCTTTCCTACACAGCAATCGCGGCGGTAAATGTCTTTCGACGCTTGGTTCGGTTTGGCTGCACGCCGACTAAAAGCATTGTCAATAAACAACTATTAAGGCTCGAATACACACACGGCGTAATGACGCCTTCTCCATACAAATTATAAGGCGTAAACGCGCCTTTCGTTGGAACGCCTTCAACCAGAACCTTCTAGCTTTGTCTTCTAGTGAAGAAGGTAGTCGTTCGCCGCCTTCAGTGCGTACTTGACTGCCTTCCGTGTAGACGCATCGTGCCTTCCACGCGGTCTTGTGTCGCCTTCTTTTGGCGAAGACGCTGGCACGCCGTGTTGTATCATTTTCCGCCTGCTGGTGATTCTAGAAGTGTGTTGCCATATTTTTTCTTCCAACAACAAACATGAATAAGGTGGCATGACGGCAAGAAGGTTAGCGCACGGCGGAGTTCGAGACGGCGTGATTGCTCCTTCCGTGTAGACGAGTGGAAGGTGGCAGATGCTAGAAGGCACATTAAAAGGTTTTAAGGGACCGTTCCTAAACCACGTGGTCATATTTTGATCACTTTTTATACCCCCCGTACCTCCCCGTGGTCTTTCGTGGAGAAAAAAACGAGTGCGATGATATTTTCTTTCTCGTCATAGTCAACATTTTGCTTGGATTAATCGCAGCTCTGGACGCTAGTAGTGGCCTGATTCGCTGTCCGTAAACCATAACTTTCGAATAAATTTGTTGAAGACCGCAACTTTCTAAGGAGTTGAATTCACAGAAAAAAAGCAAATAGAAGGTACTGGAAAGTTCACGTTCACTAGCACCGCATTGTGGCATAATTCCGGACTAAGCTGTTAGCCAGTGAAAACCTCTGAACCTTCTGAACAACTTTGTTGAAGACCGCAACTATGTAAATGGTTGAATTTACGAGATAAATTTAATTCAAAATACTCGAACACGCACTATTGCTACGTAGAAGTTATGTTCCATACTAAACTGTATACCAACTAGAAGCCCTCGCTTTCAAGTTTGCTGAATTCCACAACTTATCCACTTAAGGCTGGATTCACGAGATAAATTACGTTTAAAATACTCAAAACTGTATGCGTTGCTGCCTAATTCCAAGCCACGTCGACCACAAGTCCTTGACCTCCAGAACAACTTTGCTGCAGACCACAACTCTTGAGCTTTCCGGAATCACGAGATGGAGTGACAAAAATCTGACCATTTTAAGGAATATTCAAACTAGGTGTTGCAATACTCAGTGATACGATACCAAAGTCATGAAAAGACTTTTTTTTAACATTCTCCTCGTTGAAAAAAATTTCGTTAATTTTTTGACAGATTATACACGGTGACAAAAAAGTCCGGTCACACTTTTTTGGGGTCGCCTGTAGCCTACACGTTGCATCGCTCTGGTGCCATCTATATGTCAAATGAAAGGGTTAACTTTGCTGCCCAAAGTGGCAGAGTTTCGTTTCTGTGCAGTTTGTTTACATTGAGTTGTGAGCCATGGCAGAGTTAAGAGCAGCTGTTATCGCTGAATATGTGAAAGGGTACAAACCCGTACACATATTCAAACACCTAAAACCGCTCGGAATCAACCGGAAATTTGTGTACCGGACCATAAATCGGACCCGGGGGCACCGAGGACAAGGCACGATCTGGACGACCAAGGTCTGTGAGAACTCCAAGGCTGAAATAGATTATACGAGACCGGATTCGCCGGAATCCCGCCCAATCTGCACGGAAGCTGGCCAGGAACCTTAAAATGAACCGAGAATCAATCCGCCTGCTTCTGCGCAAGGATTTAAAACTTACACTGTACAAATAACATGTGGTTCATGGGGTTACCAAAGCTACAAAGGACAAGAGGTATCAACGGTCGCGGGAGTTGCTCGGTTGGCGCGCAGATGACGAGATTATTTTTTCGGACGAGAAGCTGTTCGTTTTGGAGCAAACAGTCAATCGCCAAAATGATCGAGTTTGGAGTGTGAGCCTCCAGCAAGCTCCTGCGGACAAGTTGAACGTTTCCCGGTTCCAAAATAAGGCGTCAGTGATGGTTTGGGGAACCATTTGCAAGAGAGGTAAACTGCCTCTTATTTTTATCGATAAAGAGGTCAAAATCAACGCAGCGTACTACCTGGACACGGTTTTGAATAAAAATGTTCTGCCTCAAGTTGAACTATTGTTTGAAGACGATTGCTACTGCTTCCAGCAAGATGGCGCCCCATCCCACACCCAGGCCCGGATTTGAAGGGGGGGGGCAAAGGGGGCAAATGCCTCGGGCCTCCCGATTGAAAGGGCCCCCCTAGTCCTAGGGCGACCTTTTTTTTTGCTCGTCACCTTCCAGAACGTTACCTCTAATCTCTAAATATTTTAAGAAAAGGGGGCCTCACAAACAAATTTGCCCCGGGCCCCCCAGCGTCTAAATCCGGCCCTGTCCACACCGCAAAGGTTGTTCAGGCGTGGTGTGAGAAAAACTTGACCGATTTCATTTTGAAGAATAAATGGCCTCCGTCGCCTCCGGATCTGAATCCACTGGATTATTTCGTGTGGGGATACATGATGTCGAAGCCGAACGACTATAAAATAACAAATTTGGAGCAATTCAAGCGAGTTATCACGAAAATCTGGGACGAGATGCCGATGGAGCACGTGCGCGCCGCTTGCGACGACTTTCCGAGACGTCTGAAGCTGGTTCGATCAAAGAAAGGTGGTGTAATTCTGAGATGTATAAGTCCTTCTTATAATAAAACTGATCTCAGGAATATTTATCCTCTACAGGGAATTGTAATTGACGATATTGGCACGAGGAACGAGGTTTCGATAAGACTCCTTCCTCTTGACGAAATAAGTCCTTCTTATAATAAAACTGATCTCAGGAATATTTATCCTCTACAGGGAATTGTAATTGACGATATTGGCACGAGAAACGAGGTTTCGATAAGACTCCTTCCGCTTGATATAATAAGTCCCTCTTAGAATTAACCTAGCCAGAGAGAAACGTTAGGTGTAGCCTCAGTTCAGGGAATTGTAATTTGGCGATATTGGTAGGATAAGAAAGAGGCTCGGTGTAGTAGAGCAGTAAGCTTGAAAACAAAAGGGTAAATTCTCACACACAAGCACGGATATAAATGAAAAGCGTATCATTCACTTCAATAGTGATACTGCCAATAATTAGAGTGCGGAATACAGAAAACACCTGGGCAATATCACAATAGATCAAATGTCTCAGGTCGCAGTGTAAGTCCACACAGAGGAAAAAAAAATTGCGAAAATTCTCGAAATAAAACACTTCATCAATTTTTGCTGCTGAGCATTAAAGTGGTAATGGGAACTGACAGGTCACCAAATTGTCCATCATTTTATCTATCCAACGACATATTGTTTATTGTCACACATCGTACAGTAATTATCGTTCGAAATAGGAGGTTTTTCAATGAGAGAGCTTTAGAAGTAGACCCATAGGGACAGCAAATGACGCCATACTTTTTTCCACTTTATCGACATGTCTCTTCAGTAAAGTTTGCCTTTTCATAATGGGAAGATACACGATCCAACAACGAGTCGAGATTATTAAAATTCACTACCGAAATTCGGACTCAGTGGCTCCAACTTTAAGAGCGCTACTGTTCACTGTGTCTGTGGACTGAAATTTCTCCACTAGACGCTCAATTGTTGATCTGGCAGGATGATTATGACGACCATGAATTAGACGTAGCGCTCTCAAAGTTAAGGCCACTGACTTCGAATTTTGGTAGTAAATTTTAATATTCTCGACTCGTTGTTGTATTGAGTATCTTTTCGTCATGAAAATGGCAAACCTTATTGGAGAGAAATGTCAAGAAAGTGGGAAAAAATATTGCGTCGTTTGCTATCTCTATCGATCTACTTTTGTAGCGCTCTTATTGAAAAACCCTTTATTTGGCCACTTGAGCCTGTTTTAAGCAAATTAGGAGACGCAACCTTGAATTCCAAAATTACGTCTAGAGTCGATTCGAAGATTTCCAGAAACCGAAATTTACAACCATGGATTTCAAAATAGCGTATGATCTTCATTTACAACATCTGGGCATCATCTGGAATCCGTAAATGCTCATATTAGGTGGTGTTTAATAACTTTGTGCTCTATCCAGGAACCGTAAGTCCTTTTGAACTTCAAACTGGTGTTGATTTTCGTTCGCTGGGCATCTGAGCATCTGAAAATATCCTTATTAGGTGGTCGATTTCCGGGTTCATGCCGGTTCTTAAAATACCGACATTGCATGGTATTTGGCCTCTGAAATTTTAGGCTCTACATTTTCAATAGTACGGAAGTATCGCAAAATCACAATTTTCCGCATTTTGATAAATGTATAGCAAATTTTCCAATCGATTGCTGTAAAAATAAAGGAAATCCGCTGAAACCTGAATAAGTTTTAAACATTTGAAAGTGACCAATTCTCGCGACGTTCTCTATGTTTCCGGTTTTTCAATTTGCACATGTTACTTTAAGACGTATTTCTACGTCAAAAGAATCGGGTGCAAGCGAAACGGCACTTACAGACTGTGAAGTCAACATAGCCGGCGTCGTTATGGATCTATACAATGCGAAAGTTACTGAATTGTTGTTTCGGGTGACTACTTGTTTTTTTTTCATCTACTGTCAATAAAAAATAGATGTATTTCAAGAAAAACTGATTTATTTATCAGGAAAATACATTCATTATGAAGGAAAAAAAACAATATTTGAGAAAGGTCCGTAACCGGCCTTCCGACGAAGCCTTTTTTTAGGATACCGAAACAATGGCCTTCATGTCGACTTTTCAAATGCATCTCTTGGTTCTACAAATTAACTGTTTACAGTTCGTTGATTTCCAGTTATTTTTGTACACCAAGGAACTCAAAATCTAGAAAAAAATATTGGACGCCTCAGAAGTAGATCCGTTGGGTTGTGTATTCGAAAAAAATCCAGATTTTCAGTTGTCACCCCGTTACATTGAAGGTAGTAAACAAGTCCCAAGTTCATCTACGAGGTCGTCAAACTCAAAAGCTCAAGCTGTTTTATCATCAATCAATTAAAAGATATGACATTCCCTGCCCAAGCAAGTCAGCAGCAAAATTCTGCACTCAAACAACATCATAATCGGTTTCATAACGGTTCACAATACTGCCCGTCGCAAAATATAAGAGTCACAGTTCAGCATAACAACCGAGACTGCCCTGTTCCGGTGCGTGTCGTCATCCGTAACGGGCCATGACAGCTGCCCAAAATATTCCCCAACGTCGTTGCACTGCCAACTAGTCAAACCATAATAATTGATCCAATTCTTCGTGCTGTGTTGTTCCATTGCCCAGGTAGTTGTCGTTCAATATCCCGATGGCTTCGACAGGCAGGCCGAAGCACTGTCTGTGGTGTCTCCTGTGGCTATCGTTTGCCTAGAATCATTCCAAACTATCCACAGCGTCCAGGTTGGTGCCAAGAGCGTATGTTTCTGCTCGATTCTGTAGTGGATTCCGTCAATTTTTTCAACAGTCCATGCACACCGCTATCGAAAGTGCAACCTCACAAATCAGTCAGGAAATTTTCAGAACTGGTCAACTAGTATGTAATTTGATTCGCTCTAGTTTAGTGACAGTTGATGCTGGGCACGGAATCATTCGGTTGTTCTTTTTAGGATGGATTATAGGACATGGTTGGGATTTTCTTGTTAAAGTCCCTAAGTTTTGAATTAGAAAACCTCATGTCATGTTTAAACTCTGAAAAATGCGATGCTCAGTTTATTTAGCGATTCTTTTTATTGTGAATAAATACTAATTTTGGCCGATCGCTTCTCACAATCCCACCGTGGAACTGATGGAGTCCCCACTACGCTACTTCGGAGGTGGAAACAGTTCCACCGTGATTGGTGAACCATCGAATGACAACTGTACACTCGCCCGGTTGGTCATATCAATAATGAGTACGATTGCTTCAGTCCATCTACGTTCGGGGTTGTTCACACTGACCTAAATATCGTAAATCTTTCCTGATAAGCTAAGGTAGCTTTCAACATTGTCGTTTCAACATTGTGCAGAAGGCGACTCTAGAGGTCTGTCCGGTGGACAACCCTACCCTGTACGCGGGCGATATCCCCTTGCGAATATCGAGTGCGACCGGTCCGCTTTCCGGACGCAGAGGGCAATCGAACTGATACAGAGTACCGTGCAGTGCACTCGTGCAGAATTACAAAAGAGCACATTCCAGGATTGATGACGTGCACACTCCGATGACCGCCATGTTCATAACGAAACGTAAACGCGCTAGCACATTTTTGCGACTCCTGGTTCTGGGTCCCGTCCGGCCAATAGTGGTGCAACCGAGAAGCCGTTCCATTCAACCGAATCGATGTTTCAAAATTGAAATTGATGTCAATTTAATTGAATAATCCTTTCATCTATCAATGTGCATTGGCAATCAAATTAAGCAATAACATTTATTTTGCGGTCGATGAACGTGAGTTTTATTTTCTTTTTTTGATAACAGGAACACTGAAGCCGTTAGCCGTTAGTTACGCCGGTTGTTGTTGGGCGGTGCAGTCACTATGCATTTCGACAGAAGCCGAAATGTGTGCAGACATGGACACTCGTGTTTGCCTGACCGAATGTGACACGCAAAATAATTCAATTTCATGGATTAGAATTTGATTTGCTTCATAATTGCGGGAGTATGAATTAAATTTTTAATTCGGCGAGCGCTTCACGTGGCAATCTCTGATTTATGAACTTCAAATTTGCCTTTCGATTATCAACATTGATCAACAGTGCTCCAGTATTTTGCTGCGTGTATAAAACCCCAGTTCGCACTTGCGGACGGGACTGTACCATGCGTTAACGAGCTTTATGGGGCTGAGGCTCTTGTTCCGTTTTGTGCGCGTTGCGGTTCCGAGCTGTTGTTTTTAATATTCCACTCTAAATCGATTGCCGCTCAGGCAGCAGCGGGTGACCATTGCCCATCATTCCGCCTGCCGGCAGTCGACAGAGAATTGGCGGTGCCACATAATGTGCTATCCAATGGAAATTGGTATTTTGCACCGGTATATTTTTTAAACCTCCAAGCCGGTGGTATTGTAGTACTGGGAATGCTGCAGCGAATATTCGCACAAATTAAGCTGTAAATTGGTTGATTTTTACGCTATTCGGGTAGAATTTGCAGGAGTATCTCTCCACTAACCACAAATGGCATGTGAAGGTACATTATCACGCGTCGTTCCTGCGGTTAACGTTATTGCTGAAACTCAACTGCTTCTCGTTATCCAAAAGTTACTAGTGGTCTGTATTGTTTAAAATTGTTATAAAACGTTGATTCGATTTTATCGGCTCTTGTTTGTATCCGATTTATTCCAATGAATTTAAAATTTCATATGCTAAGTATGTAAAATGCGTTTTAATAAAAATTTCACCTTTTATGATATGGGTCCATCAATTTTATACAATATACAGGTAATAGTAGGTTACATGTAAGAGGGTGTACAAACTTTATGCGCTTGGATTTTTCTTTCACTTGTGTCTCTTGGCTCACGGGCACCATGAGAAATTGTTTAAAACGATTTTTATCAACTGTCCTTACATAACAGCCATTGAGCTTTCGGACAACCGTCCAGTTTATGATACTTGACAGTTTGATATCGCATGCTAATTGTTGCTTGACCCCAGACACAATTGAATTAACTGGAGGGAGGACATTTAGTTTTGGGGCATATAGGAAAAAAGCATTCAATCGAAAGAGAAAAAAATACTTTCTTCGAAGTACCTAAATCTACCTCTCAATTCAAAAATTAGAGACAGCGTGATGAATAACCTTAACGAATGTTTATTAGGACCTTGCCTAAAACTCGAAGTTAATTTAGGTGTTAAAAATTAAAAGGTCTTACCTTTTAAAGTAGCAGTCGAAAAATGTAGTAGAGAGAGTGAGTGAGAGTAAGAGAGAAGGAGAGAGAGAGAGAGAGAGAGAGAGTGAATGAGAGTAACAGAGAGAGAGTGAGTGAAAGTAAGAGAGAAAGAAAGAGAGAGAGAGAGAGAGTGAGAGAGAGAGAGAGTAGGAGAGAGTGATATAGAGAGTGAGAGTTAGAGAGAATTAGAGAGAGAGTGAGAGATAGTGTGGGTCAAAGTGAGAGCGAAACAGATGGAGTAAGAGAAATAGATAAAGACGGAATGAAAAAGAGAGAGAGAGAGAGAGAGAAATAGTGAGAGTAAGAGAGATAGTGAAAGTAAGAGAAAGAGCGACATAGTGAGAGTAAGAGAGAGAGAGACATAGTTAGAGTAAGAGAGAGACATAGTTATAGTAGAAGAGAGAGACATAGTAAGAGCAAGAGAGAGAGAGCTTAACAGATCAAGTAAGAGAAAGAGATAAAGAAAGTAAGAGAGAGAGTAAGAGAAAGATAGAAAGTAGGAGGGAGAGAGAGAGTAAGCGAAAGAGAAAAATGGAGAGTAATAGAGAGTGAGAGATAGAAAAAGAGAGAGTGAGAGTGAGAGATAGAAAAAGAGAGAGTGAGAGTGAGAGATAGAGAGTAAGAGAGAGAGATAGACATAAGGAGATGAGAAGATAAGAGATGAAAGAGATACATATAGAGATGGAGAGAGTAAGAGAATGGGGAAATGGGAAAGAAAAGAGTAAAAGATAGAGAGAGTACGAGAGAGTGAGTAACGTATGTTCAATATTACACAATTTACTCTTTGACATTTCATTAAACCTCTCAATGTTCCTTTTCCAACACAAAATCGAAGTTCATTAAGGATTTTTTTCCGATATGATGCTGCAGCTCCAAGTTTACCGTACGCATAAGTAATTTGATTTAAACGAGTTTCGGATATTTCTTTTGAAACCACTTCAAACCATTTAGTTTAAACTCCACAGAGACTATAACTTGATTATTGAAGCAATCAGCATAATTTGGAAAAATGGGATGCTTCTTCATTAGTGATTTTTAAAATGAGACTGCAAACAGGTTTATAATGATTATTGTCGAAGTTTTAAAATAATTTTCAGGCAGAGAAACACAATAAATGAAATTAAGGGCCATCCACATACAACATGGACAGATTTTTAACGATTTTGACCCCCCCCACCCCTCCGTGGACAACTGCCCATATAAATTCTAAAAAATTGTATGGACCGTGGACATTAGCTAACCCCCCCCCCCCCCTTAGCGCTGCCCACGTGGTATGTGGATGGCCCCTTATTTATATGAACCCTGTTGTCTCCGAAAACCAACATATTCGAAAAATTGAAGTTATATACAATCTTACTACAATCTTATAGTCGTTTTGAAATAATTATACTACCTTAATCAGATCATAACCGTAACAGATCTATAAATAAATTAAATAAATAAATTTCTATAAATAATTTGTGCGAAGATTTTGAGCCGATCTAGACACGTTTTCACAACGAAGAACTCTGGTGTAAATCAAAGTGTATTGTTCAAATCAATCAAACCTCACATTAAACGTGATCAACGATTTGATTTATAGTCGTCCAGGTCAAAGTTATAAGAAGCCATGCCGCTTCCGAGTCACCATTTGAACCAGTTCATACCAGACTTCCGCGTCGTCGTCACACGATAACGGCAGATTGGTGATGCTTTTGTTTGCCGGGATCCCCGTTATCCCATTAACAACGACCTTGACACAGACCCAGTTTCAATCGCGACGGAGGCCTTCTGACGTTGCTCTGCTCTCCACATGGCAAACAAAATACACTGACAAGCTGCAGCCCGGCAGCAGCGGGCGGCGGTGGCAGTAGAAGAGTCGTCGTCGCCATCACCGTCGTCGTCGTCGTCATCATCATAGTCATCGTATATTCCGACGTTTGTTATGGCTTTAGCGATACTCCATTCGCTCTGTTCGGCAGCAAGCCTCGGATCATTTCGCTGGAGATGGTAAGCCTTTACTGCTGGCTGGATGAATGTTTATTTATTTATATTCATTCCGTGCGTATTTGCCCATTTTCTCCATCGCCTGGACTCGCATTATCAGTGGATCCGTTTCGCCGCGGGAAAGGGTGAAACAGAGTTTGCATAAAGCCTCTGCGAACCTCTTGCGAATGTGAAACCCATCGCTTTCGACTCGATGTGAACAACATTCGCTGCACTATTTGCAAGCCTCATGCGAGAGCAAACGTACTCGAGATGCGAGAAGCAGGAGGGACATTGCCGAAAAGTAACACCACATCATCAACAACAACAAACCGTCCGGGTGCTGCATCGTGGGTTGGCCGGTCGATCCGATGTCCACGTGGTTTAAAATTTTCACCACCACCAATCTCCACCCCCCTGTGGATACCGGAGGTGCGGTACGCGTATATCGGTCCTTTCCTAGGTCCATCTGAGTCATCCGATTGGTATAGGCCCGGTCGGTCGGCAGAACTGCTGTGCTGCATGTTGAAAATGAATTTGTTGTGTTAGGTTAGACCGAAAATTCCTCGAACGTTCTGTGCGAACACACACACGCGTGTACGTAAACACGTACGTACTGAGTGGCGTAGGCAAGAACGACCTAGAAAAGCGGCCGCCGTCTAGACGTGAACTAGGCCAGGATTGATGCTTGATTCTGGGTCGAGAGGCGAATCCGAGTACGTTGAACTATGGGGCTTCAAAATAATGGGCTCTTGCCAGTCATTTTGGTTGCGAGTACGGTGGCGGCCAGTAACTGATCCGAGCTTTTGCCGGCACAATCGTAGCGGTAAGTGGTGGTATTTCGACTTGGGAAGGCCAGTTTGCGTTTGATTTGCCTTAACCCTGAATTATCGCTGCTTTAAAAGATGATTTTGATAGTAAATTCTCACTCATTATGGACATTTCTGTAATTTATGTGTAATTTCAATCTTCAATCTCCCATATTGATAAAAGACCTCGATTATTTTTATTTGGAAATGTTATCAATCTCAAAAATATATAATCCAGTGAAAACAATTTTAAAAATAAAAAAATTATATTTTTAATTAATGTAAATTTAATTGAAGTTTCGCATAACATTTTGATTTCCAAAAAAATCGAAGACATGAATGTAGATCAAGAAATTCAAAAAGAGAAAAAATCCCAAATGGCAAATGAAAATGGGGCTGTTTTAAATGGACAATTGCAAATAGTTGAAAAAATCATAAAAATCAATAAATTTATTTGATTTTATTTGAAAAAAAAAACAAAAAAACGATTTGAAATAAAATATGAAGAGTGAAAATTGCTTCAAGGGCACATAAAAATTGATAACATTTTTTATCAACATTGACAACTGTAAATTTAACAATACATCCATAAAACGTCATTTAAAAAAAAAAACAAACCAATTTTGAGATAGAAGATACTGTATTTATAAAAATAACTAATATAAGGTAGGAAAAGGGAGAAAATAAAGCAAAGGATCCAACAGTAAAAAACAAGAGATGTCATATAAAAATAATAAAATTCATTTTGAGGAAGCTGACGAATGAATGATGATTGATTAGAAATGTTTTAATAATACCGAAAAAAAAATCACTGTGAGTTTGGCGAAACCGTGAAATGACGAAATGATAAAAATCATTTTTAATTTTTTTTAGATTTAATTAAAATTCATGTTAATTTGAGCTAAATGATGCATTTTTATAGTTAAAAAAAGCAAAGCAAAGCCTTGGTGCTACATTCCGATTCGGAACTCGACCTTCTGTTTATTTTACATAGACTTCGCAGTCAACTGTTAAGTGTACAGGGCAATTGCGGGCTAGCGCTGCGATCCTTCTGACACTAACAGCCGTGATTCGAACCTACGACGACTGGCTTGTTAGGCCAACATCGTACCTTATGACCAGCCGGAAGGGTTTGACAATTTAATAGAATATAAAAATGTATACAAACGAGTTAACAAAAAAGGTTAGTTTTTAATATTTTCTTCTATAACATTTCTCAAACTTTCTCAAGTAAATTATACATGCAACATCATTTTAATTTTTCCGCACTCGTAGCATAGCTAAGGAAGTCTAATACTGTGCATGTGAAACTGTGGAACCGCTAGTTTTATAACTTCGTTATCGACGTTCTATGAATACCAAACTGTCGAGCAATTTGAGCTTCTTTCTTTGGTGGCTCTATCCAGAAAAAAAAATCAAATAAATTGAGTTCATGAAACTATACACATGTAATAACTTCTTCACTTCTGAGAATTATGTTTTCAATGCACTTTTTACAACTGAAACTACATTATTTTTGATTTAGAGATCTTTTGAAGAAGCTTGATGAAATCGAAATAGAAAGTGTGAGAAACCGAGTGTGAATTTGGCGTGAAGAGATAAAAACGAATTATGATAAAATCAAAAAGGACTGTATAAAAGCTTGTGGCTATAATACGTAATAATATAAGGGGACGGGACACGAGGCATATGGACGGCATAGTTATGCTAGGCATAGTATGCTAGGCATACAGACGCGAGGCATAATGGATGTGAGGCATAATGGATACGAGGCATACTGCCAAAAGGCATAAAGGACGCGAGGCCGAATGGACGCGAGGCCGAATGGACGCGAGGCCGAATGGACGCGAGGCCGAACAGACGCGAGGCCGAATGGACGCGAGGCCGAATGGACGCAAGGCCGAATGGATGCGAGGCCGAATGCGGTTTTGTACGATCGCATGAAATCTAATTATGTAGTTCAGGTGTTAATATATTCCTAAAGAGTTTAAGTTGGGTATAATACTTTTCTTGAAATCATGCGGTGAAGACGCATAATCGAGGGCAAGGAAACGAGGCGGCACTAAGCCGCCGTGGTTCCCGCAGTCCGAGCCGGCCGCCGACCCGCCGTCGGAAGCGGCGGCCTCTAGCACTCAAACGACTGATCTACTGGTTTGCTAGGTCTACTCAAACAGAGTTTTCTTCCCTTAGTTAAGTCCGAACGAGCGGTAGCGAGTAAGGACAGCATTCGCTCGAACAGCGAGTCGGCCGAAGGCCGCGAGTGTATTGCTTTTCAAATGAAATGTTATTGAAAGAGGGCTGTGATGATGATGACGATAATAACATATTCCGCATCACTTCCCCTTGGCCTCGTGTCCATTCGGCCTCGCGTCCATTCGGCCTCGCGTCTATTCGGCCTCGCGTCCATTCAGCCTCGCGTTCATTCGGCCTCGCGTCCATTCGGCCTCGCGTCCATTCGGCCTCGCGTCCATTCGGCCTCGCGTCCATTCGGCCTCGCGTCCATTCGGCCTCGCGTCCAATCGGCTTCGCGTCCTTTCGGCCTCGCGTCCATATGCCTCGTGTCCGTATGCCTGCCGTCCATTATGCCTAGCGTACTATGCCTCGCGTCCGTATGCCTCGCGTCTGTATGCTTAACGGGGTGTCATCATAATATAATAATATGCAAAATTTAACAAAAAACAGTCAAGTAAAAAACCGTGTTAATTCGAAAATCCGCATTAGAAACCGCGTTTATTAAAAAAATCCGCGTAAAAAAACGCGTTAATTCGAGAATTTGCGTAAAGTAAATCACCAAGAAAGGCTTTAGAAAAAACGAGACGCCTTACCACCAGCATTCCTTTTTGTCGGTCATTTCGGATCTTTAGGAGGGCGAAGGGTTTTTTTTTGACTAAGTCTTTTACTCAATAAACATTTAGACGTTTTTGGTTCCCAACCCACGTTATTTCGAAAATCCGTGACTTTTTTTTTATTTGGCGCGGTATCGCGTAAAAAAAAACGCGTTAATTAAAGAATACGCGTAAAAAACGCTGTAATACAAAAATCCGGGTAAAAAAACCTCGTGAAAAAATTCACATAGAAAAAAACCGCGTAAAAAAACCTGAAAATACAAAAGTCCATAAAAAATAATAACACGAAGCGGATAAAATAAAGCACAAAAAAATTAACACCTCACTGTTGCTGAGATTTCGGCTTTAGTAATTAACGATTTATTTTATACCATCCGACGTTTCGTCACTGATCAGTGACATTTTCAGAGGAAGCTATGAGAATTTTTATTAACGGTTAGTGGCTTTTAAACTATTAAATTGGTTGAAAATAGGTATGGTTTAACTACACAAATGCAATGTAAATAAACTGCCACATATTCTCAGTACCAACTTTGATATTAAACGAGAGCATAACGAGTTGGAAGAAAAACGGCACTCATTGACCACTGTATTCAACATAAACATAGATTTGACGATTGTCGACTATATCCTCCCATTTCTAGAAATGTGTCATATACATAACACAACCAAACACTGTTAACAAGCGAGTCGATTTCGATGGACTTAACATAGCGTACGCAGCAGTGTTATCAAGCCTTATACCTAACACCAACGCACAAGCCAAATAATTCGTTCTCTGTCTCAGTAGTTGCGAAAATTCTCATAACTCTCATCTTGAAGCATTTATAGTTCTGAAAAGAACCGATTACATAATCTTCAGCTAGAAATGCGTGCCACAGAACGCTGATGATCGCACCCCCGGTAGCATTAGATATTTTGCTTGGCCGAGCATAATAAAATTTGCTCTCCGCTGTGCCCTCCGGTAGTTGTGCCAGCGAAATATCCTGCATCGCTATTACTATTGTGTGACAAATTTCTACACGCAGTCTTTTGTATCGAGCTGACGCTAGATTTATGCATTGAAGGCGTGGCCACGCAGTCTCGAGAAAGAGAACCAAAAACACTTCGTTTAGTCAGAATATGCAGGTAGTTGAATTTATTCCGTCCATGTTATTGTTATCCGTGCTCGGGAAGCAAGGCAATAGCGAGGAGAATGTATGGGAAAGCTTGACCTCGGGACTTTTCACCTTTTTTCACCACTAAGCAGTAAAGCGAATATTGTAAACATTATATCAAACAATTGTCACACATTTTATATATCCACCGACATATAAATGACTAAGATGCATTAAGTCGTTCGCTTGCTATAATCGTTCTACTTCATTGAGACTGCCGAAAATCCATCAAATCCAAAAAAATTAACATTCCAACTACGGATTATTCACTGATTTGGCCTCAACTTTTTATACACTTTCTTGATTTTCAACTCAATTCGCAGGTGAAAAATGCATTTATTGATTGGTTTTCGAAAGTATTTAGCAGAAATGATTGAAAATGTTTAGCAAATGAAGTTTTTACGCAGATTTCGTGATTCACGCGGAGTTTTTACGCGTTTTTTCGCGATTTTTTACACGCTGCCTGTTCCCGCATAAAAAATGAGTTTAGGGTATATACAACATCGTTTAAACCAAATCCTGCTGCAATAATGAAATCATGGATTTAAAATGCAAGAAATAAAAATGAGAAAATAATGGCAAAAATCATTTAAAAAAATATAGATACGAAAAAAACGATACAATTTTTTTGGAAATTGCAATAGAATGAAAATAAACTAATGAAAAACTCAAAATATTTGCAAATTAATTTGAGCTGTCACATTGATTAAACAGACAAAATACATTCTAATAAATGAAAACAGGTTTGAAAAATAGAGAAAATGCGGTGTAACTGTATGCCACAAAATTTTAAAAAAGTATCCCCCTCGTAAAAAGCGACTTTAGTGTATGATTTTTTTGAATTTCAACGAATACATGCGTGAAAAATGGATTCTATTAATCGATCTATTAATTAATCTAACCATGTAATAAATTAAACAAAATATTATTTTAAAACGACTGATCGAAAATCTCACAAAATTGATTTGAGTGACTTTAAAAGTCTGATACCTGGATTGTGCGATGAATTTTCGTAATTCGTTTTTTCAGTGAAATTATTTGTCAAATGAAAATGATAAGAAAAACGTAACGTGAAGATGAAATCAATAGAAAATAAGCCCGAAAGTACATGAAAATAAAAATAAACGGCAGCCCGATCAAACGGTTATAACAAACGGGTAACACGAATATATCTTAACTTTATGTAAATAACTAAGCCTGTAATATTCTTGATATACCAGAATGATAAAAAGTACAGAATAATATCAAATTCTGTTATCATACACTTGAATGTTCAAAAGTGTGTTTTTAAAGCATATTTATAACAAAATTTGTTATTCAATTGACAAAACATTGTACATTTTAACTAATTTTGATCTTTTTCTGCCAAAAGCCTTACAAAACATGCTATAATTTGTTATAGTCCGTAGATTATTTTGATAGGAATTTTGATATTTTAACTATTACCGAGACCAAGTTTAGAATACAAGTTGATACAATAAGTTCGTAACAAAATACCAAGATTTGTTATAAGCCTGATATTTTCGACTGATCGAGAGGCTTTCTACATTGCGAAGCTAGGTACAATAATTCTACTGACTAATAATTTCTCGTAGCGGAGATATCGATAAATGAACGTTTAGAGAGTCCAAATATAAGACAAATGAAACAAACAACAAAAAAATTATAAAATATTAATTTCTTTGCAGATTTAAGAATTTAAAACACAAATAAATAGTTAAAACTTGAATAAAAACGTATACATGATTACCAACAACATGATCAATAGTGAGCCATAAAACAATGATCAGTAAAATAATGAACCAAACGACAGTAGCATGTAATATAGAACTCATTAAAGTTTGGTTACGAAAAATTTCTTCAATTGTAAAAAGGTAAAAAGGCAAATTGTTTTTCGTTTTGAATGATTCCAAACAAAATGGAACATTCTTTAAACTGATTTTAATTGTCATTTTTTTAGTGAAATGAAACTTTGCACAGTTGTTCCTACAGGCTAAAGACGTGCTACTAGTATTTTGGTTTTCAATCACGACTAATTTCGAAAACAATTTGTATGAAAACGGAATTGATAACACTGGTCGGCAAAAGCGAAAAAAAGTTACCCTAAAGCTAAAAATAATTTCCTTTGCCGGCAATGATGAATGATGTATATCTGCATATACAGATTTCAGATTTTCTTGAAATAATACAGATTTATACAGATTTTTTTGGTTTTTCATGAGATCGCGAATTTAAGTTCTTGAAATAGTTAAAGAACGAAAACGAACTCAAATGCTGCTGAGCGTCGTGGAGGTTTTATTGTATTGATATGTTACGCGTAAGCATGTACATGAATGAGTTACCGGATGTATATTAAACAAGCTGTATTGCGTTTTTTATAGAAGGATATAGGTCCAAGGTTTTCTGAGCTTCGAAACACGGATGAAAATGTGGCATCACTGCTTGCCGGGTTCGTCGCTTCTACGTTAGCTTACGGGAAACGGGTTATCTTTACAAGGGACACCAAGCAGAAAACGGTCGAGGAAATCCTCTGCCAAAGACGTTCGATATTCTATGTATCCCGAAACATTGGAATTTGTATAAAAGAAATACATATACAGGGGGTAGACAAAATGATTGAAACAGGCAAAATTTTGTCAATTTTTAAATAGCCAGACCTTCACGAAAAATGAATCAATTTTGGTGAAACCGGTTTCATTTTACTAGAAAACTATTCTAGTTTCCAAAACTTACTAGGGAGTTCGAGTTCCGAGTTCATTGGTACCCAAAGGTTGAAAATCTGTCAAAGAACCATCGAGATATGAATTAATTTAGTATGGGTGTTGTTTTTGGCTGTTTTTTCTCTTGTTGCGTACCATTTTCCTTGGGCACTAGAGTGGCCATATTTTATATGGCCGTTTTAATGAGCGCCGGGCTGAAAAAGTTTCCTTTTTACCTCTACAATAAGCCACAAAAGTTTGAAATTGCTCGGAGTATTAAAAATGCATAAACGTCGAGATCTGGTGTTATCTAAAAAAAAAGTTTTGACCGAAAATCGATCTTTTGTGACTTAGCCGTTTTCTGAGCAACCGAAAGCTTAATATGGAACATTTCAAAACGGGCTTCTAGAATGACTCACAGCTCGTTCCAAACCAGATGTAAATTATTTTAATGTTCATTTGGTATCTCAAACTTGATTTTCATTAGGGTGGTTCATTGATTTTTTAACTATGGTGGTTCCCCTCGCTGCCACCCTAATATATAATATACCGAAAATACACGTACACACGAAAACCTCTAATGCTCCTGGACCTGATGGTATCCCTGCTATCGTCTTAAAAAATGCATGAATGAACTCGCCAACCCACTATCAAAAATATTTTTATTCCCTACAATAAGGCAAATTCCCAGCTCTTTGGAAATACTCGCATACTTCTTCCTCCGATACATAAAAAAGGGCAAGACATTTGTAACTATCGTGGTATAACATCACTTAACGCCTGTTCTAAATTGTTTGAAACGATTCTTAGTAATCACCTGTTGTTTCACATAAAAATTTCATCCCTACTGACCAATACAGTTTTTATCCTGGTCATTCTGTGACAACCAACTTGCTATGCTCCACGCTGCATTTGAGATAACTGACCATCGAATATCACTCCATAAACTCGGTATAATTTGTATCTTCGAAGACCTGGTTAAATGACTGCATTCGTACTCAAGTGATAGAAGCCTAAGTGTCAGACTTGGATCCTGCACATCCCGGCAATTTACAAACTCTCCCGGCGTTCCCTTGGACCGCTAGACTATTTTCATATCTGTTGAGTTTAAGTTATTAAATTTTTCATTAATTTGGACAATAATCAAATCATGAATATCAATAATAATAATGTTGACTACGTGAAATGTCAACGATCGATGCGAGAGATGAAAGTCATTTTATGAAATTGAATAATTCAGTAAAACTATGGTTTATTAACCTTTCGGAAACCCATTCACGCAAGTGCATTCGAAGTGACTCGTCCTACGCTTCTCGTAAACAATCAATCATGTTTAATCTCGGCCGACGGGAAACTACAAATGGTGACATTCCCTAAGCCTTCGTAAAACGCATGACCCTAAAACTCCGAAGGGATTCAGACACGGAAAGCAATTGTTACGAAAGCGACAGAGCCGTGCACACCTTACCGTAAAACCGGAACCGCGATTCGTTGCGGGAGGCTCGACAGTAAAATCCCATTGCGAGACTGAAGATGAATAAATTCTAGCAACAATCACCATCACCCACCCATACTACAACCGCCGCCTCCCACCAGAATGTGGAAAACTCGAATTCGGTTCGCTTTCGAGGCACCTGATGTTATTACGCGACGACTTTTTCTCGGTACTCTCGTCTTTGTCAGCGTCATCGATGTCGGTTCATTTTACCGTTGACAAAGTTCCTTTCTCGACAAGAAACTGT
Source organism: Wyeomyia smithii (assembly GCF_029784165.1). NCBI lineage: Eukaryota > Metazoa > Arthropoda > Insecta > Diptera > Culicidae > Wyeomyia > Wyeomyia smithii. The sequence continues at coordinate 209,149,530 of NC_073696.1, forward strand.
CCTAGTCGTGTTGTCTTTCCGCAAGCTTCTTCTATCTGGTGGTAGTGGAGCCGAGTTCCCCGCACACAAACACAGACGTACACGAACAAGCACTTTACCGGTCTGTCAGTCTATGTGCAAAATGTTCATCGCTTATACAGCCCCGAAACCACCCTCGTTTTCCCCACAAGGAAAAAGTTTAATCTTCTCCGGCTTCCGAAACGCTCGCACTTTCTAGGCAAAGGAGCAAAGCATTTCGCCTTTCCCTAGCGGCCAAAAACACCCACACAGACACATTTACCACTGCCAGCGCCAGGCTGGCTTATGTAAAATGTCGACACAGCTATAGCGCAACGGAGCGGAGGAAAATTTTCCACCCATCCGGTAAGCAAGACCAACACCACCCACTCGAACGTTGCCAACTTGCGATACGGTAGAGTGGAGGAGACACGTCAGAAGGCGGCGAAGCAATGGAACCGGCAAGCGGCAGGATTTCCTTTCGTTTCTGTCCGTATACACCGCACTGGGACTGGGTGGAAAAACAGCCAGTTTCTCTTTCTTCTACACTTAGAAACGACCTGGCATGGCACACAAAGCAATGAACCTTGAAGGTGAATCTCTTCGAATCCATAAGACTATGGCGTGGTATGAAATGTGTGCTTCCAAGGAACGGAACATCGTTCCACTGCTACTGATGGGATGTGATTGTGCTTCCGTTTCTTGGTGGCAGCAGAACCGACAGATAGTCGAAAACATTTTTCGTAGGAAGTTTTTCTGCGTTTTCCATTCCGTTTCTTGCTTTTTTTTTGTTCCACATATTTCTTCTGTCTACTGGCTGTCCCGTAGCATCGTGTTCCAAACATCCCATCTCTCGCCCATCCGTGTGTCTCAACTGTCAACAGGAAAAACTGTTTCGAGCTTGGGTGTTACGGCATTTCCGACGAAAAATGTGTTTGTCCGTGTCTGTTTGGCAAATCTAGGCGAAAATGCGCTCACCCCCCGCTCCGGTTTCGGGTTGGTTTTTCGTTATATCGGCTTACTGCTAAGGGGGGAGGTGTAACAGCAACCGGTTAATAATTCACTGATTATCTTATTTGTAGACGCGCGTAGTAAGAGTGTCAGCTAGCGAGTTCTAAAAGTAGACCATGCAGCAGAGCAACTAACTGCCAAACTTTATTTTGGACTGTTTTTTTTTTTTTTTTTGTATGCAATAGGGTAACACAAAATTTTAATCAGTTGCATGTGTTGAGACCTGAGTGTCATGGTATGTGGTGCGAAATTAGGCTGTTTTTGTAGAGTAAAAACGGTAACGTGTGCTCTTAATGTACGATTTTTCAAAATGAATTAGTTCTTTATGAAGAACTATGCGTTTTTTTTCTCTTGCCTGAATGATTGGTAATTCTTCACAAATTTTTTGTTCATGTCAAAACTAAGTTTTACCGAGTGATTAAGTAGGTTTACTTCGGGCTTCGATATCATGTTCTAGAAGAAGCGTCAAGATTCTCAAATGACTTGTTTTGCGCCATGTTTTGCATGCCTTTAAGAATAAATTACTACTGTCAGGAAAAAATACACGAGCGCCATATTCTCCGCTTAATGAAATGTGAGTATGGGATGATTTTTGCATACCTAATTGTTACTATCCGCACAAACGATAAGTTGAAATACCATGCGTGTTCTTATCCATCATATGAATTTTCACTTCGCTCAACATAAACCGTGTGGAAATTTTTGATCACCGACGGCATTCCGGGCTGGGAGAAGTTCACTTCGACTTAGGACGCAGGTACTGTACGGGTCGGGCACTATCGGGAGGGTTCCTGCAGGATTATGGCCAAAGTTTGAAATGACTTCCAGCAAGCCGGTAGCATTGTCGAGATTGCTTTCTAACCCATGGAACTTCATCGGTTGGCAGTAAAATCTCACCACTTGCTGCTAGATAGGACGTAATGCCAGAGACGACGACGGCGGCAATGACGGTGAAAGTGTCGAAACACTCAGCTCCTTCTCGGGGAAGCTCCAACGGAGCGCTGGCGAAGGAAGCACACTGTTAGTCCCAGGGCATTTGCAGCATGTTCCCAGCAATGACGATGGAGAAGAAATTTTAGATTTACCTTTTATTGATGCTTAAATTTAATATCGCGTGTATCGAACTTCTGCGCTAAATTGGCATGCTTTTACTATTATTGTGAATGTATGAGTCTAGGGTGTTCCGCCGTCGTCGTCTTGGCATCGTCTTGGTCTTGGTTGAGCAAGGATGGAGTATGTTCTTCTCGGGCGTGATTGTGCCGCCTTGTCGATGGGGTTTATCGTCGCTACGAAAGTGAAATGTCGCTGAAGAAGCTCCGTAGCCGTCCTTCCCGCGTTAGTGGTAAAGTGCTGACGGGGTTACTTTTTGATCGCTTCGCAAGCCGTCGGACTATGAAAGGATGACTGACTGAGTACAATGACGACGCATACGCAGGGGAACTCACAGCGAGCGAATCGTGAATTTTTTACGGTAACAAATCAAACATCAACTTAATGGAATCGTACTTTTTTTTGTTCGGTGTAACTTTGAAGTGTTAGCTTACACTTCACGTGATGACAGGCGAAATGTGGCACATCGCGGAAAATCAATTCGTTTTGTAATAATAATTCACAATTACGCAACAACGACTTTCCCTCGGTGCGGTCCTCGATTGATGGTATATTGCGGTATTTCAACCTCGAGTTAAATTGAATTGTAGGTTAAAAACCATTTGAAAAAAAAAACTATACTAGTTAGTAGCATTTTATTAGTTATAGATAGATAAAATAGAGAAAAAAATCTGTATGCGATATAACTAAACTAGTTACAATTTTTTTTCATGGGACATTAAAAGCTAGCATATAATTTCAAGCAGTAAAATCTGCAGCAGTAAAACTTTAAACAACCAGCCAGGCAATACACGACTATTAACGCATCACGTAGCACCTGGGGGGGCTTTGGCCATAATTTCCGTCGAAGTTTATCATTGGTGCAAATTGACGTTCCCCGTTCCAGGGGGCGAGGGGCGCTCGTCACTGGCTGGCTGGCTGCTTGTCGACCATCGACACCGAGGGTGTGCACTGACCTACGATAATCGGTAACAGATTACAGACAGTGGAACAACCGGCTCGGTATTTACCCCAAAAAAATAACACATAAACACAAACACACGCACGTAAATCGCAGCATCGCCTGATACCCGAAGGACCCTCTTCTCCCCGGCGATGATGCAAAGCAGAATCTTGCAAAGGCTGACGATGCCACCAGACGCAGGCTCGCTTCCTTTACATCTTTATATCGCAATGACTCCGCTCTGGCATCATCGAGGTAATGGGGAAATTAGGGACGGAGTCGGAGTGGCTAGGGAAGAACCCGACGGCTGATTTGGAAAATATGTACCATACCAGCAAGACAGAATGAATAACGTGAAAACGAAAATTGCGAGAATGCAAAAGGTGTGATGCGACCTTACTATGAAAAGATCCGTTTATTTCCGTTCCGCCGCCGTAACCCTTTGCTTTAGCTTACCGAGTAAGGTAACTGTGTGCGATGATTGAACGGTAAACGAGGTCAATATCTTGCAAACTACTTTTCGGTAGAAATATTAGTTTTATGGATTACGTAATATTTTACTGTCATTTATTACACATAATTGCAAATTATCAAGACTAATTTTTATCTATTTTTTTCTCGTTTCAGGTGAGATTAAATCCGTTGCTTTTAAATGATAACATTCACATTTTCATCGAAACATGAAAGGTATTTATGTATATATCTGGAGCAATTTAATCGACTTGAACATATTTTGTACAAATTATAAGGACTGTGTCACCAAGTCTTCAGCAAATTTCAAGGCTAGTTTACGTTGGAATGGGTGCCATTATTTTTATGTACATATATGCGGAACATGGAAGGAACTTAGTGAAGACGTACAAATAAAGTAATATGAGCAAGTAATCTGTGACGCATTGCCACTGCACAATGGTTCAGAAACCAAATTTAGGGGGAAATTTGGGTCTAGAGCTCTATAGCAACAATTTAGAGAAAAACTTTCTAAAGCGCTCATTGAAAAATTATCAAAAATTAGGGTGACCAACATTTTCGATGCAATCAAGTATCTAACTAATCAAGAGAAATTTGTTCTGCATTGTAATAGCTCCATTAATTTTAAGTAACTTTGTAAGAAAAAGTTTTTCTTTATCTTTGAAAACAACCGATTTATATTAAAAAAAAAACATATTTTACGCTCTAACTTTTTTATTTCAAGTTTCATCTCAAAACTGTCTTTGAACGACTTTTAGAGCTTTCAAAGAGAAACAATTTGCAATGCTGACATCGTAAATATCTCAATTTTACTCAAAGTTATTAATATTTTTCATCAAAAAATATACGTTTTTCATTTGTATGCCATTCTTTTTGGGGCACACGGTGTCAAAATTTCGATTATTATCGAATTTTCATGTACCTCTGATTTTTTTTCGCAAAAATGTTGCCAACTGAATAAGAATCAAGGATCGGGAAGTAAAAAAATATTTCATCGGCGATTTTTTGAAAAACTTGGATTTTAATTTTTTTAGTGCTAATCTATAACAAAAATCCCTCTAACTTTACTAATGTCAGTCATATTACCATAGTCAGCAACCAGTGTATTTAAGGGTAGTTACCATTTCATTTTACCACAGACAAACAGACGTACCACTCCATACAAAATTCTAAAAAACTGTGGTTCCGATTATTTTGTGCGACACGTACTGGACATATTCCGCAAATGATAAACTTTCAGCCTTTCTGCTGTTTCTAGTAGCACGGCACGCGACTGTCTACTAAGTTCAAAGGTAAAAGGGCTGATGTGCACCACCGCTGCGGCGGGAATATTCCGCGTAATAGAAACTCATTTGAATTGACCGTTATTTTGATCCATGAAAACTACCCTCAAATGCACTGGTTGCTGACTATGTTAATATGACTGACATTAGTGGGATTATGACTGACACTAGAGGGATTTTTTTTGTAGATTTGCGCTAAAAAAATTAAAATCCAAATTTTTCAAAAAATCGCCGATGAAATATTTTTTAACTTCCCGAGCCTTGATTCTTTTCCAGTTGGCAACATTTTTGCGAAAAAAAATCAGAGGTACATGAAAATTCGATAATAATCGAAATTTTGACACCTTGGGGCAAGCATAAAAAATATCTCTTGGTCTCATTTTGAAGGGCATACTTGACTCTATAAATGGAGGAACTTTTAGAAATATGTTATTTTTTAAATTTGAGTTAATTCAATTTAAAAACAAGCCGAAAATTTCAATAATTTTTTACATTATGCATATAAAAGCACCCAGATTTATTTTTTGGTATTTTTCTTATAACTAGACGTAATTACCTTTAATTTGACCCATAAATATCAAAAATCGATCAACTGGTTCAAAAGTTAAGATTTTTTTTAAATTAAACACATCGAACACAGTTGTTTTTTATGGTCACCCTATTTCGAAGTTGGTCACGCAAAGTGCTTCAATTGTGCTCAAAATCGCAGGGATGCATCTATGTTGAAAATAATCAAACCCGTATTGTTTCGTTGGGTTGTTGAGGAGACCAGCTCCGAAATAGGGTGACCATAAAAAACGGCTATATTCGATGTATTTTATTTAAAAAATTCATAACTTTTGAATCACTTGATCGATTTTCGATCTTTTTGGGTCAAATTAAAGGTAATTACGTCTACTTATAAGAAAAAATACCAAAGAATAAATCTGGGTGCTTTTATATGCATAATGTATAAAATTATTGAAATTGTCGGCTTGTTTTTAAATTGAATTTACTCAAATTCAAAAAATAACATATTTCTAAAAGTTCCTCCATTTATAGAGTCAAGTTTGCCCATCAAAATGAGACCAAGAGATATTTTTTATGTTTGCCTCAAAAAGAATGACATACAAATGAAAAACGTATATTTTTTGATGAAAAATATTAATAACTTTGAGTAAAATTGAGATATTTACGATGTCAGCGTTGCAAATTGTTTCTCTAAAAAAGCTCTAAAAGTCGTTCAAAGACAGTTTCGAGATGAAACTTGAAATAAAAAAGTTAGAGCATAAAATATGTTTTTTCAATATAAATCGGTTGTTTTCAAAGATAGAGAAGATCTTTTTTTTACAAACATACTTAAAATTAATAGAGCTCTAACAATATAGAACAAAAATTTTCTTCTATCTACAAAGATAAAAAAAGTTACATACTTGATTGCATCGAAAATATTGGTCACCCTAATTTTTGATAATTTTTCAATGAGCGCTTTATTATATGTTCCATCTTTGTAGAAGAAAGTATTTCTCTAAAATGTTGCTATAGAGCTCTAGACCCAAATTTCCCCCTAAATTCGGTTTCTGGACCATTGTGCACTGAATTATCGAAATATTTTTACCTGTAGCTGTTATACTTTTTCATCCACAAAATCTGTACCAAAATCTGTATTTGTAAAATTTCTTTTGCATAGAAGGATTGTTAACCTTAAAAATATTACAGAAGTTGCAAGCATTCATTTAATTGATGATGCTCATACATATTTCTATTGAATTTGGTTTTTTTTTTCAAGTTTTCCGAGAAGGAGAGAAGGCAACTGCAACGTTTGCAAGAGAAAAACGAATTGGCCCTTCGCATCGAGCTCTACAGAAATTTTTCGTTTTGTTTTACACCTAAAATTCCAAGTGCACCGAGAAAAAAATATCAGTTTATTTAACGGACTCGCAAAAAATCTGTACCCATCTGTATCTTATTGTGGCGTCATATACTTTAAATTGTGTGAAAATGTCTGATTGTGTGCCAAATAATCGTCACTTGCGGAAAGTATTACTTAGTTATCTCATTTCATCCAAAGAAAACGGCGACTGAAGCGCATCGAGAGTTAAAATAGTTTACCGAAGTGCTGCTCTCAGTGAAACAACATACCGTGAGTGGTTCTTTCGTTTTGAAGATGGCAATTTCGATATTCAGTGGAACCCTTCCTTTTGTTGCAAAACTACACATTTTTTGTTGAAAATCTCTTAATTCTTTTTCTTATAATTCATAGACGTAAGATGTCCGAGAGATTCTGATAGATGATTTTTGATGAAAATAAAAAAAAGGAATCCGAAAAAATTATAATTTTTGTCCGGGAGTGTTGCTAGATAGATCATTTTTGTCATTTTAAACTAATCTTACGTTTTCCGGTAAATGCAGTTGTTTTTATTTTTGATTTGATATTCTCATGGTGTTCCTCAGAAAATTTCTCAAAAGAAACAACTACCATTCCGAAGAAATGAGTCAATCTTGAGATATGAAATTTTTACAAACCAATTTTGATTTTCTCCATATTATATGTAATCATATTTATTGAAAAATGTCTGAACAACAAAACTAATGATATTAAAAAATTTTCGGATTATTTGGGAACCCAAAATCAAGTTTTTTCCAGAAGTGTTGCCAGATTTTTCTCTCAATTATTTCCCAATAAATATTTTTTTTTCAATCAAAAGTTATGGGCAGGGTGGCCACTCATTTTACATTTTCGAGTTCCCGCATTTTTCCCGACTTTTTCCCGCATGATTGCAAGAAATTCCCGATTGTCAGAACAGTCAGAAACTAGGTTATGTTCTATCGACGGCTGAACGTCAATTTTTAGACCCTAAATCGGAAGTAATAGCTCATATAATTTCTACCGAATTTGCTCGGGACATTCTACACAAACAGTTGATTAGTTACATAAAATGCAACCTTTGCCTTTCCATGGTAGACAGGTTAAATACACTTTTTGCGGTTTTCTCAAGTTTGCAAAGCTTCCATTAAGCAGTCAATAATCGTGTTAGCTATTTTGTTTATTATATTCATTATGTTTGTCTATCTGTCTCTTAAAAATATGATATAAGCACCCTTTTTTTCAACGCATAACAACCTATGAGGGGAACAACAACAAACCAAACAGCACTTTTCGTACAACAAACTTTGTTTTTCGTTGTTCAAATCATCGGGAAAGGTCGTGGGAAGTTAAGGGTGAACAAGAAACTACTTAACCTAAGAGTAATGAATATTTTGATTGAATTGATTATTTAGGAAACAAAACTTGTGACATGGATTTGCGTTTTTTCTCAAATTAAAGATATTTTTTTACATTAAGGAAAAATACTGCGATTTAACTGTATTTCGTTTATCACGCATTACATAGATTCTGAAAACTTCAGAAGTGCATTCACATCTTTTTCAGTATTTTGATTTGCTAGTTCATCAAAGTTGCATCTCGCTGGTTATCTGCCAACATCTTCAACTTGTTTGCATCCAGCGCTCAAAATGGCCAAGCTGAGAAAAAAATGATATTAGGGGCCAACATTTCAAAATAAGTGATTTCGAAACTTAACAAAAACCTGGAAATCAGAAAAATGATCTTAAATTATTATTTTTCAAATTAAAAGGCTGCACAAACTGTCTTGCAGAAACCGTTGAAAAGGGAACAAATTTATTTTTAACTTCTTTTAAACTTTTCAAGAAAAAAAATGTTTCCCGAAATTTTCCCAAATCCTTATTAGGATTTTTTCTGAAGAATTTTTAGTTTTTGTTTCTCCATGATCATCAATAAAATATTTTTCGAAAATCAACTCTTTGAAATGTTTAATTTAAAATATTTTGAATACTCAACTACTGCCAACAACTTTGCCAAAAACATTGCACCAATCAAACAAATCGTTCTGGTTTCGAAAGAAAAACTTTCATAAATTTTAACTTCTTCCGTGTTCAAATAATCAACGTTGAAACATTTGGCAACTTAGAACTCAAAGCTTTTTGAGATATTTAATAATTTTTTTCAATAGAACTACTATCTAAAGCTTTGCCGGAAACATTACACCAATCAAGCTAATTATTTTGGCTTTTAAAACATTAGAAGTATTTTTGTTTATTGGCCACAGATTTAGCAGCGGAGCACAGAGCGATTGCAGGGCTAGCGCTACGATCCCGCAGACACTAACAGTCTCTCTCGATCTGAGACACGAACCTACGACGACTGATTAGTTAGGCCAGCATCGTACTCTAAGGCCAGTTGCAATACGAAAAGCATGTAAAAAGTCGTAGGAAGAAACAAATAAAATAAATGTTTTCTTGAAAAATCTCGAAAACGATGATATTGTTTTCTACTGGGGGACAAAAAAGTCCGGTCACACAGGAAAATCTCAATATTTCAAAGAATAAGAAGAAAATCTGAATCTGGCTTTCATAGCTTTATTCAGTAACTCATAAAGATACTTTACAGACGATATCTCGGAATTACACCACCGTTCTCTGATCGAACCAGCTTCAAACGTCTCGGAAAGTCGTTGCAAGCGGCGCGCACGTGCTTCATCGGCATCTCGTCCCAGATTTTCGTGATAACTCGCTTGAATTGCTCCAAATTTGTTATTTTATAGTCGTTCAGCTTCGACATCATGTATCCCCACTCGAAATAATCCAGTGGATTCAGATCCGGAGACGACGGAGGCCATTCAATTTTTGGAATGAAATCGGTCAAGTTTTCCTCACACCACGCCTGAACAACCTTTGCGGTGTGGGATGGGGTTGCTGGAAGCAGTAGTAATCGTCTTCAAACAACAGTTCAGCTTGAGGCAGAACATTTTTATTCAAAACCGTGTTCAGGTAGTACGCTGCGTTGATTTTGACCCCTTTATCGATAAAAATAAGAGGCCTCTCTTGCAAATGGCTCCCCAAACCATCACTGACGTTTTATTTTGGAACCGGACAACGTTCAGCTTGTCCGCAGGAGCTTGCTGGAGGCTCACACTCCAAACTCGATCATTTTGGCGATTGACTGTTTGCTCCAAAACGAGCAGCTTCTCGTCCGAAAAAATAATCTCGTCATCTGCGCGCCAACCGAGCAACTCCCGCGACCGTTGGTACCTCTTGTCCTTTGTAGCTTTGGTAACCCCATGAACCACTTGTTTTTTGTACGGTGTAAGTTTTAAATGCTTGCGCAGAAGAAGGCGGATTGATTCTCGGTTCATTTAAAGGTTTCTGGCCAGCTTGGTGCAGATTGGGTGGGATTCCGGCGAATCCGGTCTCGTATAATCTTTTTCAGCCTTGGAGTTCTCATAGACCTTGGTCGTCCAGATCGTGCCTTGTCCTCGGTGCCACCGGTCTCTAGGTACCGATTTATGGTCCGATACACGAATTTCCGGTTGATTCCGAGCGGTTTTAGGTGTTTGAATATGTCTCCGGGTTTGTACCCTTTTACATATTCAGCGATAACAGCTGCTCTTAACTCTGCCGTGGCTCACAACTCAATGTAAACAAACTGCACAGAAACGAAACTCTGCCACTTTGGGCAGCAAAGTTAACCCTTTCATTTGACATATAGATGGCACCAGAGAGATGCAACGTGTAGGCTACAGGCGACCCTAAAAAAGTGTGACCGGACTTTTTTGTCACCGTGTAAGGGTATTTACATCAAAAATTGTTTTTTACAATCAAATTGTATAATTTACAGAAAAAATACGAGTTTGAAATATGTACAAAAATTAGTTTTTCAAAAAATTTCGAAATAATGTTTGCTTTATTTTGTGGCAAGTTTTAAATGTTTTTTCAATTAACTGCTCCGCATAGCAAGTTCGTCCCAAATCCAAATTTTACCCAGCATTGAGTTTCTAAGCGGGAAAGGTAGCTAATTTCGCTAGAGTTCGCCAAATATTTTCTCTAAAAGACTAGCTGAAATAAAAATCTATTTGAAAAACTGGAGAATCAGAAATGTGTGCCACTTATTTTATCCTCAATTCGTTCATTTAAACAACTACTAATAACTGGTAATGTTAGTAAGACTGTACAGTGAAACTTATTTTGCATTGCTTTTAGAAATTGCAACAGTTTCTATTGTACATATGAGAATTTATGATTAATTCTCTCACTAAAAACGTTTTCTCGACAAACTGGCAACTTTCATTCCCAGACTGCGGACCGATTTTCGACCCCGTTTTCAATCCGCTTTAATATTTTGAGAAGTCCCACAGAGTCCATTCAATTTTTTTGGATACCACCAGATTTCGACATTTAATGCTATTCTAAGACATTTGGTGTCAACATTTATTTCATTTGAAAAGCAGGACTGCTTAAAGTAGTCAGCTGGTCAGCGGGTCAAAATAAGTAAGTTTAGTGACTTTTTGGTCAAAACATTGACTGCTAAAGAAAAATGTGACTTTTAAGGGACCAGCTTGCAGTCCTACACTTTCAACTTCTCCATCATTTGTAATTGCATCATGCACAATACTTCTAAAAAATCTTGGTAACAAAATCCCGATCAAATAAAAAAATTCCCGACTTTTTCCCGCATTTTTCCCGATGTAATTTAATTCCCGACTTTTTCCCGCATTTCCCGTTTTCCCGATTGAGTGGCCACCCTGTATGGGTATATCTTTCTTCCTTCGTTTCTTTTTCTTTAACTCTCTCCATTGCACTTTCGGCGTTGTTTTGTTTTATATTGTTTTATTCTTCAGTAATACCAAATTGAATAAAAATTACTTTCATTTTCTCGTCATAATGGAATTAACATATATGCAGATGAAATAGAAAAAAAAACACTCGTTACACTAATTTGCTCCGTTCCTCTTTTAAAAAGAGTGTCTGCAGATCGTAATGACTAGGGACAGTGGTAAATCGCGATTTCGTGGAAGCCGCGAGTACCGCGAAATTTACAAAAAATCGTGAAATGCCGCGAAAGTAATGATAAACAGCAATAATTTATGTCCATCATGAAACATACCAATTTGAAACCTGCGAAATTCATGGTAACCAGCAATACACACAAAGCTGAAGATTATTGGGCATCTCGATGACAACGGGAAGCATTTTCCTACGTAACCAGGGGATGAAACAGTACTACAACTCTCTTACAATGCGAATTTGACAGCCTGGGTTGAATTATCTTCGGACGGTTCGCTTACGGTTGTGACCTGCATGACAGAATTCCAGAGTGTGCAATCGAATCGAAGTTGCAAGATGAACAAAGTACAAAAAAGCTTTTTCAGAAATACCTGACAGTGAGATTGGTATTATTAAATTGCTAGGTATTCGGATCGTGGACGTTTTCCTGGACTTTTCCGGTTAGCAATCGATTTCCGGATTTTCGATTTCCTTATCGATTTCCGGAAACTGTAGATACCAAAATTTGACTGAAGACAATTTGACACGCTATGTACTTTTAGTCAGTTATGCAAAGAAATCATGGATCGTACGGTTAAATGACCGAATAATAAATTAAATAAAACATTTGGTTCTTGTTCCTACCAAAAAAATCACCTCTGTAGTACCACGAATTTTGAATATTTTCTATTTTGTCACCCGCGAATTTTCATTTTTTTTGCAGCGAATTACCACTCTCTCTAATAATGACGTAACATAACATCATACAACAACTAAAATCAGTGCGCAAATATGAAAAATTACCTAACACTGCAGGTGTATTTATTATCTTCGCCATTATTGTATATCAGTCGTTTCTTTTCAGAATATCAAGGTTTTGGCATCAACCGATCAGAAATTCTTCTACGGTTAAATTGATATACCATCGATTGTCTTAATCATACCGAGCAACCAATCACTACCTCTATTCCCAAGCACAGCCGACACTAACGGATACAATCAATCTGACTTTGTAAACGATTTGCAGTTTTTGTTGTTGTCGTTGTTTTACTCGGGGTCACTGTGTCCGATGCCTTTTTACTTTCCTTACCGTTCCCTATTCTTCCAAACTCCTCCTTTCCAAATAACTGACGAAACTTTGATATATAAAATACCATTCGAACAATTTCACCCCATCATTTACATTCCAAAACTCCACCGGTATCATACGTACGCCATCGAGTTGAATTTCGTGCGTTGACCGGCAAGGCGGACGGTTCTCTCTAAGGCAGCAGAAAGCAAATGGTGGCAAATATTGGTCGCTTAAAACAGCGCATGCCGTCGAATTCAATTTCTCATTTGTTTATGGCCGGCAAAACGGACTGTTCTTTCTGGAGCAGCAAAAAGCGGGTGGTGACAAATATTAGTCGAATTAAATTTCTCATTCGTTCGTATGTATGGATTACTATTGCAGGTGTGTGGGTAGCTGTAGCGGGTGTTATCCATCGAAGAGAAATTACTGCCGATGAATGATTAATTTATTTTTCGTTTTGTTTCTCGGTGCGTTTTTGTTTCTCGCGCACAGAGAAAAAAAAAACTAATTTCAATTGTGGAAAATAACAAGACATTTAGAAAAGCTCTAAATCATAATTAAAGAAGTTATTATATTTCCCTGTCACTCGCCAAAACCTTGATAACAACTACGCAAAAAGCGTGTAATTGAGTTCTTGCTTTTTTAATCTATTGAAATGTAATTTCTTAAAATGCATGAAGTTACATGCTGGGCTAGAGCTAAGGTTTCTCTGAAGTGACAGCGCTTATATAAAAGATCCATTATTATTTATAACGCTTTACCGTCTCCGCACTTAGAAATGCACTGTTAGATAAAATTGCAGAAAATACTAGAGTTACAATCCCGTCTACTATTTGTTTTAATCTATCTATCTATCTAAACCTATAAAAATGCAGCTCTGTCTGTCTGTCTGTCTGTCTGATCCATATAGGCTTGGAAACTACTGAACCGATCGGCGTGAAATTTTGTATATAGGGATTTTAAGGGCCGAGAAAGGTGATAGTTCGAGACCCCTCCCTTTTCTGGAAGGGAGGGGCTCCATACAAATGAAACACAAATTCATGCATATCTAGAAAACTAACCAAGTAAATGGAACCAAATTTGGCACGTGGATGTTTTTAGGGATATCAAATATATCCATGACAGTTTCACACCGCTCCGTCTTTCAAAAGGGAGGGGTCCCATACAAAAGAAACAGAAATTTCGCAGAGCTCGAGAACCAATCCACCAAATAGAACCAAATTTGGCATGTAAATGTTTTTAGATGTAGCAAATATATCTATAATGGTTCGTCACCCCTACCTCTTCTGGAAAGGAGGGGTCCCATACAAAATAAACACAAATTCTTGCACATCTCGGGAACTAACCAAGCAAATGGAACCAAATTTGGCAGGGTGATGTTTTTAGGGGTATCAAATATATCCATGACAGTTTCACACCGCTCCCTCTTTCAAAAGGGAGGGGTCCCATACAAAAGAAACAGAAATTTCGCAGAGCTCGAGAACCAATCCACCCAATAGAACCAAATTTGGCATGTAAATGTTTTTGTATGTAGCAAATATGTCTATAATGGTTCGTCACCCCTCCCTCTTTTGCGAGGGAGGGGTTCCAAACAAATGAAACACAAATTTCTGCACATCTCGAGAACTAACCAAATAAATTGAACCAAATTCGGCAGGTGAATATTTTTAGGGGTATCAAAGATGTCTATAATGCTTCGACACCCCTCCTTCTTCTGAAAGGAGGGGTTCCACACAAATTTCTGCACATCTCGAGAAATAATCAAGCAAATGGAACAAAATTTGATTTGTTGAGGTTTTTGAGAGCAAGAAAAATTTTTGACTCCAGACGCCATTGTTAAATTTAAGATGGAAACTACCGGTTTCTATCCGGAAAATGTCTCCAAATATCATTTTAAAATCCAAGATGGCTACTTCCGGTTTCTGAAAAACAGCGGGATATGACCAAATACCACATCAGCAAAAAATAACCAATCACATGTGAGCACACCTAGCACAGACGCTGTGGTATTTTCTACAACAGCATCAGAAAAAAAATGACAGAGCCCCCCATTCCAATAGGTCAATTTTAACTTTGCTTGTGTTGAAGATAAAGCTTTTCTGGGAAGTTCGTAACAACCTCTTTTAGCAGACAATTTGATGATCTACTGTGAGAATGATTGTTTAGCTTTTGGCATTTGAAATAATAGAAATTATTTTGTTTCTGTTGCATTAGGTGAAATTCTTGGTGCTCATTTAGCAAACACGACAGGCACAATATCGAAATGTGCGCAAGTCACTGAACCTACGACTACGCCCTTGTCAAAGTCGACTCTGTAATAATAATGTTTCTAAAAAGACTCCTAATGACACTATTTAGTCCTACATCACCATTTCATACAACCTGTAGGGTTGTGCACCTAGTAGTAACTAGTTGAAATTGATGTCTGGTTAGTAAAACCAGTAAACTGTGTGGAACCTGAAGTCTTATAAGTAAACGAAAACAGTTGTTTGCGATTCCTCGAATCGATGAATTTATTAGTTAACTGCCATGGAACGGGATGAAATTAATCTATTTATATAACATTTTCCGATTGACCAGACTTTATTCGCGATTACGTTCGTAGTTTTCGGATTACAGTTTTTAATGTCTTTTGGAAAAGTTATTACATGGACTGATTAAGTCGCTAAACCGTTAAACTAACCGTTTTCAGTCTTCATATAAACAAAGTTATTCCTAAAGAAAAAACCATATCAAATGAAAGGTTCAAAGTTATGAGGTAACCATCATTAAGTTTCATTAAGAAACAAACATTGAGTGATTGGTCCAGTTGTTTTCAAGAGCTCGTTTGAAATTGAAATCTTAAAAAGGTGCAAAAAATATGTTTGAAATAGTTATTCGAGAAATTATCTGACTCACTGCTCGAAATAATTACAAGGTCCTAATTTAAGGGAAGTTTTTTTTAAATCTACGTACATTTATTCGAAAAAAAATACAGCTCCCCGCCCGGTACCTGATTTTGCTCATTATTTTAAATAATGTTATTATATATTATTTTCCGACCGAATAATTAATTTACGCCCCCTTCCAACTGGCTCCGCTATATAATTATGCTCGTGTAATTAAAACAACGTGATACTCATAGCTGCCGTTTCCTGCTAGTGCCCGATGGATGAAAAAATCGATCTCCGAACACATAAATAAGCACCCACTTTTTCCCGGATCCCGGCCGATGTCGATGCTATCAAATTGGCGCCCGGGACAAAATATTGCATTATCTCTTCGATGAATCTATGAAATAGGAAATCATCATCAGCAGCAGCAGTGGGAGCATCCCACACGCCGCAAAGCCTTCCCTGCACTTTTCCCAGTGCCTGGTCTATCGGGGCGAATAATAATAATAATAATCCGTGGGTGGGTGGGTAAGACCCTGCACTTTTTTTTCTCAATTACGCTAGTGCATTGCGTAACGAGTTGAGGATGGGCTGGGACAACACGTTCTGCCTAATCCAACTTTTTCATAATTATTACTATTCTGGTTGGATCTAAGTCCCGCTTATCTTTCGCTTCAACGCCATGTATTCTACCTTTAATTTTAATAATTATCTGTGAGCTTTGATTTTGGCAGATTGGTCCCGGCTGAGAGCGGCATTTTAAAACCCCTTCACGCATACACACACGCATACATGCAGAGAGAGAGAGAGAGAGAGAGAGAGAGAGAGAGAGAGAGAGAGAGAGAGAGAGAGAGAGAGAGAGAGAGAGAGAGAGAGAGAGAGAGAGAGAGAGAGAGAGAGAGAGAGAGAGAGAGAGAGAGAGAGATTATGCATGCTGCATAGTCATCATCAACAGCATCAACGTCACACATTATATAAACACTCAGCTCTACAACAGAGGTCATAATGCAACCGGGAAAAAACCGGGACACCGTTTTGCCTGGGTAGGTGCGTGCTGGCTAGTTTTTCGGGTTTTTTCGATCTCGACGAATGAAATTTTTCAACTTCATTTTGCGAAGAACAATTAAGTGTTTCGCACTGGGACATATCTACGGTGGGTGAAGATCAGAGTCGGAGGTCGATTGGCTGTTGAATAATGCAGCGTCAGTCCTTCCGTCTATTTTACGATGGGGATTATTTTTGCTGAATTATGATAATACGGTGGAAAATATCGCACACTAATTGGTGGAATTATTTTTGAAACGTTGTCTGAAAACCGATGAGCAAATTGGGTGAAAACTGGTTAACTCCGAACCTGACCGGGGCTGCGTAGTTTTTCAATCCTGTCAAACGAAATTATCCCCGACGTACAATTATCAAATGTCCCAAAAATTCACCCTGGATATCATCAGGTTTTCTTTTTTCTTCATATTTCTGGTTTATCATTGAATAAAAATTCAATATCAAAATTGCAATTTAGCGCACCAGCTATTGGCAGTTCAATTACGGCTCCGCTTCAAAGCGTTTTTTTTTCTCTCGAAGCTAGCGCGATTGTCATTCATTGTGCCAGGGAAAATCCGGTCGGAGCCGAGAACAGTGTCCGTCACCGTTAGTTGAGTTGAGTTCAGTTCAGCCCAGCCTGTTGGATACTGGCCGACAATAGATACGAAAACATAAAAACATTTTTTTATATGAAATTACGTTATTACTTGCTCTGTAATGATAGTTATTATTAGTCGTCAACACAAATACAATAACCGAAGTTTTATGGCTGTATTGACCCCAGCAATAAAAAACGACGCTCGGCCTTGTTTAAGAATGCTCTTTATTCGCATCGCTGAGAAAGGGAGTCTAGCTTAGCACTTTTGGGCTCATTAATTCACTCAGACTCAGATTAGTTTAAAATTATTCATTGAATGCGGTTTTCAATAAAAGCGTTTAGTGTTGGATTACAGTAAAAGTAAAATGTACAATCACGGATGATGAGAAATTGAATCACATGTTTTATTCGAATACTTCTACCTAAAGTAAAAATAGCACGATTAGATTCATCCGCTTTTTTAATGTATCTCCATAAAAAGCTCCCTTTTTAATGTCAGTTTATATAATATGATTGATGTTCAGCGCATTGTAAACTTTATTGCATTGGCTGATGTGTTCTGCATTTATTTTCAGGCACAGTTCAGAAATATAACGGTGTTTGTCATACCCTTTTACCAGAACAATGAATGTTACGAACGACGATAATGTAACTTTTACATTGGATTTTACTGCGCTCGTAATTGCTCGATAAAATTTGAGTTGAAACTCGAGTTAATCGTTTTTTCATTTTTTTGTTTTGATACA
The DNA here is from genome assembly GCF_029784165.1 of Wyeomyia smithii. Lineage (NCBI taxonomy): Eukaryota > Metazoa > Arthropoda > Insecta > Diptera > Culicidae > Wyeomyia > Wyeomyia smithii. The sequence goes on from NC_073696.1 coordinate 209,167,497, forward strand.
GCTACCTTTTGTAGCAAATTAATCCGATGTTTATAGCATGTTGACATGCGTGTAGTACATACATGAATGTAGTGTTTGGATGCTTCACTCTTTTGAGGTTTGAGTTATCAAAATCTTGAAAAAAATTATCTCTTTGGTTCACTAGGATTCAAATAGTCACAGCATTTTCACACGAAACAACGGGAGTTATCATGAAAAACTAGGAATTCTCAGTCATGTTTCCATGCATAAACTTAATGGTTAGTACCTACCTAATTAATCTGATGAGCTCCATCATGGAAAAAATCATTCTGAAAAAAAAATCATAAGCAACTTTAATCCGGTACTAGAAAACCGCGATAATGCTGTAATCTTTGATTAAATTTTTTCGGATCCGCATAAAAAACGAATGTGAGTGTTACTATGTCAACTGTGCTCCGTCACCGGCCGGAGAACGGTCTAATGCTGCTCTCGAACAACAATTGATAAAGTTCATCGCCCCCTCTTGCAGCCGTCAGTTGCTGTGTCGTCACCGGTTAGTGACGAATGGATCGTGCCTTCAATCTGTATCCATTATAGCGACCGTAGCTCCACTTTTTTCTCACGTCTGTCAGCTAACCAACAATACCATCACCAACAAACCAGAAAAGGAAACACGCCGAGAGAAGTGCAAAGGCAAATACAGTAACAAAAATAAAGCACCAGCAAGTCGTAATTCCGACGGGAAACACTTGCTTCAAGTACGCGACCTTGAACAATCTAGCGATAAATTTTTATAGGCCACCAACCGCCGACGATGCCGCCGTCCGCGCCCGTCCGGGCCGCGGCGGCCCGTCTTATCGTTTGCGCCATTCCCGTTCAGTGCCAACATTGGATCTACTTTTTGTTTTTTTTTTTTTTTTTCATAGCACCCTCGAACCCCTCGCTCCTAACGTGAACGATGATGACTGAACCTGCTGACTGTTTGATTCGCGGCTTCGGCTCTGCAATGGTGCAGTGCACCGGCCGGTCGACGTTAACAGTCAAAAGAAGAGCACTCCAACCGAGGCCATCGTCGTAGCCGCATCTCCTCGGGAAATAGCAAGCAGCTTTTGCGGGGTGAGGGCGAAACAAACGTAGGCGACGGGACGAGGGGACTTTTCTACAGTTCAGCAGTTTTGTTTATTTTTTTCGCCTCGCTTCATTTCATAAACATATTCGCGGGCAACCAACCCCGCACTCTGGTGTGTCTGTCTGGTCCCTCGAAACCTGCCATCCTCCCTACCACCACGCCCCCACTAGCTCCCGCGGATTGAATTCCCAATCGTTTTAACAAATGGAATTCAACTTTCAAGTGATATGGGGCAGTGAGGTGTAGAAAAGAATGGGGGAATTGTACGTTTAGAATGACATAATAGTCGTACAGGTTGACGAGAAGCGTGCAGTTCACATTCATTCACATTCGAGGTGTAAAACTATTAATAGCATCAAACGGGTTTCAGACAATAGAGCCGGCTGAAATCAAGTGTGGTATAGCCGATGAAATATAGAAGGGTTAGAGACGAAAACTTGTATTTTTAAACTGCGATCGGAGATTTCTGAAGTTTTTTTTTTTTTTTTATTCTCGTTTATTTTCCGTCGGTCTAGTTCCGCCACTGTTGTGGCCAATCACCGACGCCATTTCTGAAGTTAACGATGTAAATAAATATTGCACCTTGCACTAAATATAGCCAAAGGAATTCAATGAATTAATGTTTTTTGTTGGCAGGTGTCTTGAACACCGAAACATAGGCAGGCAATTCAGTTTACAGTTCCATGTCGGCATTCCAGGGTCGACGTAGATTCCGTCTGGTAAAGGCAGGAATACTAATTTGATAATCGATGTTGTGCACCTACATACCTCACAAAAACAAACTTCTTGTGTTATTTTGATGTGAAGCGTGGATTGAGTTAGATTACATTCAATAGAAATTTTCAGCTCAATTATGTTAACTTGAAATACTCCAATCGTCTGTTAGACAGCCTAAACATTAAACTACATTAACTACGTGTTAAAACCTTCCATATCGTCTTAGAAACTTTTTCGCATGCATCAAATACCTGCTCCATCGTACCATTTTTAAGATGTTAGTATTTATTTTGACATACATCGTTCAACTAGGCAATTTATTGGAAAATATCTGAGAAATATCAAAATTTCTATGAAGAAATAAAAACATATTATGGATCACCATGTCTATATTTTGGCCCACCTTCATATTTAGAATCGTTTGTGGAAATATTTCAGCCTAATCATGTTTTAGATCATCAGTAGAAATAGTGGATATTGTGATAAATTAAAAAGTAATCAGCTGTAAATCGCTACAAGCTGCTTCTCTGTCCAGTGCGCAACGACCAAGTAGTAAACAAAAAGCTGGCAAAGCTTGGTTAGACGGCATGGCCAAAATATGTTCGCGGTGGCCATGTCTTAAACGACTATTTTATCTTTTTTCCCACTTGTTAGAGCATGAAAACTTTTTCTATGGTATTTAATTGATGTTATTACATACATTACATTATATGTAATTAGCATACATATATGATACATTAGCTTTCAAAAGCTGACTTGAGAACTACCATGAGTTATAATCTTAGTAGAATCAAACCGTTCGCTGTCAGAAGGACTTTACCCATGGGTTTATTCTCAGGTTCTCTTCCATCCCCCTACTTAGACCCTTCCCTCATGCTAAATTCCAGAAAAAAATTAACAATTGAACAAATACCTCTATAGGCAGTTGTAATTGCCGTTACTTTGAAAGGTAACTAAACGAGGCTCAGTGAAGAAAAGCGGCCAGGAGCGGCCATTAGACGTCCAAGTGGCTAAATATCGATCGCATACAGTGTTGTTTTGCAAAAACTTAAAGTTTGATATGTCGCAAGCAAAGTTTCGTTACCGTTTTCAATCTAACCTGTGTCCCTGGAAGGGTACTTACCCCACGGTTCCCCTCAACAAATCCGGAACAATGAAAATTTTGCTGTCCTAAAAGCTATGATAAATTTGTGATCTTCTAAATAAAATTGGATCAAATTCGGTTCAGATCTTGCGGAATGGCAGGTAGAAGAATTTTAAATATTTTCGGCTCTGGAGGAGTCAAGTGCGCAAGTGTTGTGAAGGATTTATGGGAAACCTTTGAATAAAAAAAAATCACAGGAGGGTTGTGTGCAAAGCCACGACCGCAAGGATGAAGTAGAATACTTTTACAAGAAAGAAAACCCGGCTGATTGCGTGTCAGTCATTTTTTAATTTGTTGTTTGATTCAATATCGGATAAGATACCGATCACATCTTGGCGTTATCACTGACAGTGAGAATAAAGTATTCCTTGTGATAAAATAAACAGTGAAAAGCTGATTCAACACTCAAAACTTGACGGCTCATGTGTTGTCGAAATGAGTCAACTTTTCATTGAATGCATTTACTAGTGCCCGCTATCGCACAGAGACTGCATTTCACTAAATTGCCTCACTGCATCAGCTGCTATCGATGCTAAACCCGCTGCAACTGCTACGGTATCCGTAGCCATGCCAATGTTTTAGCCGCTATACACTGCTATTGGTATCCGCTGTCCCTGCATCAGCTGGCCCAGCTGCTATCGATGCTGAGATCCGCTGCAACTAGTGCACTATCCATTGCTATGCCACAGCTGTGGCCGCTATCCGCCTGGTATCCACTGCACTGCTACTGCTAAGGAAGACTGCTGTTGTCGCTGTCTAGAACTATTATGAGCGGCTTCGACTGAAACAGGCTCTTATATAGGGATGAAAAAGCTATCGATAGTAGTAGGAAATCATCGATAACTATCGATAGCCATTTCAGTCGATAATTCCCATCCTCACTCTTATACAGACAAGTAGTAAATTTTAAATGGCAAGGTCTATGATTCTGTCGACCGTGCTTGGGAAGCAATCATATTAACGACTAATCAGATCAGTCAAATGTTGTGCTAATGACTGGAGGAAAAGATAATTCAGTACGTTCCGAGACACGGAGATGAAGCCAAGTATATAACTGTTCCAAATTTCTTGAAAGTGTAAACTGATTTAAGAGAAAATATTAACTCTTCAATTAGGTTTTTATTTCATCCTAAAGAGGACAATTTGTTGTTTGATTCAATGTTTGATAAGATGCCGATCACATCTTTGCGTTATCACTGGCAGTGCGAATAAAGTATTTCTTGGGGGAAATAAACACTGAAAAGTTTTCCAGAACGTTTCTTTTCATTGGATGCATTTGCTAGTGTGCCTGCTATCGCTCAGAGACAGCATGTCACTCAAATGCCACACTGCATCAGCTGGCCCTGCTTATATAGATACTGAGACCAACGTCAACCGCTGCGCTATCCCCGTTGCCACAGTAGTGGACGCTTCCGCTGCCCTGCATCACCTGGTCCTGCTATCGATGCTGAGACGCGCTCCGCTATCCGTTGCCATACCACAGCTGTGGCCGTTATCCACTGCACTGCTACTGCTGCTGATAAGGGAGGACTGCTCCTGTTGCAGTCTAGAATTATAATGAGCGGCTTCGAGTGAAACAGGCTCTTATATAGGCTAAATTGCACATTTCAAATGGCAAGGTCTATGATTCTGTCTATCGTGCATGGGAAGCAATTATATAACGACCAATCAGAGGCCGAATTTTTCGTTTTGACAAGGCTTGACTATTTTCAATAATACAATAGTTTGAATAATAAAATTACAATTAACTGCGTTTGGGAAGAATCTTAGAAGATTTTCCAATCTATTGCTGCAAGAACGAAGGAAATCCATCGAATACTAACCGATTAATTATCATTTGAAATTGGACATATTTTTCACTTTTTTCGGTTTTAGATTTTTATTTTACATCCCTATGTAGCCGAACTTCCTGAGAGAAGTATTCTACTTCAAAACGTAGATCACTGAAAAAATGGCCTGATTTTATCAACACTCAAACCCACTACTTCTCAACTCTGTAGTCTTCTAACCAAGAATCCCTATAATCCCTATACAATTGTTTAGTACTACGTCACCATTTCATACCACCCCTAGGGCTGTATACTTTACTGCCGAATCCAGAATACGTTTCCACATTACTCGATCTCGGGTTAGTCCTCTTCAATCGCCCCCAACACCCGCCAAGCGGGCGTCCTCATTCACACCACACATACAACTAGTACGGTGTCTACCACGGATTCGCCGACCTCTATCGGGCTCTCGGCTGAATATTATCTTCGCTGGCCGCCTCTCTGACATTCGTGCCATATGGCCAGCCCACTGTAGCCTGCCATATTTTATCAGCTCGATGTTGGTATAGGTACTTGCCACAATTACACATCGTGGTTGAACATGCTGCGGGATCTCATTTGGCTCCGTAAACCGTAAAATGTCCTGTTGCGGCTGTTATCCGTTGCTTCACTTCGCGGCTTAAGTCGTTGCCACACGTTACGAGAGTATCAAGGCACATAAATTCGTCGACTACTTCATAGATATCTCAATACCAAGCCTCGGCGAACGTCCCCGCTCTCCACAACCTACCATATACTTTGTTTTGGTAGAGTTGATGGTAAGTCCAATTCTTGCTGCTTTCCTCTTAAAAGGCACGAATGCCTTTTCCACTGCTCTGCGATTAATACCGACGATATCAGTATCATCCGCAAAGCCAAGGAGCATATAACACCAGGCTTCGGAAAAGTACTGCGGTGCGACACTACACTGATGGGCTCTCTTTTTACTGTAACAGCCTCATGAATAAGCTAAAGCTTACACACGCAACGAAACTGTCTTGTGTTGCGCAGGAAAGCTCATTCTTGCACATGTACCAGCCCGTTTGGCATTTGTGCGCTGTCTTCAATGGCTGTCGGGCTGTGTACCAAACTTATGGGGAGCAGGGAGAGCTGTGTAACACAATGAGAGCCGAATAATTTAAGATTTGCTGTCACGGAAAGACAGTACTTTATAGAAGGCTGTATGAAACTTCGAGATAATAGTTCCGCTTCTTTACATACCAGCAGTACGGAGCACCTTTCTAGGCAATGCTGAACAACAGGTTCGTGAGCTTGTTACCCTGCTTCAGACTGTCCAATGTTACAAACGGGTCTGAAATTACGCCCACTATCCTGACGCAGCCTAATAACTTTTGTTGTGAAACCCAAGCATAATCTGTCATAATTCGTTGCGCTTAACTGAATCGTATGCCGCTTTCAAGTCTATAAAGAGATAATGAGCCTGCAAATCTATTTCTTTAAACTTGTCAAGGATTTGACGCAAGGTGGACATTTGATCCGTTGTAGATCGCCCTTCCCAGAAACCAAACTGGTGCTCTCCGACAGAGGCAGCAGAGCAAGATCGCGCCAAATCGCCTGTGGTCGAATATCGACCATTTTTGATTTGAATTAAACTTTGCACCCGTATTTGGCTTAGCAAACTGAGCATTTTTCACAGATGGAGAGATTTTTTACACCCATGAGTTACATTCTGAAAGGGCGTATGCCTTTTGGCATAGGTTTTATTCGAAGCATTGTAGGCCAGAAACCGTTGGTTGTATAGAAAAACTGTCTGAGAAAGAGTTGTAGGGAATTGAAAATGCACCATAAAAAAAATATACACTGTACAAAAAAAATATTTTTGACCAAAAAAAATTAAAAATAAACATTAAATTTCAATTTAAAAAAAATGAGTTGATTTTTTTTTAATTTTTTTTTTAAAGAAGCTTGACGTTAATACGCAACTATTAAAAAAAAGTCCAGGATGGAGAAATGAAAAATATTTTTTTTATGGTAGATTAATTTTTTTATAAAAATTCTAATTTAAACATTTTTCGAAATATTTGTATTCTGATGATTTTAAAAGATGCAGAGAGTCATTTTAAATCAAAAAGCTCTTGGTAGTAAACATTCTGAAGGCATCGGTTTTCGAGTTATTTTGAATTTAGGCTCAAAAAATTATTAATATTTCGGAAAATACACGTTTTTTCTTAATTTGTCCATGGTTCTCCAGCAAAAACCATACGTTCATTGGAATGCTTGATCAAAAATATACAACTCATCCTCTGACAACAAAACGATTGGATAAATAACTCAAGCGCTGAACCTTAGCCTATATACACGTTCCCTCTTGCCGAATGTTTTATAAAAAAATATGTTTGTCGTGCAACACTACCTACTTGTTTACTAATGATAATTGTTTGTAAAGTACGCAACCATTAACTACTGGGTTACCTATAATATCTGTTTTCGTATATAAATACGATTGCACTTCTCCAGAAGTGTTAGTAACAGTTTGCATTTTGTGAAGATGAATAAAGTGAAGATGAATAAAGTGAAAATGGAATACACCAAGTCCAAATGCTGTAAACCCTTTCCTGATCATCGGTGCTCATCAAGCTTACGCAAATTAAACGAAAACGTTATCGCAAAATTAAAAATATTGAACACTCAAGCTCATTTTAATACGTCTTTATCAATTTGTGATTCGTGTAGTTATTGGAATGATAGTCAAGCCACCATTCATCCCTTCGTTGTTTACTATTCAGAATCTGGAACACTTACTGAATCAGAATCTCATGATACTGTTGCGGTTCAGGTGTTCATCGCCAAATTAATGAGTTTTTTGAAAACAACAATAGAGTTGAAAAAAGCGATATTAATGTCTGATGGAGCTGCCTCACAATATAAAAATAGAAAAAAATTTGCAACAAAATATAACGTCGATGCAGAGTGGCATTTTTTTGCGACTTCTCATGGTAAAGGCCCATGCGATGCAATTGGTGGCATATTAAAACGAATGGCAGGAAATGCAAGTTTAGCTAAAGAACATGAACATCCCATTACAAGCGCAAAAGAATTGTATGATTGGTCTAATCAGAAAAGTAATAAGAATTCATCAAAAATGTCATTTAGTTGAATATCATATGAAGAATATGAACAAGGAGTAACAGAATGGACTAATATTTTCAAAAAATCTATAATAATAGCTGCCACACAAAAGTATTACTCTTTTGTTCCGATTTCAGAAAATAAGATACAAACGAAGATGTTTTTTCAAAAGATGACCAATCATTTACTTATGATGTATATAAAATATAAAGTGAAATTAGTTCTGTAAAGTATCTATGTCATAAAAAAATATGTTCTCAAGATAATAAAACTCGAAAATAAATATTTGGTTCTTATATATATTTATATCACTTAGAACATTCAACTCTTTTCTTGAGAACCGTTCGTCCAATCGTTTTGTTGTCAAAGAATGAACTGTATATTTTTGATCAAGCATTCCAATGAACGTATGGTTTTTGCTGGAGAACCTTGGACAAATTAAGAAAAACGTGTATTTTCCGAAATATTAATAATTTTTTGAGCCTTAATTCAAAATAACTCGAAAACCGATGCCTTTAGAATGTTTATTTAAGAGCTTTTTGATTTAAAATGACTCTCTGCATCTTTTAAAATCATCAGAATACAAATATTTCGAAAAATGTTTAAATTAGAATTTTTATAAAAAAATTAATCTACCATAAAAAAAATATTTTTCATTTCTCCATCCTGGACTTTTTTTTAAAAGTTGCGTATTAACGTCAAGCTTCTTTAAAAAAAAAATAAAAAAAAAATCAACTCTTTTTTTTTAAATTGAAATTTAATGTTTATTTTTAATTTTTTTTGGTCAAACATATTTTTTTTTGTACAGTGTATATTTTTTTTATGGTGCATTTTTAATTCCCTACAACTCTTTCTCAGACAGTTTTTCTATACAACCAACGGTTTCTGGGCTACAATGCTTCGAATAAAACCTATGCCAAAAGGCATACGCCCTTTTAGAATGTAACTCATGGGTGTAAAAAATCTCTCCACCTGTGAAAAATGCTCAGTTTGCTAAGCCAAATACGTGTGCAAAGTTTCATTCAAATCAAAAATGGTCGATTAAATTTTCCCGTATTTCCTGGCGATTTGAAATGATTCTGCTCAGCAGCCTTGCTTTATTCAACTGGATGCGGGAGAGGATCTTGTAAGCAGAAAAACTTACCTAGAAACACCTTGCAGTATTTCTCTTCAAATGAAAGCTCTTGTTATTTTTGCGGCGGTTTCAGCGAGAATTGCAGAGCAATTTCTCTGCGGCTTCTCGACGCACTTCTGCATATACTAGGAGCACCAAAATTGGTTGAGCTTTAGGGTAACTTTTTCTCTCGCTTTTGTCGACCAGTGTAATCATTGCGCCTGTTTTTACTGTTCGACATTTCGCCACCGATCAGTTGACAATCCGCCATCGCAATAGGTCTACAGCAAACAAATTTAATGTACTTCAAATTGCCCCGTTTGACGTCTGATAGTGAAAAACAGAAGTCGTTCTACTTTTTTAAGACTGCCCAGCCGAAAATACACCTAACGCTCAAATAACTCCAACAGTGGTGAGGCAGATTTAGAGGTACGTTAAAGTATAATATTTTAGATGCCTAACAACTTTGACAAAGAAACTGAAGAGCTAGGATGAAAATCATATTTTCTGCCAACACTACCAGTGTACCGGCGTCAGTAGGAAATCCATCAGGAGTAACCTGTCGTATCGAGTTTATACACTCAGCAGGATCAAGCTAACAAATTTAGGTTAACATTCTAGGCATAAATAGGATATACAACGTGTTTCAGAGGATTCTTCTGATGGAAATCCCACTGACGCCGGTAAACTGGTAGTGTTGGCAGAAAAACAGATTTTGAGCATTTAATTCGACATATTCAACTTCGAAAAGCTATAGCATTTTTTAGGGACATCCTAGCTCTTTAGTGTGTTTGGAAAAGTTGTTAAGCATAAAAAACCTACCTTTTGAAGTCATGAATCGTATGATTTAAGCTATTTTGAGGTCTCTAGAACGGAAAATGCAAAAAGTAGGTTTTTCCATACGATTCTTCATACAAATCGCCTTCCGATAAATTTGGGATTATTTGGGGCTCCAAAAAGAACAAAAAAAAACTTTATGCTATCCAGGAATGACTATATAAACCACCAATATCCACAGATAAAACCATTTTTATATCGAAATATAAATCAAAGATCATTTAATACATATATTGGCATGGTATATTTGAAGGGACATTCTGTAGAAAATTTCACAAAATTTCATTTAATAGGCACATAAAAGTATGGTATTTTCGGCGAAGTTGTTTATTCTGAAATAAGGCACATCGAACAAAGTGGAGTTTTATGCAGAAATAAGAAGAGTAAAATTGGTTTTTCACTTTTAATGTAGACTGTAGACACTATGGCTCTGACATCATTTGATTAGGTCAAAACCATTACGATCAGGTTTTTGCAGCTCTGGAAACATTGTGCGGCGTTGTGTAATTTCTGTATGTTTACTTGCAATTCATAGCAAAAAAGTAGACGAAACGAGTATAGTTTCACAAGCATTCTTTCCCTCTTTGCCACTGACGAAGAGACCCAAATGATGCCCGAAATTCAAATGGGTTGACCAGAAAGTAACTGTAAAGGTGAGTTTTTTCAATAAAATTAGGAAGTTCTTATCAACTTTCTGCAACTTTTTTTATTTGAAATTTAAATTGATATGACCTGAAAATGTCGACGGATGTTCGCGTGTAGGAAGTCCAAAAGTCTTCGAAGACGCTGAATTGGACGAATTGCTCGATAAAGATCATGCCAAACGTAGGAACAGCTTCCATCGTTATTTGTAGTTACCCCCAAGCCATTTCCAAACGATTGTATGTTTTAGGATGATTTAAAAACAAAGCATTTGGGTTCCTTATGATTTGAAACCAAGGAAAGTTGAGCGTCTGTTTTATGGCAGTGAACAACCGGTCCAGTGGCAAAAAGAAGGATTTTCTTCATCGCATCGTGACGGGTGATGAAAAATGGATTTACTACAGCAACCCGAAGAAAAGAAAGTCATAGGGACTGCCCGCCCAGTCAACCACAAATCGTATATCAATGTATGAAAATTATCGCAAACATATCTCAACGAAGTCGAAATCGTATAGCACGCTTTTTATCATGCGCAGAAATTCATCTTTAATTGTATATCATGGTGGAGTCTTTCCGATTTACGATTGTGGGCTTAGAGTTGTAATACAGTGTGAAACAAATCACTTTCTATCGGATATAATCGTATATAAATACGTATATCAATGAATTGCATACCATTATTCCTCAGTACGTATATCGCCTCCAAAATAGTACGTATATGCTGTTTTTGTGCCTCAAATGTGAGTTTTTATGATATATATGAGTGCGGATATTGGAATCAAAACATTATTATACGTATGAAAATGTTGACTGGGCGGTCAAGCTTCTACGTCGTCTACTTGTCCGAATATTCACGTTACGAAGGTTATACTGTGTATGTGTATGGGTAGGACCAGGTCAGTGTTATTTTTTCGTCAGCTCTTGAAACCGAACGAAACTATCACTGGAAAAATTGATGCGATTAAATCGAGCACTGTGCGAAAAACTGGCACAGTACGACAGAGACACCAAAAAATGATTATGCTGCATGACAACGCTCGGCCTCATACTACCGAAGTCAACTTTTTTCTTTCATAAACTTTGATAGTCAAGTTGTATCAAACCAATTTTTATAGAAATAATAAGGATAAAGGGTCATGACTCTCAAGTGAAAAACTATCCAAAAATTCAAGAATTTTTTTCCGGGAATCGGACAATTTATTTTTCGAAAATTTGTGATGAAAATATCCAAAAAGCGGAAAACAGAAATGAAAGTGCGACATGAAATTAAATAGCGACTAGATAACTAGCATGATGGTATATGCGTTTAAATTGAATAAGGGGCCATCCACATTCCTCGTGGCAAGCTTTAGGGGGGTTACCGATGAGTTATCGATATTTTCGTAACGCAAAAGCATTTGAGACTTTTCAAGATCATCATCATCATAGTAAATTCCATCATCTTTACAGTTCTACAAAATATGCTTTCACAAAACATTTTCGCGTTCCATTGAAAAGACACAATAACTGTCTATGCAGAAGCTACACGATAATGAAAATAATAGGTTCTCTGTTTCCGCTTGCGAAACTAAATCGATCGTGCAGACTTGCTCTGCTCAGCGTCAATCAAATACGCAGCGATTAAAATACGTTCCATTTCACCGAGTACCAACATGAAGCAAATCTGAAATGCAAACTAAAACGCGTCCTAAGTGGTTTCAATGTTTACGATTTTCATTGCCTCCCGTAGGTATTCAACGCCAATAAATCAGCTGTTTCCCTTCTCGTACTCGCGGCAACACAACAGCCAGGCACTCGAATCCGGTCCGGGCGGCAGCAGCAGCGGTGACGTCTGAGCCATAAACAAACCAACATTAGCGCAACAAGCCGGTCGTTGAACCTTTGCTCTATTTTTCCATTTTTTTTTCATTCGCATTGAACTTGCATACTAAACGCCTTTTCTTCTGTGGCTATCGCACTTCTACCTTTTTTTATTTCTCTTCCAACTCTTCTTCGCGGCGTCAATTAGCAGCCACTTTTATTTGCGCCATATCGCATTACATCAAATGACTCATAATGGCTTTCGTAATAATCAGCTATTTGTTTTTCACTTGGCTCCTCCTCGGGCTCCCTTTCCCCTCCCCTTCGAGTGAGGAAACGCTTTGCATCCATCCTCTGCTTCTCAGTGCTCCGTCGGCAAAAATAAGCGCTCTTCACCCCATCCGTTCGTCCACCCACCGCCATCGTCGTCGTCAATGCTGTTGTTTGGTGGATTTTAGCTGCGGCACGGTTTTGTGTGTGGCCTTTTATTAGTCTTTTGTTTATTTCTAAGCGCGATAATATCTGCAGTTTCGGATCGGAATTCGGTTGTGTACCGTTTTGCTTTCAAACTCTTTTTTATTATTATTTATTTCGTTTTGTTGTTTGTTGCCGCTGACTGGTGACTTTTGTCGTTTCGACTTTAATATGTATCCCCCCATGCAAATGGCATTCGCACACAGTGTAAACACGGAATCACGAAAAATTTTTCTGAATGATAACAAACATGACGGCTGCCAATTGAAATTGTCAACAAACTCGCTGGTTTGATTGGTTTAAGTAAGGGATTTTTCGCCAATTCACTGAGCTACCTGCCGAACCCCGGAAAAATAGATGTACAATACCGTTGAGCGTTTATATTTCACCTGATTTTGCACTTTTCTTCAGTCAATAAAAATTACCTGCTTAAGAAAGCATTCAAACTGTCTTGAAGCAATTTGTGTTTCACAAAATGACACCTGCCAACAGTGCCGAAATACTTCTGCCAATAAATTATTCGGATGTCAAAAAATCTTGAGCATCTGTCAAAATCGGATAATAAACCGGTTGCTGGTAGTGACTGTGCTGCGCTGTTGTTACTAATGCACAGAAAACTACCACGATCACCCGTCTGGCAGGCAACATTTGCGTTCTGATGTTTTTTTGTTGTTGTTGTTGTTGTTCTGTCTGTTTACTTTAAAAACATTGAACCTTCGTTCGATCCTAACGAGCGGAGCAAGCAACGCGGATAAGTAATGGGAAAACGATACAAAATGGAAATCACCCCCGGGTGGAGTGAGACGGTGCAGAATAAAAGTGAATGATGGAATGCCTTCTGGTGTATGAAAGCCAATGAATGCGGATAAGGTCGTTAAGGTTGTGGCAGGTTTTTCCCATTATTTAGGTTACTGTCTAAAGATCCTTAGGATTATGTCACAGTTATAATCCCTAAGACACATTTTAGTTTCAATTGATTGAAAACATTTTCACCCAAAAAACAAGAGCCACGATTTGTACAATTGAACCTTTTCTGAAGCTTTCCAGTTTCCTCCAGTCTCGCTTATGCTTTTTTTGCGATGGGCGAAATGTTGCGCTTAATTGCTGAACGTACTAAACATCTGCCCTGTGCTTCCGCGGGAATTTTCCCCACTTTATTTCTGCCCCTAGACCATGAAGATCGCCGCAATAAACTCGGCAAATATATTCTTTTAATGCACTGCGTTTCTTTATTTGCCTTGCCTCTGACTGAACTCCCTTCCCGTTTTTCTTCATGCTCCACTCGCGATCGTTCGCTGGCTGCTTACTCGTGGGCCGACGATTGTGATAAAATAAATTATTCCACATTTTGCACACTCTCCCAGTGCGCTCGCGAGGCTCCTCACTTTGGCTCACTTAATAACTGCGAACTTGTGGATGTGGTTGTCGACTGTGGGCACCAGCGCGGGTTGGGGTTGTGCACTACGACGGCCGTCATGGCAGCAGCAGGCAGGACAGCGAGAGAATAAAAAGCAGCAGCCGAGGCATAATAACTGACTGACTGACTGACTAAACGAAGAGATATGATGGGGGCAAAAGCGATAAAGCTGAAAGTGATTCACTGTGCCTCAACAAACTCACTGCCGATCTGCACCGAGCCGGTCAAAAGTCGCTGATGCCGTCGGTTGTTTTCCCTTTGCGAAGAAATCCGCATGGTGGAAAAGGTGCTACAAAAAAAAACTAACCCACCCAGCAAACGGATAGAATGTGTTTGACTAACTTCTCCCGAGGAGAGGAAGGCAGGGTCAACCGAGACGGGAACCGCGGTAGAAGGAGCTAAAAATATTTTTCATTTTATGCGAAATGTGAAAAATATTATCCGACAAAATCGAAACGATTGTATAATGTTATTTTCTACTGTGTCCGCCGTCCCCACAGGGACCAGTACCAATGGCAGCTCCGGTTTGGTGGGCGCATCTGTGCCATGCCGTGGAGTTCCGACCGAGCACAACGGTCGGTCGTGGAGATTTTACAGCACAGCATTGCGGGCTTATTGGACAGCGTTTTTGCATTCGATTCTACACCACCGGCAACGGTTCACGAGTGAGATCCACAGAACCGAGCGCGTCACCGGTAGCGTCGTTGCAGCATTGCGAGCAATGCGGCGGCCGTCCGTGGCACTAACTGACACTGGTGCCGCCGGTATTCGTCGCAACACGGCGTGTTTAATGATAAGAAAAGTTTGTGGAAAATAAATCAATGTAGCATGGACAGCAGAAGTGGTTTAATTAATCAGCAGTTTCTGCTTTGGTATAAATCGATAACGACGCCGGCTACGTCCTTACGATCTATACGAGTGAGATTGGTGAGCGCCACATATATACATACACATACAGAAAATGCTCGAAATGAGTTCAATGATATATGTACGACATTCGGCCCTTTGGAGCACTTTGGTTTTGCCAGTCATTGCTATACTTTTCTAAAAAGACAAAAAGATAGAGAACAATTCGATATACCGTGCTGGATCGAAATCCGTACACCTAAGCACATGATAATCTTCGACGGTCAATATAAAATCAAGAAATCACATATTGCTTTAAACTGACATGTTAAATTATAGGTCTACTTATGTTTTATCACTATTTTCAAGCGAAATTATTAAAATCACTCCGAAACTTGGAAAAATCATGTTTAAATAGAACATGTTTTGAATCGAAATCCGTACACAGTTTTTTGTCTGAATCAAAACCCGTAGGGGTACTGGGGGTAAGCCCGGAACTGAGGGTAAGACCGTCATCCCTATGATTTTACTAGAAAACGCTAATTAAATGTGTTTTGGAATATGTGAAGTGTTGGTATTTAATATTTCAGGTATTTTAAGATACATCGAAGCCACCGTGAAACGTCAAATGTCAAAATAATAGACAAAACATACGCTACTGCAGCTTATGCGTAAACGGATGTAATTTTTCGTGAGTGGAACTTAAGCTTTTATTCATTTGAAAAGACTAAAATAATTTTTCGTTGCTCTACAATTTATTGCCTGTATTGTTAGCAATCAGAGGAATTCGATCTGAGGTAAATTGAAGCGATAAATTTGTAGAAATACTCTTTTTAAAAGAATGTGTGCTGTCGAGGTAACACCGTCACCCAGTGAGTGGGGTAAGCCCGACATGGTTTGAGGCTTGTTGAATGTTACTGACACATATTTCTCATCTATTACCGATGTCTCGCTGCTCAATAAATTAATTAATCGACTAAGAACCATGCACTCAAGTTCCTCTGAGATTTATAAATGATTTCAAAGGTTATTAGAAGTGTCAAATGTACTGAATCAAGTCACAAAACTGACCGCTTTCCCGGTGGTATTTGGAATATGCTCAATGTGATCCTGGCTTCGATCAAACTAGTTTATAATACGATTTAAAGTGCCACATGATAGGCTTGCCGAGTATCAAATTCTTTCATTGTTTATACATAATGTTCACCGGAACTTGTTCCGGCAATCTCCCGAGAACCAGCTAACCGACAACAACCAAATTCAACAGTAACATACAGAAATGTAAGATCGTTTATTTGGCGGTTTCCGAATTCAAATTGGTTCAGTTAATTCGAGTAAATTCATGAACAAACTTAGGTGCCGGTGTTACCCCCAAGGGGTGCCGGTTTCACCCGCACTGGTTGCTAAATGTCGTTTTTATCTTGGTTTCAAAACTTCACTATTTCTTGTAAAATAACAGTTAGAAAGTACTGAAAGCTTTCATATCTTGTAGAAAACAATCTGGGCAATGATTCTGTGAAAGAAATATAACAATATTTGCCATCAAGTCCTACTAAAGAATCATTTTCCTTAGGGGTCTGGGCTTACCCCCAGTACCCCTACACTTTTGAATCGAAATCCGCACACACGCGATATAGACTGGATTAAAGTCCATACAACAATAAATCAAAATCCGTATCGTTATAGAAGTACAGAAATTAACATATTTTATTTATAATTTATCTTTAAATTAACGAATAAATATATTTTGAGGATCAATTGGTTCCTAAAGTTTCACTCGGTTTACTAATTTTCACATCAGCTGAAATAGTGCAATTTTCGTAGCGTTTCGTAATAACCGGAACGCCGGAACCTCTCAAAGCTTCCCGGTACGACTTTCTTTTGTGCAACTTAGTCACAGCTCGTTCGAAATTGTTTGCCATATATTTATACTTGTTTTCTTCCATTATATGCTGAAAACAAGAAGAAAGTTCAACAATATATGCATGATACACACGCTGTACGGATTTCGATTCAAGCAAACAACAAGAATCAAAATCCGTACGGCACAGTTTTTGTTGAATAAATACAATTAACACTATTTACCAGACGATATACAGCTCGAAAATGACAAAGACTTACCTTTTCTATCAATTTCAAAAAGATTCACAGATTAAAACACTTATATCCCACTTGGAAATCGTTTTTATCTGAAGAACGTTTCCTTAGTAAATTTTCTAACAATACAACGAAATGACAACTGAAACCGAGACACGATTGATTTTTTATTTTTAATATTTTTATTTCATGGCCTACTGGCGCATAGTTTAATTTAACAGAAGGCCAACAGTTCAACGGATATGTACATGTAACTATCATATGAATTTTCATTTATATAATACATAAAACTGAAGAAAAGCATCCAGATGTACGGATTTCGATACTGTACGGGTTTCGATCCAGCACGGTACTTATGTTTGTATTTCATCTAACACATTTCGAGTATTTTGTTTCAATGAACAGGCCACGTAAGCTGCCTGAAATTGGTTTCTTTAATTTTACCCAACCTAATTCTATTTTGTTGACATCTTTGTTTTCTATTCCGGGGTACATTCTAAAAATGGAAAATAAATGTTGCAAATGTTCGGTTAGATTTCAAACAATCATAACAATACAACCCAATTAAGGAATACAATAATCAATATGTCGTCGGATAGATTAAATGTTGGACAATTCTGTAATATGCTAGACTAATTTGATGTCTCGAAGGTAAAGTTTGTCGAAAGGTTCTCTTAACAACTTGCTCGGAACACGATTTCTACTCGTGTGCAACCAAGTGAAAATTGCAATCCCGCTGCCGATGGTGATTAACAGTTTATCTCAAAAATTTGGTTCCAGTTATTTCAAATTATTGAAAATATGTTCTAAAAACCGTTAATTACTCAACAAGAAATAAACATTTTTACTACGGTGGTGATTTAAATTACTTTATTTTCTTTTTGTGTTCAGCATAACATCAAGTGTAATATTTTTCCAAAAAATACAAATTTATAAAAGAGTGTTTACTCGTCGGTGGGATATGTTTGTAATAGTTTTTGTTTTCATCTTATCAAATAATATACGCAATGATTAGTTGTCTTTATAAATTAACGTTTTCGTGTAATAAAAAAAAAAAACAAACAAAAAACAAACAAAAATTCCTGATTTTTCATGGGTTTACCTTCACACTGACGAAACTACCGATGCAGCGTCAATCATAGTAACCCATGACGCACTGTAACCGCGATGGCGAAAACAGTGAAGCTCTATCAAAAGTGTACGCGTTCAAAGAACGGTACCGTCGAAAACGGCCATCATGCGGCAGCTCGTGGACACCAGATACGCCCGTTTTGGCATCTACAACATTTTGGCACTTTTGGACACAAACAGAGCATCGAAAAAAAGCCCGGTCTTGGACGGCCGACGACCCTGAGCGATAAGAAACTCCAAAGGATAACGAAGAGGAAGACCGAGAGAAAAGTGGCTACATCGCTGCGTGCGCGTGTCCGGTCGGTGCAACCGGCCAAACAGTGACAAAGTAGCAGCGCCTGAATAAGATGGTCAAGTCGGCAAATCGCGACGTGGCGGTGGTGATGGACGACGAGACTTGCCTCACCCTGGAAGGCAACGACTGGTAGGGCCCTTCGTATTTTAATTCCCCCACAAGGAAAGTGAAAACCGAGGTAAAGGACCCAATTTTATGAAAAGAAAAATCCGTTTGGCACATGGCCAAAATTTAACTACTTTAGAGTTATTCAGTTTTCGGATATGTTCGCCCTTTAACAAGACCTAGAACAAGAAGCATGATAGCTAGCTCAATTCTGTTGGTATCGTTGGAAAACCGTGGAGTAGAAAATTGTGAAGTGTAGTGTAGAAAGCTACACTAAATGAAGGCGCAGCTTATCGTTTTTGAAGTAAAATAGCAGCTATGCGTAGAACGATATTTTTCATCAAATAGGGTCCTCATTTACCCCTTAAAGAATTTTATGTGAGTTCCCTAACACTGTGTATTTCAATAAATCCATGTGATATTGCATCATTGAAAATTGATTATTCTCGAAAATGTTGAAATTGAAAAAAATCTCTGAAACTTAACTTCAAAGTAAAATTTGTCTTACATTTCTCCATTTAGAATTTTTTATCAAAGGTTTTGGAATAATGTCAAGTTTCAACAAAAAAATAGTATGAGGACAAAATTCATCCTTTTTATTATTGCATAATTTAGTGTTTATTTTCTATCTGTCTCAAATTAAATTCACGGAGCTAATTATTATGAGCTTTTTGATTTGAAATGGCTATTCCAATTGTTTAAAATTATTGGAGTACAAATATTTTGAAAAATTTCGAAATCAAATATGTTCCTAAAAACTTAAAAAGTTTTGTTTTAACTTCAAGTTTCCAAAAAAATCAGCTTATTCATTACAAATTCAAATTTTGTCCTCAAAAACTTTGTTTTCATTGTGTATATATTTTCTTGTGAAGCACTATTAGTTTCCTACAATACATTTTCAGATAGTTTTTATGTACAACCAATGGTTTCTGAGCGATAATTATTTGAACAAAACCTCTTCCAAAAGGTATACGCCCTTTTAGTTAATTAGTCAAACACGTGTGTGTGCAAAGTTTCATTCAAATTTAAAACGGTTGTTATTCGAGCATAGGTCATTCAGCATGACAACCGTGTTTGGCTCTACGTCACCATTTCATACAACTTTTAGGGCTTACCTGAAATGGTGATGTAAGACTTTCTTTTTTAAACTTTTTTGCTACATACAGGAATGTTTTTCCCAAAATTAGGTTTTTAGAGTACTTAAAATTCTATTATTCTTTTTTCCAGCGAAATAAAAATTCAAAAAACAGTGATCGTTTAAGAACTGACAACGTTAATAACCAATATTTTAACAAAAAGCTGAATACGATCGCTTAAGTAGTTTTTCGAAAATCGTAATCACGGCAGTCTTATTTGAAAAACACTGCATTGAGGTAATCACGTTGAAAGTTCCAAGTTTATAATGAGTTATACTTTGAGATAGAGCATTAACCAACTTATAATTGCTGAATTTTATGTTGTTTTCTGTTGATTTCCTTTGAAAGTTGAAAAAGGTGTTGAAAACTAGTTTAATGCTTTTCTGAGCAAATTATATTATTTCAAATAAAATACTGTTTTTTCCCCTTGTAGAAGACTGAATCACTGCGACCATTGTTTGATCTATTGTGGTATGCTTCAACGTACTCTAAGTGCGTACGAGCAGGTACATCACTATTTGGCGAGTTGATGTCCTTGCTACATTGCACATTTATCCCAGTTGGGCAACGCACTTCGTATGAAGTTTATCACCTCACCAGGCCTTTCCCTCCAAATTTCGGTAGGTTCTGAAGTTTCGCTTTCGATGCCACACAGGCGATATTTATCATCATCAAGCTTGCCTATCTTCTTGAGATGGTACTTACTCGGACAGTGCCCTGTAATAAGACCTGTGAATACCCTCAAGTCTTTCTTATTTAACCTGTGCAGCACGAGGCTCTTCTCGCGATTTGGCTCTATGAATCTTTTCGATTGTCGTAATCCGCTTATGACATCCCAGTTTGCTTTGATGGTCACTTTCTCCTATTCACTAAGTTCAGTTTTGTGCCTGGGGGAGACTCGACAGCCAACAAAGTTAGTGGATGACTCTTGTCTGGCTAATAAGTCTGCCTTCTCGTTTCCTTTGATTCCACAATGACCAGGAACCCAGTATAAGTTAACCTGGTTTTTCATAGTTAACTTTCGGAGCGACAGCATGCACTCCCACACTAGTTTAGAGTGGCGAAAAGGAGAATTCAGGGGTTAAAGTGCTGCCTGACTATCACAGACAGGTATTCGTGAATTTTATTATCGCGTATATTCCCGCCTGTAATACTGTTGACCTGTGTTCCATGGGAAAAAATTTATTATTTCCTGGTCCTGTGAATACCGCACCCGCGGAACCATTCATCTTAGAACCGTCTGTGTAGAAGCAAAGTAAACCGTCCCGAATTTCGGGTCCACCTTGTTGCCAACTTTCTCGTTCTATCTCTATCACTAAATACTGTTCTATCTCTAAATACTGTTTATCGCAGATATTTGTGAGTGAGTTTAACAATACATTTAAATATTTTAACAACAAAATATGGTGTGAAATATCGCATTTTCAGTTTAGGGTGTTTAACGCAAAGAGCACGCAAGACTTATCCCGAACTCGTTTTTTTTTTAATATAAAAAACAGGGAATTTTTAGAACAATTTTTTTCTGTTTTGGATCTATTCTCAAATTAACTATCCCTAAATTTTTCACACGCTATTATTCTAACATTAATAATTATGTGTTTGTATCCAGCTTCTAGTTTTTAAATCGGTATTCATGAGTATACCATTAACAATCCCAACAATCCAACAGAAAGTTTTTCTACCAGCAAAATCCTTTTGTGTGATCATAATAATTCTCTTAGAGCATCAAGAAATAACGAAGAAGCAAAAAACGAATCCAATCCGTAGGAAAAACCACTTCCTCAAAGCAAAACTGACTCTAGATACAAAAACTGGTACAGTCCCTCTACAATTATGGGTCAGTCAACGTGTTGTCTAAATGTTCAAAAATGAATATAAAATCGGAAAAATTATCAACTACGAATGTTTTACCATCTATCTTTGTGTTCTGATGTGTATTTTCGATCAACAATTAATTTCACTGCAGTTGATGCGTGTAAATCGGTTAGAACGGTAAATATCCCTTACATAGCAAAAGACACAATTATGGGTCACTTTTGGCATTTAAAATCATTTAGTCTATAATATCGTCAAAATACATAACACAAGTTATTTTATTGTTGTAAAAGCTTGATAAGGCCGTTACAAATTTTATTTTCATTTTATGTCACCCCCCCCCCCCTTTAAAAATCTTGAATATTGGGAGGGGAAGAAAAAAAAAGCTCATACCGTTTTATTCATTTTATTTGTTTTCCGACAGCATTAATGCTTAATTTAGCAATGAACAAGTCCAGTGACAGAGAGAGTGTCGTCAAAAGGCAAGCGAAATAGATAATAATAATAATAAAGTGTTATTTTTCAACGTTTATTTGAGTGCAAGTTACAAACGTCATAACTTGCACACAAACTTTTATCAAAGATATTTCTTTTTTTTCATCTCGGTGTTATTTGTTTTTTACCACCCCTTTTGCTAAGTTTGATAACCTTGGACATAAAAAGAATTCGAAATTTGTATCAGCCTAATAAGTTATTTTATTCAGTCCTGATGCATCATCATGTAAAAGTGCTAAAAATAGCTAGAATGTGGACTGACCCACAATTGTGCACTGCCAAATGTAACTTTACTACAATGTTGGGTCACTTCACTTATTGCACCGAGCAGAGTTATAATTTTTAGGGATATTTTCTACTTTAAATCATTTCAATCGTATAAATGAGGTTACAAGTGAGTTACCAAAATTATCACTGATAATGAAATTTGTTCAGTTTCGTGAGAACAGACGTATTTGAGTAAAAGTGACCCATAATTGTAGCTGACCCATAACTGTGGAGGCACTGTAGTATCTTTTACATTTCAAACGATCAAAAGTAATTGATATGATCAATCAATTTCGAATTTTGATTTGTTGGTATAGATTTTGCGATAAGCATTTTGAAATAAGAAAATTTCAAATTTACAAGCGTTAGCAATCTATTTCATATCTACTTCGAGCATGTATTACCTAATAGTAAGTAACACAATATTCTGAAGAAATCTTGTGTCCTATCCTCCAAATTTACTTGTTTTTTCAATTCGCATTTTCCCTGCAATTATTTTACATCGAAAATACCACGGCTCGTAAATTCTGCTCGTTGGCCCCACCGTGGTTGGCTCGAGGTCCAGATCAACTAAGCCTGCACCTCCCGACATGACTTGATGTTCCAGCGTAATATTACCAGCATTTGGTTTTTCGCTTTCTGTATTTTTCGATGCTGGCAGCAGTGTTCCGGCGGAGCCAGGCTACGCAGCATTAGCGCATAGCTCAACTCGACAGTGTGACCCGTACTCGCAGTCCTATCTACCCTGAAAAATACCACCCTACAAATCCCCTTTTGCTGTTGACGTCGTCGTCGTCGATCGCCATTGCGCTGTTATTGTTTCTCTATCGGGTGGAATGGGAGGTGTGCGGTTTTACCATCATTTTATTCCGAACTCGTGTGTGCAATAAGCACCAAGCCCCAGTCACCGGGGCTCACAAAGTGGTGCTCCGTTCGTTAGACAACCAATCCAACATTTTCTGTGCTAAGTTCCCAGGGATGTAGTGCTTTTTGTGTATGCACGTTATCTCACAAACACAAATTGCTAAGGAAATTTGCACACTTGATTGCAATATACTATAAATTCAGATAATTGACTTAAACAGTCGTAGAATACTAGCTGGGTTATATGTTTAGTTCTGGACCCATCCGACTACAACCCTTCTGTCGGGGCCCTCCAAGTCACCGCGCACAGCACCGACACAGCAGTGCACAGTGAATCTAGCCGAAGAGGCACACCGGCAAATGAGGACTTCGCTGTTGGCATACACAGGCCAGGCAGTGAGTACAAAAGAGCGATATTCGAATCGAATCGAAATACGACATAGCAGCACTCAACTCAGTCAAAACGACGTTGCCCGGCTGCCGACCGACCGGCGTTTCGTTCGTTCATTCCTGGTTGGTTGGTAGGAAAGTAGAATGAGGCGGATGAGCTGGGAGGGCGAGAAACGGAAAACGCCGCCGAGTACAGAAACGTTGGTGGTTTAGCTGCTTGGTTGAAGCCTGATGCTCGAAACTCGCTGTGCTGTGCAGTGCGGTGTCAGTGCCAATGCCAGCGCTAGTCACGGCACAGGGCAACGGCACACTGGGATAATGTAAGAGGTCAAAATTTTCTGATTACGTTCGCTTCGTTCGGCTGATTTGGTTGAATTTAGTCTAATGACTAAAATAAGTCTTTTGTTTTATTTGTTGTAGTCGTACGGGCTGGCAATGAATATTTTATGTGAAAACAACAATTCATGTAAAACAGCATCTGTTTGTATGAAAGTGACCGAGTGAAGAAATTATGATTTCACTTAAGAATTGGAAAGCTTTTTTATTAGGATTTGTGGAACATAGTCACGTCATTTATCAATGGAGGGTCCAGCAGTTTTCAAAACAATTTGCTATCAATATTCAAAATCAGCCATTTCTGCATGTCTTGAGAATTTAATACTGGATACTGATTGGATACTCTTCCATAAAGTGGCTCTAACTTCGATTGTAAACATAGAGCAAACTGGTTTCATTTAAGGGGGGACCCTACTCTAGAAAGTCGAAGAAATCGAAATTTTTTTTTTGCTTTTTTGGAATGCTTACACATTCAGAAATGTTGTGCCAAAAGAATTTTTTTGATATCTGATCGCGTTCAAAAGTTACAGCTAAAAGTATGGGGTCACCTAGAGAGAATTAGCGGAGACGTTTTATGTTGCTCTGTTCGAACAATGCGCGCACATTTTCTGACCAAATATATACAATAAGTAACGTTTAGTCGGACCTAAACTCACAAATATATTTACACCGACATATTGGAACTCACACATACATACATGTACACACACACACACACATACATACACATTAAGTGCGTAATTGTACGAATTTTCTTGTAGTCTGTTGATTGGTCACACACACACACACACACACACACACACACACACACACACACACACACAAAGTGTGGTAAATCGAAGAGGATTAATCAGTAGTTTTATCGAATGGTGAAAGACAGCAACCCATTGTTCCTCCTGTGCATAGGGGGAATAGGGGCATATTGAGCACCCTAACTTGGTTGCTGATTTAAGCATGGAAAACGACAAAATTTTTAAAATGTCGACAGTGCATTAACTATCTATAATTAAAGGTACACTATTCACAAATTGAAAAGTTTATCGTATAATGGTGAAAAACACAAATTAGATTCATGCATCAAAAACAAGCAATCAGTCGATGTGTGGGGCACAATGAGCACCCCACTGGGGCATAATGAGCACCCACGCGGTATAATGAGCTGAGCACTCTTGTAGAACATATCTTGAAACTGTGTAGAAGTACAACTAATGGGCCACCGTTTGTCGCGGTATGCCGTTTGTTTAATGATGGATATATTTCTGTTTTGAAGATGATGGAATTGATGGGTATAGTGATTGGACCAAACAGCCATGCTTTATATTTGCAAGTGAACGACAAAAGAATTTCAAAAGCAGAAGTCAAAAAAACGAAAGCAGTAAAATAGCTCGGAAAATGATTGCTGCGGCCAAAAAAAGTGCTGCAAATAACTCCCTGGAAGCTGAAGGAGAAGTGTATGGAGCAGAAATAGCTGACTAAAAAATTTGATACAAATACATTATTTTTTTACTCAAATACCTTTTTTAAATTTTTGTTTCACCATATTGCATCCGCCATTTTTTTTTTAAATATTGTACCGGATACATCTTCTGCGTCCAAGGAAATAGTAAGTAACACATTTCTAAACAATTTACTTCATTGATTACAGTATCATCATTACTTAAACGCGTTTTTCTCGAAACCATGTTTTTTCAACTGGTGGTAAATTTTCCTCAGCATCTACTGAACCGATTTTGCTGATTTTTTTTTTTAACATGTAAAAATGGATTATCTAACTTGTTACGTAGCCGTTTTTTTGATATCTGAGTTTTTCAATGTTTTATGATTTTTTAAATAGTGATTTTTCATGAAAACATTGTTTTTACTAAAATGGCCGCCATTTTGGCAATTTTTGGAATTTTCAAAAACGGCTACGTAACAAGATAGATAATATGTTTCTATATACTGAAAAAAAATTTCAGCCCGATCGGTCTACTAGAAGCTGAGAAAAACTTACCACCAGTTAGGTACTGATTTAGAGAGAGCATCCACGTTCCCATCTGCCAACAGTGTAATACTCACTATAATTACATTCACGACATGGAAAATACATCTTCAAATATACCTTAATCAATAGCCAAAATAGCCAAACACTTCACTTTACTCTAGACAGCTAAAAAAAAAAATATGAAAATTCATGATTTTTCGACCTTCTAGAGTAGGGTCCCCCCTTAAAAGCATTCACTGGTTTCATTCAAAAGCTAAGAGCATTTCCTACTAATTACAGGTTTTACTTGTTTAATTGAATGTAAAAACTAACATTTTGGGAGCAAAAAATTTCAATATTACGGACCCGATTATCCGGAATATTTTTTTTCTGTTTGTTTTTCATTAGAGAAATTTTACTTTTTCCATCCCTCTCTGGATATTTGTTACCATATCTGTCCCTTTCGGCTTGTTTGGAACATGTCCGAGTAAAGCCAAATTAGTCACTGTCTAATTATTTTTTTAGCATCTCAAGATTTCACCTCTTTTTTCCATTGAAATAATCTCTGTCTACGCCGTTGTTTGAATATTTTTTTTTTTTGTGATTCGATTCTCCGAAGTTGTTTTTTTCGATACTGTGGATAATCAAGTCCTACATGTACTGTTGTAAATGTATTTTGAAGTTTTCTCATAAAAAACTATTTTCTGTTCAAGTTCTCTAGAAATTTCAATTGCGTTTATTTTGTGAGAATATAACACAATGCGTCTTAAACATTAATACCTTTTAACATTCTTCCAGAGTGTTCTTTTTTACATCTAATTTGACAAGTAAAAACTGTATCTAGTAGAAAATTCCCTCAGCTTTCAAATGAAACAAATGGATTCGCTCTATCACACCAAAATCTGAATGAAATCAGCAAAAAAAAGTACTGAAAAGAACCAGTAAAAATATTCTTGCTGATTATCAGTATTCAGAATTCTTTTTGCTGGGGATCAGCAAATTGCTGGTAATTGTTGAATTTCTGTAAATCCATCCGTCAAACTGTCAGAACAACCGTCATTTTGTGCGTGAGAAATTTACAAAACTATAGAGAAATAAAAAGGAGCTTATAGCGTATGCATCATGGATGTGGAATTTAAAAGGCGTTGCATGCGCCTCAAAACAACAATTGTGATATGGAGGAAATGTTTGGTAAGTTAATTTCAGGTTTTTTCTAGGAATTGGAAAATTGACCAACATACTGTAATGTTTTTTTCTGATACCAATTAGTGGAAAATTATGTCGATGGGTTACGTAGATATTTGAGAGTTCATACCGGTTATTCATATTTGATGTCGAATAAGTTTAAAATAAATATTCGCAATGTTCAATAAGGCTGATACAAATTCGAATTCTTTTTATGTCCAAGGTTATCAAAGTTAGCAAAGGGGAAAAAAAAGGAAAAATCTTTTATCAAAGTTTGTGTGCAAGTTATGACGTTTGTAACATGCAATCAAATAAATGTTGAAAAATAACATTTTTTTAATATTATTATTTATTTCGCTTGTCTTTTGACGACACTCTTGCTGTCACTGGACTTGTTTGTTGCTAAATAAAGCATTTATGCTGTCGGAAAACCAATAAACTGAACAAAACGGTTTGAGTTTTGAAGTAGAATACTTCTCTCAGGAAGTTCGGCTACATAGGGATGTGAAATGAAAATCTAAAACCGAAAAAAGCGAAATATATGTCCAATTTCAAATGCTAATAAATCGGTTAGTATTCGATGGATTTCCTTCGTTCTTGCAGCAATAGATTGGAATATCTTCTAAGATTCTTCCTAAAAGAAGATAATTGTAATTTTATTATTCACACTATTGTACTATTGAAAATAGTCAAGCCTTGTCAAAACGAAAAATTCGACCTCTGATTGGTCGTTATATGATTGCTTCCCAAGCACGGTCGACAGAATCATAAATCTTGCTATTGAAAACATGCTATTTGGTCTATATAAGAGCCTGTTTCAGCCGGAGCCGCTCATAATAGTTCTAAACAGCGACAACAGGAGTCGTCCTCCTTCAGCAGCAGCACTAGCAGTGCAGTGGATACCAGCGATGGCGGAACGCGGCCACAGCTGTGGCGAAGCAAGGGATAGCGCATTAGTTGCAGCGGATTCCAGAAACGATAGCAACTGGGCCAGCTGATGCAGGGACAGTGGATATCTATGGCAGCATATAGCGGCCACAACTGTGGCATGGCTATGGAGAGCGCACTAGTTGCAGCGGATCTCAGCATCGATAGCGGCTGATGCAGTGAGGCACTTTAGTGAAATGCAGTCTCCGTGCGATAGTGGGCACTAGTAAATGCATTCAATGAAAAGTTGACTCATTTTGACAACACGTGAGCCGTCTAGTTTTGAGTGTTATATCAGCATTTCACTGTTTACTTAATCACAACGAATACTTTGTTCGCACTGTCAGTGATAACGCAAAGATGTAATTGAATCAAATTGAACAACAAATTGTCCTTTTCAGGATGAAATAAAAACCTGATTAAAGCGTTAATGTTTTCTCTCGAGTTAATTTACATTTTTAAATTTGTAAAAATTATAAATTTTACTTTATTTCCGTGTCTCAGAACGTACTGAATTATCTTTTCCTTCAGTCATGAGCACGACATCCGAAAAATTTTCATCTCAAAATTTAAAAATTGTCAAGCCCCAACCATGACAAGCAACTTACTATATTATTGAAAATGGTCAATCCTTGTTGAAGCGTAAAATTCGATTAATCTGGTTAGTCAACGTTTATTTACTAGAAAAAATGACTGACACGCAAGCAGCCCGGTTATCTTTCTTGTAAAAGTATTCTACTTCAACCTTGCGGTCGTGGCTTTGCACACAACCCTCCTGTTTTTTTTTTCATCCCCTTCCAATATTCAAGATATTTGAAGGGGGGGGGGGGGGTGACATAAAATGAAAATAAATTTTGTAACGGCCTAAAAAATAAAATACAGGAAAAACATTTGTTTCAACAAAGTAACAGCCATTCTATTCATGAAACTGATTTGTCAGCAAAATGGTTTCAAAAAGTTGACGTTACGATAAAAATTTAGCGTGTAAGTGTTATGCACTCAAAGTTAGAGCTACTTTTTGAAAGAGCATCCATGGAAAAATTTAATAACTCCGCGTAGATTGACGGTAGGGTATATGTGTAGAAGAGTTTTTTTTTCATCAAATGTGGCCCTTACCAGCCCTTGAGATACTCCAAACGAGGAAGTAATCACCCTATATGTTTTTATAAGTGTATTTTCTATAACACATACTGTGCGATAGTTGAAACGTTTTGTAACACTAGTAAATTAGATTTTATTGATTCGCATCTGTTTTGCCTTTATAAAATTTCATTTATTACAATTTCATTCATGTTTTACTTGTTACTAATAAATATTTTATTTAATTTTTCAGGTAACGCATCTTGCAAAATACATTAGGGTAACGTAAGTACTGACTTTGATTTGATCGCCCTCCTGCGTCACCTTATGTTGTACCTCCAGACCTACAATAGACTTATCGATGTTCAATAGTAATACAGGTCGGACTCGATTATTCGGAGACTCGATTATCCGAGATTCGATTATCCGGAACTCCGGAGTATTGTTATCATTAGTTATCTCTCACAGGTCGGAAGGACCAGTTCAAATCATCCCAGTCCCTGGTCGTACCTCTGGGGACTATCCGGGGCTGGGCTCCGAAGGCCTCTTTTGATGGCTAGCACGAGCGTGAGTTTCGGAGGCTCAAGGTTGGCTTTGGGACATGTGACACCAATGTGAAGCCAAAAACGGTCTTTGTGATTTTACTCTGACTAACGGATGTGTGAGTGTATGGTGTGTGTGTGTGTGTGTGTGTGTGTGTAGGGTGCGCAGGGCCGGCCGACTGATACTAGATCTGGTTGGGCTAAGGAAACTACGTCGTGGTGTCTCTTGGTCGAACTTCGTTGGGTCTCAGTGCTACTTCGTCGTACGACTGGGAGTAAATTCTCATGAGAACACTACCCCGGGAACTAAGTTGGCTAAGTCCCAAGCTGGCTTTGGGAGCCTAGCCACGCAGATAGATGTGGCAAAAATCCTCAAATAATAGGCAATTTAAGCAATTTGTTACTTAACGACTTAACGTTTTTTAAACGCAGTAACTAGCTCATGAACCTCCCAGCTGGTCCTGAGATACGATGCTGTCCTAACAAGCCAGTCGTCTTAGGTTCGAGTCTCGGCTCGGGAGAGACTGTTAGTGTCAGTAGGATCACAACGCTAGCCCCGCAATCGCCCTGTACACTTAACAGTTGGCTGCGAAGTCTGTGTATAATAAAAAATATTGCAAAATTTGTGAATAAGCCTAAGTCTGCTATGCTCCGGTAATCAGGAATACTTTTATAATTCACCAAGATCCAGAACCAGAAAAAGTGCTGCCAATCCAATAATTGAGAAGAAATGTGTAAAGTTTTTACTATTCGAAAAATTGCCAAAAAGCTCAAGACAAGCAACGGAACCGTCCAAAATATCAAACAGGAGGACAACAACATAACTTACAGAAACCAGAAGAAGATTCCAGGGCCACCATTTTTCAATGCTCTTGTTGGCAAGGAAGTTCTAGATGTTAAACGGCAAAAAGAAGTTTGTTCTTGTGGAAAAAAATTTTCAAGATAGGAACCATAACCAATAAAAATTATCGAAAGGAGTCCATTAAAGACGTCTTGTTTAAGTGTATCGTCAATACAGGATCCCACCGATGTTCTGGTCAGTTCTTGCATCCGGTCACTACGCTGCTTCCACTCTAGGAATGCTGAAGAAATATAAGATCAATTTCGTTAAAAAAAATACGAAAAATCAATTGAACGGGTTCAAGCAAATGTGGCCATCTGCAAGCCGAAAACTAAGCCACGAACTGTAAAGAGGCTTAGGCTACTGTCATACTGAGGCGTCAAATGAAGCGAAGCGTTGAGCGTTTGAGAAGCGGAATAAACAGAAGCGTTGGGTGAAGCTTCCTATGACATACTGGAGCGAGCGTCGCAAATGCGTTGTGTTGTCATATTCCTAGATTCCAGTAGCGGTTTTGTTTGAAGGAAATATGAATTCGTCCAATGAAGATTTTTTTGCTTCTTCAAGCACGGAAAATTACGTTTTAGTAAACATAGAGATTTTTTTCATGAAATAAAATAATATTACTGAAGTGAGTTGCGCTACAGACGTAGTAATAAATAAATATGAGAAATTATTCTGAATTTTAAACCCGTTGACCCCGAGCAACGTTCAACTAGTTTATAATATCTGTTAGGATTTCAATAACCCATGTGAGCACAGCTAGTTACTCAGCGGCTTGCATTTTCGCGACCAAAGAAATTCAGCATGCTAAATTTCTGGCCATTCAAATCAAAACTCAACAATACCAATCAATAATATCAGTGCTATTTTCCCGACGACCTGAAAATTTTTCCCGAAAGTATTTTCTATCCTACTTTTTTTCTTTTTTAAGATTTAAGACCAAAATAAAGCAAATATTAAGTACCTATCAGGTTTAGTCTGAACATGGATTTACTGCACAACCCTCTTCTGAACATTTTAACATTTTCTAAACGAAAATGTATTTTATTTGCTTTTTTCAATTACCAAACCAAAACAAAGCAAATATAAAGCACCTGGCGATAAAAGATTTAGTCTGAATATGGTATTACCGCGTACATATACGCGCGTCAAAACACTACTCGTTCTGTTTCGCCGCCTCTATCGACACGTCTTTGCCGCTCCAGTATGACCGGTTTGAGCGTTTCATATAGACGTTCGAAGAAGTAGCTCGGACGCTTCTTGCTTCGCTTCATTTGACGCCTCAGTATGTCAGTAGCCTTAGGAGCGGAGTTCGAGGAATTATTTATTTTACTATTTATTTTACCTTAATCAATTTCTCCTCGTTTTATTGATAGAAAATAATGTAATCTGTCTCAATTTTTGACGTTTCAAATAATTCTAATCACGAAATTTGGTATGATAGAAAGATAATAAAAGAAGATTGTCTTCAAATTAGACGGTGATTTATCAATAAGATTTTCGGACACAAAATGTTTGAAATTTTAAAAAAATTATTAGTAAAATTGAATTGATAAATTTTCAACCTAATCGAATTTCATTTTCCCTCGCAACTTCGATTTGACCAAATCTACCATTTCTGTTTTCCCACTGTTAAAAGCACTTTATACCGTATCGCCGCTGTTTTTTGTCCATTTACCCGTGTGCTCGATGTGCTGTTCGACCTGCCTGCCTTCTCATCTATCTATCTCTGCGTTGTTGGCCGGTTGGCTGATTCTGTAACGTGAGCCGACGCTCGTCGCTGTTGTCCTCGCCGGTACCGTGTAGCCTGCGTGCATGGCCAATGTT
This sequence comes from Wyeomyia smithii, assembly GCF_029784165.1. Taxonomy (NCBI): domain Eukaryota; kingdom Metazoa; phylum Arthropoda; class Insecta; order Diptera; family Culicidae; genus Wyeomyia; species Wyeomyia smithii. The sequence continues at coordinate 209,199,772 of NC_073696.1, forward strand.
GGGCTCACAGTCGACGAAACTTTTGCCTCGGGCTGTTCGGTACGCCCGGTGTCGGGTACGATCCGCATGCTAAGAGCACTGTTCCGAGCACAGACCGACCGACCGACCAACCGATGCTGTTATTTGCGCTAAGCTTGTGTCCCTTGTGTGCTGCCTCCCATCATTCTTCTTCTCTGCGCTGCACCCCACTACCTCCGCCTCTTTAACACTCATTTATTCCGGCAACCTGCCGCCCACCACCCCATAAACGACCGAGTTCGATTCGAGCTCTGGTGTGGGGCAGCTGACAGCAAAATACGGCAAGAACATTTCGGTGAATGCCTGAAATACACGAGGCACACTCGGAATTAGTAAGAAAGTGCCGGGTTTGGGGCATTTCAGTGTTGAGCTGTGCTGAGACAGCGCAACCCCGACCGTATCATCCGGCAAGCGCATGCAAAGAGAGTGTGAGCCAAAAGAAGGTGGAATGTACACAAGAACATCACGGAAAGGGACGAACGGAGCAAAAAGAAGCACTACAACACAACATCTCTTCTGCCATCGGAACGGGCAGAGCCACAGCACCGAGTTTTGCTGCTGTTGCTGCCGCTGAGTGAGGCGGGGAATATAAATGATGTTTTTGTTGTGCCTGAGTATACCCGGGCGTACGAAACGTGGTGGAGTATCGAATCAGGCCGCACCGCGCCAAAGAGCTGGAGAAGAGAAAAGGCCCGAGAAAATGACAGGGAAAAAGCGGAATAAATATGCCAGCAACAACGATAGCAAAAACAACTGCGGCAGCCTCGCCTCGTACCAGAGCCAAGCCGTGCCAGGAGAGTTTCGGTCTTTTGTGTACGACTCGACTCCAAGTGCGAGGATTTTCTCGTCCATGGGATGGTTACGGGTCGAGACAGTGCTGCCAGCAGTGAATACCAACGAGTTTAGGATTTATGACGATGTGTTACACATTGGGTTAGAATTGAATAATTGATGCAAATGTGTTGTGCGGTAGCCGGGGAGATTCAAGTGTTCTACAAAATTTTAAATCGTCAATCTTTATATGGTAGGGCGCAATAGATTTAGGAAACGTTCGAAAGGATTGGTTTTTAGGACAGATTTATTGTTTCCTTAATCTGACCCACTCCGCACTGTAAAAGCACAGTAACACACTTGTGTTTGATTTGTTTATAGCATATTATGTGTAACTAGCATTAGTTACAATACTGCGGAGGTTGCACTTTCTACAATTAAGCAACATTTGTACAGATATAAATCATTACTTTTTGATCTGATCTGTTTTAGGTTATAGAATTGACCTATTGGAGATTTGTTGTAACGGCGAAGCTTTCTTAATCAGCTTCAGCAAACAATTACCTACGAACGCTTATTCAAGCGTTGTTTTGAATAGTTTGAAGTTTTCATAGTAAAATCTTCTATACATATAAAAATGCAGCTCTGTCTGTCTGTCGGTCTGTCTGTCTGTTCCATATAGGCTTGAAAACTACTGAACCGATCGGCGTGAAATTTTGTATATAGGGGTTTTAGGAGCCGAGAAAGGTGACTAAGACAGTTTGAGACCCCTCCCTCTTCTGGAAGGGAGGGGTCCCATACAAATGAAACACAAATTCATGCACATCTCGAAAACTAACCAAGTAAATGAAACCAAATTTGGCATGTGGATGTTTTTAGGAGTAACAAGTATGTCCATGTTGATTCGATACCCTTCCCTCTTCTGGAAGGTAGGGGTCCTATACAAATGAAACACAAATTTCTGCACATCTCGAAAACTAACCAAGAAAATGGAACCAAATTTGGCATGTAGATGTTTTTAAGAGAAACAAATATGTCCATGTTGATTCGACACCCTTCACTTTTCTGGAAGGGAGGGGTCCCATACAAATGAAACACAAATTTCAACACATCTCGAAAACTAACCAAGCAAATGAAACCAAATTTGGCATGTGGATGTTTTTAAAAGTAACAAATGTGTCCATGTTGATTCGACACCCTTCCCTCTTCTGGAAGGGAGGGGTCCCATACAAATGGAACACGAATTTCTGCTCATCTCGAAAACTAACAAAGCAAATGGAACCAAATTTGGCATGTGGATGTTTTTAGGAGTAACAAATATGTCCATGTTGATTCGACACCCTTCCCTCTTCTGGAAGGGAGGGGTCCCATACAAATGAAACACAAATTTCTGCACATCTCGAAAACTAACCGAGCAAATGAAACCAAATTTGGCATGTGGATGTTTTTAGAAGTAGCAAATATGCCCATGCTCATTCGACACCCTTCCCTCTTCTAGAAGGGAGGGGTTCCATACAAATGAAACACCAATTTCTGCACATCTCGAGAACTAACCAAGTAAATAGAACCAAACTTGTTAGGTGGATGTTCTTAGGGGTAGCAAAAATATCCATAATGGTTTGACGCCCCTCCCTCTTCTACAAGAGGGGGGTCCCATACAAATGAAATACGAATTTCGCACAGCTCGAGAACCAATCAACCAAATACAACCAAATTTGGTATGTGAATGGTTTTAGAGGTAACAATTATGTCCATAGTGGTTCGACTCCCCTCCCTCTTCTGTGAGGGAGGGGTTCATAACAAATGAAACACAAATTTCTGCTTATCTCGAGAACTAACCAACTAAATGGAACCAAATTTGGCAGGTGATTGTTTTTAGGGGTAACAAATATATCCATAATGGTTTGACACCCCTCTCTCTTCTATAAGGGAGGGGTCCCATACAAATGAAACTCAAATTTCGCACAGCTCGAGAACTAATCAAGCGAATATAACCAAATTTGGCAGGTGAATGTTTTTAGGTGTAACAAACATGTCCATAATGTTCCGACACCCTTCCTTCTTCTGGCATGTCTCCAAATACCATTACGAAATCCAAGATGGCGACTTCCCGTTTCTGAAAAATAGCGGCAAACGACCAAATACCACCCAACATGGGTATTTCCGGAATTGTTATGATGCACTGAAGCCACAAATCGACCTCAGACAACATTTCGAATTGTAGGATGGCGACTTCCGGTGTCTAGAAAACAGCCGAAAATGACCAAATACCACCCAATATGAGTGTTTCTTCAACCAGATTGACGCTCAGAGGCTAGAAATTGTTTACAAATGTCATTTTGAAATCCAAGATGGCGACTTCCGGTGTCTGGAAAACAGCCGAAAATGACCAAATACCACCCAATATGGGTATTTCCGGAATTGTTATGATGCACTGAAGCCACAAATCGACCTATCAACCTCAGACAACATTTTGAATTGTAAGAAGGCGACTTCCGGTGTCTGGAAAACAGCCGAAAATGACCAAATACCACACAATATGAGTGTTTCTTCAACCAGATTAACGCTCAGAGGCCAAAAATTGTCTCCTAATGCCATTTTGAAAACCAAGATGGCGACTTCCGGTTTCTGCAAAATAGCGGCAAATGACCAAATACCACCCGATATGAGTATCACCGGGTCCAGAATGAGGCAAGGAGTTATAAATTGACTTTAGACAACAGTTTGAATTGAAAAATGGCAACTTCTGGGAAACAGCCGAAAATAACCGAATACTACTACATATGGAAATGATGTAGAGAAGCATTGACCCTGGACACCATTTTGAATTAGAAGATGACCACTTTCAGTTTCTGGAAAACAACGAAAATAACTGAAATGCACCCAATAAATACCCGGAATAGAGGTCATGTACAAAAGCCAAAAGTCGAGGATGTTGTCATTCCGATAAAACCAATCATTTTTAAACGATATAATCCAATCGCAAGGAATCAATGAATTTGAAATGTTTAAAATTATTAAATTAAACACTAAAATAGGCGGGACGAAGTTTGCCGGGTCAGCTAGTTAAAAATAAAAAAATAAATCGATCGCCCGATTCTGGCGGCACTGGTAACTCCATAACCCGGTGCCGGTGTGACGATCGGTCGGGAGGTAAAATTAGTGCAAACCCCGGAGTAGGATGTTGGTTTCGTTTCGTTCCAACGTCTTTGGTCATATTTTTTGTTGTTTTTTTTGTCAACTATAATATAATTCCCCAGAAGAGCTAGCTGCTGGTGGGAGCCGGCAAAAAAGCCACGGTGATGTAGTTGAGTTAGCAGCGACAGTAGTGGCAAATTTCCCCCATTCCTTACACTCCCTCGATGGTGACTGTTTCAGGAAAAGTTACTCTTTGTGACTAGCGGGTGGGAAACCCCCAGTAGTAGCACGGACGGTCGACAGGCGGCGGTTGTTTTCCGGACCGGCAGGGAAGGATAGCATTTTGGTTTGGCTTTTCAAAACAGTTGCTGAGGGGAAGATATTTTGAATTCTGAATGTGGAGCACGTTTTATGATTTATCCCTCTCTTGCGGGAAGTTGTGTTTCTATGATCATTTCACAGACAAAACGCAGCTCTACTATCGATTCAAAACGACGATACCATCGAGACTCTAGAATGGATCAATTTCTTCCACATCACATTAGTACGACACCAATCGGAAACATGCGATCTGTAGCTGTGAATCATGCGAACTTTGTGTGGCTTGACCTGACCCTTGCCCTCGATCTATTCGCGCTTTTATCGCCATCGCAAAAGAAGCCTGCCGTGAAAAACATGCTTGTGTGAGAAGGAATGAATCCACCTTTCCTCGTACTGACCGGGGCAGCTCGGTATAACACAACAACAACAACACTGTTGCCGGTGAACATGTTTGCCTGACGCGATTAAATTGTTTTGGAAATTTCAAGGTATTTATCTTTGCCTTCACTTTGTTGTTTTCTTTCTGCTCTCGCCGAAAGCTGTACGGTCGATCCGGCCACATGGTGCGGAGCTTATGGAGTGCAACTTGAGCAAACTCAACCAATTGCTATCTCTGTGAAGATATAAAGTAGAACATCGTCAGCGGATTTCCCGCGCTTTTGCACGTGTAAAGCTTTGTTTTTGTTTCGCCTTTTTATCTCCATTGTTGTAGTTATTCCAACAGTTATGGAACTCCAAACACCAGCATTGGAACGTCGCAAACAAATCTAACACGAGCATCCCGTATACCTGCAAACTGTCCGTCACGAATGACACATGTACTTGTTTTCGTTAGCCTTCCAGCGCCACATGCAGTGACATAATAAGCAGGTGCGGCCCGCCTCGTGAAGCCCGAGTTCATTAGCCGTTAGCGTGCCCCGACGGTACGACGACGGTACAGGATTGGAAAATGCGTACACTACACTAACGATGCTGTGGGAGCTGTTCCTGTTGCCCGCATTTGCGTGCCTGAGCACCTACTCTGATGCATGTAAATATAAATAAGAGGAGAGATGCCATCGTGTAATGGTTCACCGTCATCGTCATCGTCGTCGTCGCCGTCGTTGTTGTTGGTAGGCACAGGGTGTCCAAAACCACCTGTTATCGAAACCCCTGCTCTGGGTTCGATATGTTACCGGATTTCCGACGCCCGACGTTTTTCAACATTGCTGCGCCCCTTCTATCGACAGACAAGCACTACAGAGGCGTGATATTGTTAAGTTGCCTTAGTGTGGTCTGGTCTACGTTGACCTAGAATCAACGACGAGCCGAAATTCTGATGCTGCTGCTGCCAGCCTGCCAGCCTACCGGTTATTCATTCATCAACCCAACACAAAAGTGGATGAAAGGCTCGCGGCAAGCGTTACGACCAATTAGCAGACGGCCGGACGGCGGCAAGGGAACGCTAATTAGAGGAATCATGTGTGTGGAATTTATGGTTTCTACTAATGAAGGGCACTTTGTTTGATCATTTATCTACTTACTCTTCACTGGGGTTCCGTAAGCTTTCTTGAATATGTGTGTTTGCAATAGATTTTCGATTGAGCGAAACGAGTTTATCGCTTCGCTGCAGAAATGCGCTTTGCTCTGCAAGATTTTAATCAATTTTTCTACCGATTTTGCAACCTGCTACTTGTATTTCCGGACTATAGTGGCAGTTTTCGATCCTATTGCTATGAACAGTCGTTCTTGAAACATCAAACATATGGGCTCTGGTTGATAGTCACTCCACCCTTAGGTACATTTGCAGACCAAGACAAAATCAGTCAGGTATAAGTGAACAGTGAAACCCTAGGTTTCATGAATCCGGTATGTAACATGACTAGAAAATATTCACCTGTTTCCCATGGGTAATAGTATCACTAGACACCTCAAATTTATTTCCATGCTTTTCCATATTTTCAACAGGTTATAGAACAGATTCCTATTTCGGTTGAATCACGAATTCTACCAATCGTGATTGAGAAATGTTAGTCTAATACTTGCTGCTATTAGAGATCAAGAAATCCTCTACATCATTAACAAGTATCATGAGCAGGAGTTATTGTTGATGGGAAAGTAAAAATATGGACTCATCGAGGTTGATAGGGCGATTTTTATTATACGAATTCGAATGTGATATGCGTACTTTCCGGTCTCTGGACATCCGGCCACCAGGAGAATATACAGCCGAAATCGTATTGTAATGTTTGTTGCAATGCCGGTACAGGTCGAATTCGGTTATCCGGAGTATCGAAAAAATCTTCACTCCAGATAATCGAAATTACCGGATAATCGAATTACAAAAAAATTATTCAGATTTACAATCAACAAACCTAAAACAATTGTTTTCTGAAGTGACCTAGCCATAAATTATTTTCATGGGAAAAAGAAATGAAGTCTTGAGAATGCGACCAGTTATTGAATCTAATATGGTGGGCCCCGATCTGGTGCAATATAATATAATTACAAAGTGAAGTAGTGGAAAAGTGTAATATGAAGCTTTTTATTCATTCCGGCTAATTTTTTATGCTCTCAGTCAGCCGGAAGCGCGTGAAGTCTCCAAAGACTTAAATGAAGTTTTTTCGTAAGCCAACGAAGAAGCGACGAACCTGGAGAGCAATTACTCTAAGGCCTTTTGACGCGCGTCTTCAAAGCGACGGAACAAATCACAATGTGTCATGATTGGTTCCGTCGCTTTTAATACGGTGATTTCGGTGTTGACGAATGTCCGCTTAAAGAAATGCCGAAAACCTTCGTAGACTGAAGTAGCGAAATTTCTCGATTAGGATTCATGTCAACCACAGAAACAGTTTGCTTCGGTGTTATGTATAACCCACCAAGTCATTTACAAACGATTGCGCACTTTGAGAATGATTCAAAAACAAGAGATTTTAGTTCCTTATGATTTTAAACCAAGAGACGTTAGTTTCGTTTTTGACGTAGAACTACGTCTTTCCGTAAGGGTCCATTTTGAGATTCTTTTCGCATCTCGTGAAACGTTTTATATGTATCATTTGAATCATTTATGGCGATGTAAAAATTGACACATATGTTTATGGTTTATGCATCATTCAATTCCTGTATTTTATAAGATTTGTTATTAACATCAACAGTACGACATAATATGTTATAATAGTAATTATTAGAATAGTAGGTCAGATCGACTTGAACTGTCCTACAGTACGGTTGCATTTTACCAACAGCTCGAGGCTAAGTCTTAGACTACCGAGAGATATTGAAATTTTGTTTTTCTCTTTCAACAGGCAATCTACTTGAAAGACTACCTGTTGAAACGCAAAGTAATAATTTTGTTTTTAACGTTAACGAGTGTAAATTTGGTTTGAGATATTTCTAATTAAATTCTATAGTGAAGTGAAAGTGTAGTGAAGTTTTCCAGTTATGCCTGGAAAAAAAAAGGTCGATTTGATGCGGCTTCAAGGAAACGTGAGGCATTTCCTCCAAGTGACACTGAAATTTCGACTAACAGGTATGATATTCTTTCTTTCGTTGGGGATCAAGAAATTCAAACTTCTCATACTGAGCATAAAACCGTTATGAAGAAGGTTAAAGTTCCACCTATTGTGGTATTTGTAACAAATTTTGAAGCATTTCGATCAGAGCTTTCATCGTTTCTGTCGAATGTGAAAGTTAATTTTCAAATTGGCCGCCAAGGCGAAATTCGTATTTTGGCCGAATCTCTTGATGGCCATAAACATCTTTTACAGTATTTGACTGAAAAGATGTATAAATTTTATTCTTTTGATGCCAAAAACGAGAGACCGTTTAAGGCTGTTTTAAAAGGTCTTTCAAATGACCAAACTATTGAGGAAATTAAAGAATGTTTGTCAGAATCACTTGGTTTTGCTCCCAACCAAGTAATTTTAATGAAACGAAAGGCAAATGCCAACATTAATCAAACTGGAATACACCAGGAAAATTACTTAGTACATTTTGATCGTACCAAAGTAAATAATTTGAAATGTTTGGAAAAAGAACGTGTTTTATTTAACGTGCGAATAAAGTGGGAGAATTTCAAGAGACATGGAGAAATCCATAATCTTACTCAATGTCGGAATTGTCAAGCCTACGGTCATGGAGCTCGAAACTGCCATATGGCAGCAAAATGTATGATTTGTGGTGACACTGGTCACACGAAAGATATCTGCCCCGTGAAAGAGACCACTAATAGTTTCAAATGTGTAAATTGTGGGGGAAATCACAAATCTAATTTCTTTAATTGTCCTGTAAGGTCAAAAATTATTGCTTCCAGACAACGTAGAAATTCTAAGCAACCTGTTGTCAATGTGGGTATACAAAAGACTTTCAATACTGTTCAGGCATCACCAGCACTTTCATTAGCAGGTGTGTCTGTAGGTAATAATTTAAATTCAGATAACAAATTTCAGACAAAAAATCCTGTTCAGGCAACACCAGGCTGTTCATATGACAGTGTCCTTACAGGTAATATTTCAAATTCAAACAGTAACAAACCATTCGTGTTTGGTGCTGAAAAGTCAGCCAGTATTGATTTGGGTAGTCCAACTCCGGAAAAGATTGAATACCTACAACAATCCATGCTGCAGCTAATGTCCGTTTTGTTGATCTGTAACTCGATGTACGAGGCTGTTCAAGAAAGTATAAAATTTACAACTAATATTGTTATGAAATTGAAATTCAGCAATGATTTTAAATAATGCTGTAAATTTTCTAAACTGGAATGCTCGCTCTTTAAAAGCGAAAGAAGATGAATTTTTCAATTTTTTAACAGTCCTCGATGTGCATATTGCAGTTGTGACTGAAACGCTTTTAAAGCTAAATATTAAACTAAAAAAGAACCCAAATTACATGGTTCATAGGTTTCATAGAATTGATGTTGCCGGTGGTGGAGTTGCAATAGTTATCCACCGTCGAATAAAACATCGTGTTTTACCCCATCTTGAAACCAAAGTTATCGAGAGTTTGGGAATTGAAATTGAAACAAGTATTGGCATTTTATTTATAGCCGCAGTGTACTTGCCTTTTCAATGCACTGGTGAGCGAAAAAATTATTTCAAGGGAGATTTGCAAAAACTCACAAGAAATAAATCTAAATTTTTAATCATCGGTGATTTTAATGCGAAACATCGATCTTGGAATAATGCTCAAAGCAATTCCAATGGAAAAATATTGTTTAATGATTGCTCGGCTGGATTTTATTCAGTTTTATTTCCAAATAGTCCTACATGTTATTCTTCAATTAGGAATCCATCTACAATTGATTTGGTACTAACAAATCAAAGTCATTCATGCAGTGATTTATTAACTCATGCTGACTTTGATTCTGATCATCTTCCCATAACATTTACTATTTCCCATGAAACTATTTTAAATCCCACTAGATCTGTGTTAAATTATCACAAGACTAATTGGGATAGATATCGTTCTACGATCGAAGAAAATTTGAATGATGATATTATTTTACAAAATAGTGCTGTCATTGACAGAGCATTAGATAATTTTAGCAGCTTAATACTCAATGCCCGGAATTTATCAGTTCCTAAGGCTCGAGTGAAATTTAATGCACCAATTATTGACAGTGAACTTCAACTTCTTATACGTTTGAAGAACATACGGAGACGTCAATACCAAAGATCTCGTGATCCTGCCTTGAAAATTAATTTTTCAAGAATTGCAAAAGGAAACTAAACATAGATTCACTCTCTTGCGAAATGAGAATTTCATGAGAGAAGTTGAACAACTAAAACCTTATTCAAAACCTTTCTGGGAGCTTTCGAAGGTTCTTAAGAAAATTTTTCCTCATAAGCCAAGAGTTTCATTTCTCAAACCCAACCATAACCACGTTATTAAGATGAACGGTGTGGTCTTAAATTGGTCTGATCAAGTTAAATACTTAGGACTAATTTATGATAAGAATCTTACTTTCAAATAGCACATTGAAAATATCCAGTCAAAGTGCAATAAGTATATCAAATGTTTATATCATCTTATCAACAGGAATTCTAGACTTTGTCTCAAGAATAAACTGTTAATTTACAAACAAATTTTTAGGCCAGCAATGTTATATGCAGTTCCCATCTGGACAAGTTGTTGTGCAACCAGGAAGAAGACACTTCAAAGGATTCAGAATAAACTTTTGAAAATGATTTTGAAGCGTCCTCCCTGGTTTAGCACGAACGAGCTACATTGGCTCACTAATGTAGAAACATTAGAAAATATGTCAAGCCAAATTATCAACAAATTCCGACAAAAATCGTTGCAATCCTCAATTGCAACGATTAGCTCACTTTATAGTCAGTAAGATAGTTTTAAGTTTATTTTAAGTTTTGTTTTATTCCTTTTTTTTTTCCTTGACAAGTAGGTTTAATAATTTTCCTACAATTACAGTAACTTAACTGCGAAAGCTAATAACATTCAATAATATAAAAAAACGTACAAATATATATATATATATATATATATATATATATATATATATATATATATATATATATATATATATATATATATATATATAAATATATATATATATATATATATATATATATATATATATATATATATATATATATATATATATATATATATATATATATATATATATTTGTACGTTTTTTTATATTATTGAATGTTATTAGCTTTCGCAGTTAAGTTACTGTAATTGTAGGAAAATTATTAAACCTACTTGTCAAGGAAAAAAAAAAGGAATAAAACAAAACTTAAAATAAACTTAAAACTATCTTACTGACTATAAAGTGAGCTAATCGTTGCAATTGAGGATTGCAACGATTTTTGTCGGAATTTGTTGATAATTTGGCTTGACATATTTTCTAATGTTTCTACATTAGTGAGCCAATGTAGCTCGTTCGTGCTAAACCAGGGAGGACGCTTCAAAATCATTTTCAAAAGTTTATTCTGAATCCTTTGAAGTGTCTTCTTCCTGGTTGCACAACAACTATATATAATAGTGCTGAAATGTCACCATTTGTGGCAGAACACACAATATTATTACTGAATAGATATTAGTACATAAATAAATCATTACAAACATCCCCCCCCCCTTTAAAAAAAAAAGAATAGTAGGAGGGTGGTATCCAAGACACGACCGCATAGTTGACGTAGGACTACAATAATTTTATATTTCCCTTTGAGGCTCTTTACGTTGCCGAAGCGGATGACCGGAATCGGTAAAACGGTTCCTGGAATATGACCGCAACATGTGCCGGTAATATAATCATCATGATCTGAGCAGTACTAAGTCTCTAATTACTCGGGTAGTAATATCAAGTATCTAGGTCGTCAGCCTTCATTCATAAAGCGACACTTCAAAAGACTTGGAACTAAAACTAGTTCATTGGTGGAAATATCTATGAATAAAAGTCATGAAAAGAGAACCGTTCATTTTTGGCATGGTTCAATCCTACATCCTACAGACCTACATTGAGTACGATTTAGTAGAAATTAAACAATATTTATTTGTCTTGTGAACGATGGCTCACTATCCGATCACCAAGCGGCAAAGATGTCACATAAGAAAATTTTTCTGCAGTTACAAGTTCATGGAAAAAATAACGATAAAGAATTACAGTTTTTAAACAAAAATGTATATTCACAGAAAATTTTAAATGGACATGAGAAAATCACAGTGTAGAGTTCAACAATAAACATATATACCCTGCTACCTGCCTCTACCGATACGTACAGAATTTTGTTGTCCCCGGTGGCGCAAGGTATTTTGCGGCACCCGAATGATCATATTGAATTCTGATATTTGCTACTATACGAAACAAAAAGATAATTCAAACAAACAAATCAAACGGCAATTCTATTGTGTTACAGTTCACAAAACGATACACGCCGTGTCAGAATCGGCTTATTATGCAACTTCAATGCACCTTGGATTTTTCTTCACCAAAAGTTAGTTTAGGATCCAAGCTTTCAAATGAAAGTGGTTTTGAAATATTCTATCGGGGAAAACTTGAATAAAACGAGTTTGATTTTTTTTTCTGCTATTTCGACAATTTTTGCCCCTTTATGGAGACACTAGGTTTATTGAAATTCATGGTATGGTAACGTTATAAGCAATGTTTGTGTGTGTGTGTGTGTGAGAGAGAGAGAGAGAGAGGAAGAGGGAGAGAAAGAAAGAAAGATATAAAAAGAGCATCCGTTCGCTAAAACTTGCAATGATTGTTTAGTTCCAATAGGACCTGAAAAAGTGCATAAATGCAACGAAAATACACTGTTACAAAATCTTTCGATGCTGGCTGGGAACAGATGATCAATCCATGGTAAGTTTCACTAATTTGAGGTGAAATTCTAGAGACACTTTTTTTCTTAAGAGTGCTTGATTTGTTCAGGAGAGTTTGAGGCAACTTAATTGTCTATTTGAAAAACATATTTTGTAAAAAAAAAGAAAACTTAGATGACCTTTTACCAAATTTCAATTAAATTTCGGTTTCTATTATTTTTTAAGAATCTTGAATTCTATTCGTCAATACTTTTCGATAAAAGTTCAAACTAAAACTCATGTTTTCTTTATCTCACAATCACTTCTTTATTTCTAAAAATATGCAAAGTTGTTTTGGGTAGAAAGGCCTACACATTTATAAAGGTTTATTGAATTTTGATAGGGTGCTGCCAACGTCTGATCGAGCTGGCACAAAATCCTTTACAACTTTTGTTCGAATTTTGCACAACAAATGCGTGAATTGCGTAATGCAAAATTTGAACAATGAATACATAGACATAGATCGAAACAGGAATTTATACCATATCCAAAAAAATCGTGATGTTATGGTAAACTTGGTTTCAAGCGAACGATCAATTTAGGGACACTCAAAAAACCGTGGTTTATTTTCGTGAGCCGATTCATGGTTTTATCAAACCTAATCCCTTCTTTATTGTAATGCTTCGCAACAGAGCTTATATATGGATATCGCAAATTCTTCAATTATTCTTGCGAAAGCTGGTTGGCCCAAGGATATCCAATAACTCCGAATATTCTAAGATACTTCAAAATTTAATGTAACCGAGTTTTACTTTGCAGCAAATGAAGGACTTGGACGGTGTTCGGAACACACTATTGATATTATTCACCATGATTCTGCTAAAACATGGATGAGTCATTAAGTTTCTAAAATGCATGAAAGATATCAGTAGAACATCATACAACAACTAAAATCAGTGTGCAAATATGGAAAATAACCAACACTGTAAGTGTATTTATTCTTTTCGCCATCACTTTATATGGAACCACAGTAAAAAAAATACATTATCATAAACATTTTGTATTATTCTTTTCCTATCGATAAAAATCATATTGTACACCTTACTACACTACACAGTTTTCTCCTTATTCACCCCCCCCCCCCCTTCTTACTCTCTCTTTCATCTACACACACACAAACACACACACACGCACACACACATACGGCACTGTTTATATCGTTACAATACCATATGTTGCAATGTATTCAGCGTCCCCGTATACGGGCAAAAATGATGGAAAAAGTGAAAAAAATTCAAACTTATTTTATTTTAGTTTTCCCCGATAGAATATTTTAAAACCACTTTCATTTGAAAGCTTGAAACCTACACTAACTTTTAGTGAAGAAAAATCCGAGGTGCATTGAAGTTGCCGCTATTGAGAAGTGGCATGCTTATTATTATTTTTGATCAGTGCTTGTGTGTAATGTACTTCCCCTCGTTTTACACGCTTACTGTTCTTCTATACCGAGCCGTTTCTGACACGGCGTGCGATACCTACGCGTTAACCCAACACTACCCACTGTGCGTCGACAGCGGCAATGTAGTCTTCACTTGGCTTGGCTGCACACAAATGAATATCGAGTTCTACTGCACTGATAGACGACGAATGACCAGCGCTCTATTCATACATTGCTCGGTGCAGTACTGTTGCCTGTGCCAGCATATTCTCCTTCAAGACATCAGTTTTAATAACATCCTAACAGCATAACGTAAAACTGTCTGATACTGGAGGTGGTTACGAACTTTCCGAAAAAGCTTCACCTTCAAGACATCAAAATAGTCTAGGCTCATGGAAGCGAACATTAGTTGACCTATTTGGACGGGGCACAGTGGTCGGAAAGAACTGAAATCAGGGCGAAATTAATAACTACTAAGGGTTGCCTCCTAGATGAACGATGTCTTCTCGAAAGTTGATTGTGAAACTGTTGGCCAACTTTTGGTCATGGCAATGTAGTTCAAAATTTCACCACTAGGGCGGCGCTATCGCTAACTTCTCAAGGAAGCAAAATAGCAGAAAAATGTCTAAAGAAAGTTTGTAGAGAATAGTATTTTGAGAAACTCTTCCTTGGATATAAAGTTAGTACCTGATGTATTTTTTGAGAAACTTAGCAATTAATATTAAAAAACATGATTTTCGGCTACTTATAGCATGTTTAAGAAGAAAAACCCGAAAAATCTCGAATTTCACGATCCAGGTATATCAAACAAAGTTAAGGTATGCGTAATGGCTATTAATATTTGAGTAGTTTGAATTTTTATTTTATGAGTGGCGTTCTAAGCTAACATTGCTTGCTAAAAAATGGCCGCTTGCGCGTCGCACGCTCGTTTTTGTTTTTGCTATTGTGAACGTTTCGGCAAAATTGCCCAGAAAACTTTCTTGTTCCTGTCTCTATGAACACGAGGGAACATTTTAGTCTTTGGATGAGCGCGGGTATCGACGGGGATACCATTTAAAACTCTACATAAAGTTGGAGTGCCAAGTATTTCATTATACTTATTTTGTGAAGTGCTTATTTCCATGAAACAACTTTTAAAAGGATATCTGAAGTTGTTAGAATGCTAGAGTAAGGCTATATAACCATTTCGACACTATTGTAACAGTCATCACTACTTCTGCATTCTGTAATAAATCACCTGGGAAAACAACGTGAAAATAAAGAAGTCGTAAGTGAACAAAAAGCCTACTTTCTCAACTACGTTAAATGTATGACAACGTTAATAATCAGAACATTCTGATGATTTTTCACTAGCTTAAACCCTGCAGAAATGATTCCCGAAGAGGGCTTGCTCGATGCATTAGGTTGAAAAATTGACTTTTTTCCGACTATATGCAGTTCCAGACCACTGTGCGGGGGAAGATTCTGTCAATTTTTTTTGCCACTACTATACAGGAGATCACAGCAGGCAGTTGGTGTCTAGTCATGAAGTCTGTGCCAGGCGTGCTCGCATGTGATTGGCACATTGTTCGTGAAAATTCGACCTTGAAACTTTTATGAAATTTTCACTGTTTTTTTTTTTTCCTGTATGGACTTCCTCACTGCGACCAGAATCGTTGATCTATTGTGAGATATGCACGGGTGTCTGCTGTATCCTGCACTTCTATTTTTGGCAATACCGCTATTGAGAAGTGGCATGCTTATTATTATTTTTGATCAGTGCTTGTGTGTAATGTACTTCCCCTCGTTTTACACGCTTACTGTTCTTCTATACCGAGCCTCCTTCCTCCTGCCAAATATCGCCAATTATCATTCCCTGAAGAAGTTTCGTCGTGCGTCCTTCTGGCCAGTTTTATTGATAAGAGGGACTTATATTTTGTTAAGAGGAAGTCACGCAAAGGTATTATAGAATTCAGCGTAAAGGAAGGGTAAGTGGTGGGGAGCCGGAGAATATACTCTTACTTAAAGTCCTTTTTGACATTGAATGGCCTGATTCTACTAAGATTTGAACCCACGACCATCCGCTTGACAAGCGGACTCTGTAACCTTTTCACTGTTTAACAATGAAATGATAATGATAACTGTGGAATCACAAAATTGTCCATCATTTTATCAATCCAACGACATATTGATTATTGTAACCCATCATGTCGTTACATCGGTATTACCGTTTGAAATCTTTCATTCCAACGTTACACCTTGGTTTTAGTTTCCGCAGATGGTATCTCGATACAGTGCGGTTAGACGTAGTCCTAGGTAAAAAAAAAAACAATCAACAAGCCCAAA
The DNA here is from genome assembly GCF_029784165.1 of Wyeomyia smithii. Classification (NCBI taxonomy): domain Eukaryota; kingdom Metazoa; phylum Arthropoda; class Insecta; order Diptera; family Culicidae; genus Wyeomyia; species Wyeomyia smithii. The sequence continues at coordinate 209,216,028 of NC_073696.1, forward strand.
TTTACTTCAAAATCAATATCATTCAACCAACCACGTGCACGCTTTCCATACACAGATATCGTAAAAATATACCAAATATTGCCTTTACACCTCACATCTTCAACGCAACAACTTGAGTGATTGGTCGTTTTATCAATCATCCAACTGTTCCTATGGAAGAGATGGTCTTATTTTCACGCATAAAAGCAGCTTAGGTATGTGGCTTGCGTTCATTTTCGATTTAGCTTCTGAAACAGAAGCACCAGCAGCAGTTCTTAAATATCTATCTTCCGAAAGATTATGCATATGAGGCACTACAACCATACAACTTTTTCAAGTTCGTCATTCTCGCTTCTACGTTTACGAAGCTGGTCGTTTCTTTCTGGTAATGAACACAGTAAGAAAAGAAAAAATTGGCGTCAGATTTCAGTTGTAATATTGGTGGAGGAACATATTCTCAAGGTTCTTCTCGCATTGTGCCTGCTTTGTGTTTTTCGGTTTATTTCTTGTGCGTCAGAAAATAGTTTCTGACTGCAGAATAAACAAAGTGAATGGTGGCTGCTGACAAGGCAGCAGGAAAAGCGCTCATTAACTACTGACCGAAAGGAAATTCGTTTTGTTTTATGATTGGGGGTAATTGTTTCAATGCAAGCACTGTTTTTTTTCCTGTGTGGACTCATCACTGCGACCAGAGATTAGATCTATTGTGATATTTCACAGGTATTTTCTGTACTCCGCACTTCATATTATTGGCGGTATCACTATTGAAGTAAGTGATACGCTTATCATTCATATCCGTACTTGTGTGTAAGTTTTACCTTTCCGTTTCAAGCTTACTACTCTACTATACCAAGCCTCTGTCCCTCCTAACAATATCGCCTAATTACAATTCCCTGAAGAGAACTTTCATACGTTACTCACACCAGTTTTATTATAACAGAGACTTATTTTTGTTGGAAGGAGAGTCAACAGAGGTACTGTAGAAATCAGATTGAAGGAAAGGTACTTGGTGGGAAGCCTAAGAATGAACCCATGCTAAAGTCCTTTGGCAACCGAATGCCCTTACCAAGGCGGACTCTGTAACCTTGCGGCTACGGAGCTCCCCATGCAAACACTGTCCTCATCAGGTTAAAAAAACCTACAATTGATTAGTAATCGATTTTTATCTTTATAAAGACATATAAAAGTGGAAAAGTTTCGGAAAAATGGCGTCTTTATCAGGACAAAAAAACTACCCTTGAATATTCATTGCTTTTTCTCTTTTTAAAGATACATAAAAGTGGAGAAGTTTCGGAAAATTTTGTTGCAAAATTACTTTTTCATTTTCATTTCTACGAAACCTTTAAATTTTCTCATTTACAGCAAAATACGCCAATTTTCGACTAAAATCGGATAATTTTCCTTGGTGTATAAAGTGAGCACGCAGCGTTTTTGCAGCTTGTTCTTTAAGTTTCAAGTGAATGTAACAAATGGAATATTTTTATCCCGTAGACTGGTTAATTTAGAATTTTATTTGGAAATGTCGAAAAACATGCGTGTGAAGTACGTTCGTGAGGGCCGAAAGCGTCGTCAAGAGCAAAGAATTATTCCTGCACCTGTGAAAGCGCTGATGAAGGCAAAACCAATGGCATTAGCAAGTATCAATTAAGGACGTGATAATTTTAGTTTTCTATCCTCTTGTCTCTGTTTTGTGTGTTTAATAATAATAGCTTCTCGTTGTCCTGCATCACTAATGCGGTTGTGTGTCAGATATAACCTACACATGGATAGCTTTTCTGGTGTGTGGAGAATGTCCTCGGTTCAGAATGTAAATTTTCAATTTTCAGAATGTATATGAGCGGTTGTTCACGAAGTTAGAGGGGGGGGGCAAAGTTGTCCACGTGCAATGTTGATGATCCCCAACCCAAAGAAATTCATGGGAACTATCCGGCCATGCTTCTAAGTTGCCGATTCGGCCGAATATACACACTGCGAAGGTTATGATATGTATTTGGTGGAATCAGGTCGGTGTTATTTTTTATTAGCTGAAACAATTATTAGTTAAAACCCAACGAAACCATCACTGGAGAAGGGTATCGACTTACATTGATGCGATTAGGCTGAGCACTACGCGAAAAATGGTCACAATATGAACATAGTCACGAAAAACTGATTTTACTGCATGACAACGCTCGGTCTCATTCTGCCAAAGTAATTTAAACTTACGTAAAAACGCTCAAATGAGAGACTCATTCTTACCCGCCTTATTCCCCAGATGTTTGGCCGTCCGAATATCAATTGTTTCATTCGACGGCACATGATCAGCATCTCTGCTCATAAGAAGACAACGAAAAATGGTATGATTCGTGGATAGCCAGACGTACACTTTTATCGTAACAGTATTCGAGCTCAGTCACGAGCGAAACCACATCAATGTTGTGCGAAATCAACACAACTGATGATTAAGGTGAAACCTGTACAACAGATTTGTGTTGGACAGGACACATTTGATTTGTAGTGTATTTTAAATAAATTAGGCTGCTCCAAACCACTACACTTATAAAGTATCAACTAGTGTTCAGCTGGCTGATATCGTTGAAGCAGTGCAGCCAGCAGTCAATACTGATAAATTGGGTACTGACTAAATGTATGAAAATATTACTGATGATGATGCAGTTTCATTAATCTTCCAGTCATTTGAAAATATCATTGAATCATTAACATTAGATTAGATTTATCCAAAATATTTTGCATTTAACTATGACTGGTTTTGTTCATACTCATTCCATTCTGCGGTACTGGTATCGGCGTCAATTAATTCTGTGGCAAAAACATCGCTAATGGCGGTTTTAGCAGCAGATCATGTTCTCAAGGACGGTTCATCGTTCATATGTATTGGCTTACGAAAATGGATTAGGTTTTTTAAGCGCCCCAAAACTGTTTCTTCGCCTAAAACCAATGTTTACCGAACAATCACGATTTTTATGTGTGTGATGCATATGCTGATTTCGATCTCTGCCGATGTATAAATTGTTTCAATGTACTGATTTCATGCTCTCCTTTTTATTGTTTGGCCTTTTCACTGCGACCAGAATCGTTGATCTTTTGCGCGATATGCCCGGGTGTTTGCTGTATCTCGCACTTCTATTGTCAGCAATACCGCTATTGAGACGTGGTATGCTTATTATTTATCCGTGCTTGCGTGTAATGATATTTTACTCTTCCTTTTACACGCTTATTGCTCTACTATACCGTGCTTTGTTCCTTCTGCCGAGTATCGCCACTTATAAATTCCCTGGAGAAGTTTCGTTGTGCGTTCTCCTGACCAGTTTTTTCGATAAGAGGGACTTTGTTATTATTGAAAAGACTTAACAAAATTAAAAGGAAGTCAAAGGTGTTATAGAATTCAGCGTAAAGGAAGAGTAGGTGGTGGGGGAGGTAAACCCATGCTTAAATCCTTTCTAACATGAAATGGCCTGATTCTACTACAACCATCCGCTTGACAAAGCGGACTCTGTAACCTCGCGGTTACGCAGCTCCCTTTTCATGCTCTAAATTGAAAGCGTTCTCACATTTGATTTAGTGATATACTTTATTTTGAAACGTTTCTATGTATTTTATTGTGCTTCTTTTAAAATGGACGATTCAGTTTTTAATCCTCCTAGAAGTGATATAAGGATTTTTTTTTTTTGGGATAGTGAAATAGACAGTCAGTGTCTTCGAAAAAGTTGTAGTAGATGCTTTTGCTAGCGACATTGTCGTTCAATCGTTCAATTTTCATTTCTTATATTTAAAAAGATATAAATAGTTTAATGTGGAAAGTTCACTTATTCAAAATAAAGTTTATCACTAAAATAAAATGAGAGGACGATATTATTTTGAGCACGAAATCAGCAAAATAGGACACTGTGTGATTCATTGATTCCTTTATTTGAAAAAAATAATGCAAACAAAAATCTCAAAAAACTCATAACTTATAAACCGTAAATGATAGAATCCCATAAATCCTTTCTTCACGGAATATACAACACCCAAAAGAATTTTATTTACACTTTTCGAGATCCTGTCAATATTTTTTTTATTATAATTCAGAGGAAAGAGGCTAGGCATGCTCGCACAACTTTAGGTCATAATTTGCGGAAATCCGGCGAAATTCCATCAATTTTCATCAATTTTTGCTGCTGAGCAATGAAGTAGCAATTAACAAGTACAAAATGTACCACAGTATAAAAAAATAACGACGTCGTCGGACGTCAAAATTTTGCACATAAAATACAGCACAGGAAAATTTAAAAGAAAGACTATTCTAGATGAAATTAGAGTCAAATGAAACTTTGTGATTGTGTGGGCCTCACTAAACTGGTAACAATGGTTAGAGGAGGTAAAGGCAAGAGTTATGGAAATTATCAGAAGATCAGGCTTTCAGGGAAATATCTGAATTTTCACTTGAAAATTAAAAAAAAATGTAAAATACTACACTGGAAAACAATGATTTTAAGAATCACAATGATTTTGGCAACTTTTCACAAATAAATTTGAAAGCTCAATAGTTAATTCGCTAATCCATGCTTACAGAACGCACCTACTGCTGTAGGGGATTGGCATTCAAATAACCGTATGCAGAAACAACCTCATCAACTGGTTGCCATAAAAGCGCATATTGAGCTGCTCGCGTGCCTAAATTAATGCTTGTTGATTACTTGGCTAATCATGCAGCAAACCGTGCAGAATAGGAACGTTCGTTACTTAAAGGTAGCAAAACCTACCAGCGAATTCTACGAATTCCGAGCATCGTTCTGTAGATTAGACATTGTTGGTCTAATTATCCAGCAATTTACAGCCGTTTCATCCTGTTTTACGGGTACTATCACGAACAGGAACGTCAAAGCTTCCGTCCAAAAGAAGTACCGGTGGAAGCAAATAACCGTCCGAACAGCAGTGCCACTATGATCTGCCAAAAACAAGTTTGTTTGCACTCGCCAATGCAGCAAATATGGCAAATATGCCTTGGTTCCATCGTTTTCTGGCAGCTTCCCGCCAAGTCAAGATCGTGCTCGCTGCTCTGCTCTGCTCTTCAACTCACTGTCACGTTCCCGGTTGTTGCACTTTGCGCGCGGTCTGTTTATCAACCCAGCATCACAGCCGGGCCCAAAGCCCATCGAAAACCACCATTCTTTCAAGCCTCGCCGTCTTCAGCATCATCATCGTCATCATCATCAGTATCTTCACAAATGTCGAGTCGGATATTCAAAAGGCACGTTCTACCCGGTGCGGCGACATCACTTCGCCTTTATCATTCATTTCGCTTGGAAAAACTACCGGCTGTTTCTGAGAGTATACTGATGTGTTTCCTTCCAATTTTCCCCTTTATCGCCGTTGACGTTGAGGCCAGAGAGGTAAGGAGGAACGCTGGATGCCACACAATGCAGCAAAATAACAGCCGCTCGCTCGACGGCGTTGTGGTTTGTGAGCTAAGCTTCAAACGGAATTCCAAACGACGGCGGCGGTTCGAGCCGCATGAGTTGGAGTTGAAGAAGTTTACCATCCGCCGGGGAATCGTTATTCATCGTCATCTTGGTGGAAGCGTATGTTTGATGTGTCCAATTAAGGGCTCTCATTCTGCACGCTAATTTCGGTTCGTCCTGTATTAGGTAGAGACTGATTGAGTAGAACCTGCTCTGGAATACAGGCATAATTTCGCTAAACATACCTCTGTGAATTTTCGTTTTCCTAATTTTTTGCGTTTCCTAATGTCACCTGGAATGAAAGGGCAAAATTGTTCAAACCATTTCCTGAAGGGCGAAACTTTTGACCCCGTGTAGGACACCAAAGTAATCCATCGAATGTGCGTTGTCAGCATGAAGGTGTATCGACCATCGCCATGTGTGTGGCAAAGAGATTACAACCGATTGTGATTTTTAGCCAAGTTGCACGCATCGATTGCGTTTCCTTTGAATGCCAAAAACCACCATGTCAGTTCAAAGGCAGTTCCCGAACAAAAGAACCGACAACCGACAGGCTGAACGATAAATGCTTTTCCGTTATATTCCTGCGGCTTTCCCTCCATCTTCTCGGTCGGTTCTCGTTGTCTCGTATCCTTTACCACCACGCCACCTGATGCGATTTGTGTGTGAGCCTGAATCCCCACGATCGTAAAGTGAAAGCGAATCGTGACGGCAAGTGGATGTTGAACACCATCAACGTAAATGCAGGACCTCGCATCGACCGGCTGGCTGGTGGTACACAGCAGTTGTGCCTTCGCGAATTGCCACATAAAAAGGCACGTCCCACGTGGAAAAGGGATTTTCCGTTGATTCTTTTTTCTCCTGTATCTGCTTCGCGGGACAATAAAAACGTATAAATCTCTGTGTACACATGAATTCATCGTTTTCCCTGCTCCGCTTTCACTCGCTCATCCGACCCGCGAACCCGGAACGTATAAAATATATCGTAGAGCACTTGGTGGTGGCACTTTCGCCTTCTGTAGAAGTTGTTTTTTTTTCTTTCGGTTTTTTACCACCACCCACTTAGTGCCGATTCTGAGCTGAGCGGCCGTTTTTTCCCAAAGGAAATCATATGATTTTACGTCCTACCCATACAACTCGGTTTCCACAAACGGCGAAAGTATGTGCGTAATCTTTTCACATGCACTCGACAGTTCCATGTTTACCTTTAGCCTTCGGATGTTTACCGTCCTCGAATGGCAAAGGATGAATTACACCCGATTTTATTGCTCTGGCGTTGGTGCTCGGCTAGGAATCACTAAGGCACTAGGCAGGCGGTGTTGCATGTTGCTTCCAGTGCATTCTTCGCTGAGGGCGGTTTCCGGTCATTTTGTGGCCTAGAGCAATTTATGGTCGTATGAGCATTATCGGGCGCTCTTTAAATTTCTTGATAACTTCTTTAGAATGTTTGTTCAACTTGCTCATAATGGAGGTAACTTTTATAGTGGCGGAGTATAACGCGTTTGCCCTTTGAGCTAGTTTTATTTCAATCGTTATGAGGTCATCAATATCCCAGGTTAATCACTCATGACGGCTATAGAAAAGCAGACAGAGCGTATGACATAGTAGAATTAGATTTTTTGCCTATTTTCGCATTTTGATGCTTAATACATTCACAAACAATGATATCCTTTTGAACAATTAGATTTGTAAGCTAGTTTGTTTCAATCTGCTTGGATACTCAAACAAAGAAAACAATTTTGTTCATCATGTAAAAATAACGCCCCTAAACAAATCAAATCAATAAAAAAGAGAGGATTAATTTAACTAAAAAAATCTTTACGTTTTGAACGAAACTGCTAGCTGAAAAACTCAAAAAGGCCAACGCTTAGGTAAATTTGATTTGTTTTGTTTTTTTTTCTTTATTTTCATATAAAAAGTTGCACATTTATTTATTTCAGTGTGAGTCTTTCCGAAAAAAAAACAATTAATTCACTAAAGTCGCTTTCAAAAACCGCGTGAATTTTAAAATTCACGTAAAAACGTAAGAAATTTGGTGATCGTTCCAGCAAACCACGAATAAATGCAGTCCACACAAAAGATCGTTGGGGAAAGCCTCTAGAATAAAGTCTCACATGTTTGTAGCAAAAACCACTCTATTGTTTTTTTTTTCTAAACCACATTCCAAGCTCGAAATGAAACCTGGAAAGTGTTCCGCAACACAAAGCCGGGAGTTCTATTGGACTAGTACCAAAATGACGATATGCCCACTGTACGACAACGTACTGTAGAAGTAGTTCCCTAAATTTATTTTGGTTGATCTTCACTCCTTCAGGGACAAAAATTAGTGGAGCCCATCATAACGGGTGATTCCAGCCTTCCGTGACCTTTTGGGCAACCAAACTCTGTCGTTCTGCTTATTTACAAACTGTTGTATGGTGAAAAGTTTCTCATCAGTGAACACAATATTCGCCTAGCTTCCTTCCGTGGCCCTCCTTACCAGTACCTCCGCTCCTTTTACCTGTATTTGTTTCTACCTCATCAAAAGGTCTTGAGCCTTCTGGATCCTGTAAGACTTTTGATTTGTAGTTTATCTTTCAGGATCTGACGGAGACTTCTATTCATCGTCAATTAAGTTGAACTATCTAATAGATTTCGCCTCTTGACGATCTTCACCATGGCGGTTGCCACTACAGTAGCTTGACGGCCCTTCATAACGTTTTTGGTATTTCCGGTCTCCATGCATTTTTAACCATTGTAACACTGTAGCCCTGTAGATTAACAACAAATTTGTTTCTATGCTTTGTCTTTTTTGCTAAAAAGTAGGAGGGTGGTATCCAAGACACGACCGCAGAGTTGACGTAGGACTACAATAGTTTTATATTTCTACACGCGAAATAATCGGAACGTGCTCCGGTAATATAATGATTATGTTCAAAGCAGTGCTATGCCTCTAATTACTCGGGTGGTAATATCAAATATCTAGGTCGTAAACCTAAGTTTATCAAGCGACACCTCAAACGACTTGGAACTAAAACTAGTTTATTGGTGGCCACATCTACTGTTGATGTCGTTTTTGGCCGCTAAAAAGTAAAAAAAAGTCATGAAAAGAGAACCGTTCATTTTTGACATAGCTCGATCTTGGCAACAGAAAAAATTCTGGTGTGTTGCCAAAATCGAACGGGGTCTGTATTTTGATTATTAATTTGCAGCACTCTACTTTAGAAGAAAAAATATTCTCCTTCATATTGATGAACACCTTTCGTTATAATACAGTCAATTTTCTTCAATACGCGAAAAGGCCTTCTATACAGATCTAAATTAGGTACGATTTAATAGAAATTAAACTTCCTTCTATATTTTTTTTTGTTTTGTGAAAGAAGCTCACCCACCGATCGTCAAGCGGCAAAGACGTCACATAAAAAATTTTCCTGCAGTTACAAGTTCGTGGAAAAAATAACGATAAAGAATTGCAGTTTTTAGACGACAGAGTATATTTACAGAAAATTTCTAATTGACATAGAATTTCATGAATATGTTAACATCCAGTTTAAGTCAATTTAACATGTGACAGGATCGGAAAAAAATGAATCAGTTTCAAGATACCAAAAAACAACGAAGATGCCATATTTGAAAGTCACATGTCTGTTATCTTCAAAAATAAACCGGGTTAGAATGATAAACAACATTAGCCTCAGCAATTAATGTTTGCATAGTGTTGTTCAATAACAAGTAAGGTAATATTTTGAGCATTTTGGTTTTCCATTGTCTTTTAAATACTATAGTTTAGTTAAAAATTGCAATTTGGGAAAAACAGAGTGTAGAGTTAAAAAATAAACAACGCAATTTATCTGTACAATGCACCAAATTTAAATACTCTGCTATCTGCCCTACGCGTACAGAATTTCGTTGTCCCCGGTGGCGCAACGTATTTTGCGGCACCCGAATAATCATATTTAATACTGATATTTGCTACTATACGAAACAAGAAGAAGAAGAAGACAATTCGAACGGCAATTCGATTGTGTTCCAAATCGCAAAACGACACCTACGCGTTAACCCAACACGCCCCACTGTGCGTCGACAGCGGCAATGTAGTTTTCACTTGGCTTGACTGCACACCAATATCGAGTCCTTCTGCACTGATGAAAGACGAGTGACCAGCGCTCTATTCATACATTCCCCGGTGCAGTACTGTTGCCCGTGCAAGCATATTTTCCTTCAAGACATCAGTTTTAATAACATTCTGACAGCAGAACATAAAATTGTCTGATAGTGAAGGTGGCTACGAATTTTCCGAAAAAGCTTCTCCTTCAAGACATCAAAATAGTGTAGGCTCTTAGAAGCAAACATTAGTTGACCTACTGGGACTGGGAGACTCTGTCAATTTTTTTTGCCACTGCTTTACAGGATATCACAGCAGGCAGTTGGTGTCTACTCATGAAGTCTGTGCTAGGCGTGCTCGCATTTGTTTAGTACATTGTTCGTGAAAATTCGACCTTGAAACTTTTATTGAATTTTTACTGTTTAACAATAAAGTGATAATGATAACTGTAGAATCACAAAATTGTCCATCATTTTATCAATCCAACGACATATTGATTATTGTGATCCATCATGTGATTACATCAGTAATACCGTTTGAAATCTTTCATTCCAACGTTACAACTTGGTTTTAGTTTCCGTAGAATGTATCTCAATATGGTGCGGTTAGACATAGTCCTACGTCAAAAAAGGAAGCTTTATGTAACTCTATCTCGTGATTCCGATAACCTAGAGACCTGGGGTCTCCAGAAAAGTTGTTCAAGGGTTTGTGGTTGGCAGACAGTATGTAGTTTACAGGGTGGCGAAAACCTTGAACAACCTGGAAAATCAGTGAAAGTTAGGAAATTCTTTTTTCGATCAGGGAATGTTAGGGCAAACTGAAAAACAATCAGGGAAATTTTTTTAAGCGAGACGCGAATTTTCATTCATCATTTTCATTACTCTTTAGGGCTAAAGTTGATTTTTTGGTCGAAAATCTATCTTTTTTTATGTAACTTTGCTCCATATTTGGCTCAGAAAACTAAGCGTTTTTCACAGATAGAGAATTTTTTTGGACTTATAGTAATTTTCTAAAAGGGCGTATACATTTTGGCATAGGTTTTATTCAAAGCGTTGTAGCTCAGAAACCTTTGGTTGTATAGGCTGTCTGAGAATGAGTTGCAGACAATTACTGTCTGTCTGACTGTCTGAGAGTGAGTTGCAGACAATTATAACAATAATTCCTTGTAAAAAATATACATCGGAAAATATAATTTTGTTTTCACTAAAAAACCTAGAAAGTTGACACTGAATCTAGTTGATTTTTATGCTTTTTTTCAAAGAAACCATATTGCAATCTTTGAAACAATGTTTATGATGGAGAAATGAAGGCCATTTTTTTGAAGGTTATCTAAAAAAATATTTAATTTCAACACTTTTCAAAATATTTGTATTTAAAACGTTTGAATACACATGTTTTGTAAAGTGTTGAAAGCATTGAAACAGTCATTTTAAATCAGAAAGCTTTCAATAAATAACTTCGTAAATGCATAAACAGACTTTTCAGTAAAAATTTGTTTCCATACAGAACTTTTCAACAGAAGTTTGAAAATAATATCAAGTTTTGATAAAAAAATAATTTGAGAGAAATAGGGGAACTGCTTCATTATTCATCTCAGCCCATATATTCATCTCTTACAACATGAAAACACAATTGGAAACAGGAAAAAACGCATATTTTCTAACTAAACCAATCTATTCCATGGAATGGATTATTCTTAGTTCACTTTAGATTTCTCATAAAGTAGAATCCTCAAAAACTCATTTAAATGCTCTAAATTTGATATTATAGTCGGACATCTGCACTCGAAAACTCATTTAATTCAATCACCTACCTCAGTAAAAAAAAATCCGCGCATTGTTCTATACGGCTACAATGGGGAGCGTCCAGCAGCCAGCCAAAGTTTTTTTTTTCATCACTAGCGGACCACTTTTTATTTTAATCACTAATCAAAATCACTCACTACACTAAGAATACTTTGATCTTTGAAATGTTCATTTCAAATTTCGAAAAACAAGCTTGAATTAGCAGAATATATGAGATGAATGTCTACAATTCCTAAATTTCCACTGTATGTATTTTCATCTGTTTTCACTGCGTTGAAGAAAATCAAAAGTTGCCAAATCAGTTTCTGTTAATACGAAAAAATCATACTGAAAATGTTGAATTATTCCGACATAATTGACATAAATCGACAGCACTGCAGTGGTTACCTAGGTTACCAATTTTACACGTAAACAACTACAGCGGATATCTAGGTATACTATGACGGGCTGCGGCTTCGTTCATTCATGATAATGTGATTCATTCATGATTAACAGTGTGATGAATATGGGGGCGTCATGAGATGAATAACACAGTGCAACAAAAATTGACTTTTTTTCTGCCTTGGTTTCTATATATATTTTTTTGTGTATTCTGATGCAAAACTAAATATCCCCGAGTTTGAACCTATTTCAACTTAAGGGGCAACAATGGCGCCATTTTGAATTTTTTAGAAATCGGAAATTTTTGATGTTTTTAAGACGCCATTTTGTTTTAAGACCAAATACACTAAGGTCGCTTCTAACGCGTTTTTTATGCAAGTTTTTTACACGGATTCCGGGATTTACGCGTTTTTTTTACGCGGATTCCGGAATTTACGCGGTTTTTTACGCGGATTTCAGAATTAACGCGGTTTTTTTACGCGGACTCCGGAATTTACGCGGTTTTATTTTACGCGGAACGTATCCCCCGCGTAAAAAGCGACTTTAGTGTATCAAAATTCCATGAGTTTGTTCACATATTAGTATCTTTGAGTATCGCTTACACTCTTGATATTACGTTAAACAGATTTCAAATAAGTTAATTCAACGTCGAGATAAACCTGATTTAGTATTGTTCGGGATTGGGGCAAAATCGACATGTTGTTGCATCATTCTATATGGCTACAACGGGACTCGTTCTGCAGCTAACCAAAATTTTTTTCATCACAAGCGGACCACTTTTCATTTTAATCACTAAAAAAAATCACTCACTACACTAAGAACACTTCAATCTTTTAAATGTTCACCTCAAATTTCCTAAAACAAACTTGAATTAGCAGAAATATATGAGATGAATTTCTGCAATTCCTAAATTTCCACTGTATGTATTTTCATCTGTTTTCACTGCGTTGAAGAAAATCAAGAGTTGCCAAATCAGTTTCTGTTAATAGGAAAAAATCATACTGAAAATGTTGAATTATTCCGACATAATTGACATAAATCTACAGCACTGTAGTGGTTACCTAGGTTACCAATTTTTCACGTAAACAACTGCAGCGGATATCTAGGTAACCTACTATGACGGGCTGCGGCTACGTTAATTCATGATAATTCATTCATGATTAACTGTGAAGTGAGATGGATATAGGGGCATTGTGAGATGAATAATTGAGCAGTGATTCATGATAATTCATTCATGATTAACAGTGAAATGAGATGGATATAGGGGCATTGTGAGATGAATAATTGAGCAGTGATTCAAGTTTTGAGATGGATATGGAAGCGTTGTGAAAAATGGTTTGTTTCACAAAATTCCAGCTAAGTTTACTAAATATGAAATGCTGAATGATTCCATGAGAGCACGTAAGCGTATCTTGTTTATTTGTTCAATGGTTTCGTGAAAATCCGTGAAATTCTTCGTGAATATCGGCAGAATGAGATGAATAATGGAGCAGTTCCCTATTTAATCATTTTTTGATCTAAACATATAAAAATGCAGTCCTGTCTGTCTGTCTGTTCCATATGGATTTGGAAACTACTGAAGCGAACGACGTGAAAAACTTGTATGTAGAGGTTTTTAAGGGCAGGAAAGGTTCCTCTGAAAGAGAGTTGATACAAATGAATCAAAAATTTCTGCACAACTCTAGAACTAATCAAGCAAATGAACCCATTTTGGCATGTTGAGGTTTTTGGGAGCAAGAAATATTTATGTGATAAATTGGCACCCCTCACTACTCCGGAAGGGAGGGCCATACAAATGAAATACAAATTTCTGCATAACTCGAGAACTTATCAAGCAAGTGGAACAAAATTTGGCAAGTGAAGGTTTTTGGGAGCAATAAATATTCCTGTGGTAGTTTAGCATCCCTCCCTCTTTTGGATGGGAGGGCTCTCATACAAATGAAACACAAATTTCTGCAAAACTCGAAAACTAATTAAACCAATAAAACCAAGTTTTGGGTGTGGATGTCCTAATGAGCAAAAGTTATTTCTGTGGTAGTTAGATACTTTCCTCTCCTCTGGAAAGGAGAGGCCCATACAAATGAAACACAGATTGCTGCCTAACTCGAGAACCAATCAAGAAAATAGAGTGAAATTTAGTATGCGGATGTTTTTAGGATAATAAACTTTTGAATGGAAGTTCGACAACCCTCCCTCCTTAATAACTTGAACATTTTTTTTTGTACTGTAGAACTTATCTAGTAAATGAAACCAAATTGGGCATGTAAAGGTTTTGAAAGCAGGAAATATTTTTATGGTGGTTCGTCATCCTTTCCTCTTCTGGATGGGAGGGCTCTCACATAAATCCAAATTTTACATGTGAAAGTTTTTGAGGGCAAAAAATGTTTCTATAATGGTCCCATAAAAATGAAACAGATATTTCAACCAATTTTCGGAAAAAAACATTCTAAAATGTTTGGGATGATGTACAGCAGCCAAATATCGACTACAGACACTACGGTAAAAACCAAGATTGAAACTTCTGTTTTTTTGAAAAACGGCTGAAAATGCTCAGACGCCAGTAATGGACTCCATATACCATTTTGAAATCCAAGTTGATGACTTCCGGTGTCTGAAATGACTATTTCAATTTCTTAAAATTACAAGATCACAAATTATTTGAAAAATGTCGAAATTGAATATTTCTGAAAAAACTTTAACATAAATATAAAAAAAAATATTTATTTCTCCACCCTGGAGTTTTTATCAGAACTTCAGAAGTAGCGTTATAACTTCAAGTTTCTTTTAAAAAAACTCATTTTTTAATACTAAAAAACATTTTTAAATTGACAAAACTTCACTAAAAACTAATCAATTTTGACGAAACAAGGAAAACAAGTTGCAAAGAAAAACATCCATCATAAATAGTTCATATCTTGATGGTCCCTAACAGATTTTCAATCTTTGGATACCAATAAACTAGGAATGATTGCTAGTTCATTGGCAACATATAAACCTGATGCCTAAAACAAGATACCAGATACTGTCTTGATCATTTTGTCTGACTCTTGTAAGTCCGGGTTTGACTAACTGATTATCAAATGATGTTGTGTTTTGAAAAAAATGTTCGGGATTTTTATCATTCAGGAGTTGGTATGCTTAGATATACGCTTGAGGTATACAAATAGTATTCCGCTGTTATAAACATTATGCCTCGAATCCATCAACGTTTGACGGCTTTGAGGAATATATATATTTTTTGCGGGTTTTGAAATGAAAAAAACCTGAATTAAAAAAAAAAAACAAAGACATATGCTGCTCTTTTTTTATCCAAATCATGTATGGTTGGATAAAAATGGGGTTTTCTCAACCAACTGACAAAACGCCGAAAAGTATTTAGTTCTACATGACGAATGCACTAGTTTTGTATATGGCGACTATGATAGAACTCCCTTTTCGACAGTGTATAAGCCACGAAATACGACACAATACAGCATCACACTAGTTGTGGTTGTCTAAGCACACAACTATATCGCAAAAGTACTGCATTACGCATTATTGATCTAGCATCGTCTTACCCGCAGCACCAGCTCGTACTTAAGTGCAGTTTTTGGGTTAATGTGATTTGCGTTCTGCCTTTTGCAGTGTTATGGAAAGAATACGTATCGGTCGCGGTCCCTTAAACTGGCGCTCGTTAAAGCGAAGAAAACAACGTCAGCCGCCACGCGATTGCTGGTCTTCAGCAGTGGAAGAGGGGGTAGGTAAGGATTCCCCGGTTTATAAACAAGAGAGTAGATTTAATTCTGTCTCGAGACCAAAACAACAGAATAGCAAGACTAAAAAAAAGTTGTATGAATACAAAATCAACTCGTGGTCTTTTGTGTTGACTCGATTCGGTCTCGCGATGACTCGGTACTCAGTTAGACACTGGAGGGACGGGGTCAGGGTGTACGAAGGGCGATATTTTACTGATGAACCAATATTGAACTCGATTCATTAATTCTCCTTTTCTCTGTGTGTTTCTCTTTTTTATACACCCTCTTTTCAGGTAAGTTTGCAAATCGTCGCCATGTGGCCATTAAAAGAAGAGCATCATCGAAACAAAACGGAATTTAAAATCAGCAGCAACACGCCAAGGTCTGGTGGGACTTCGGACGGCCTTCAGCACTAGTGGACGAGGGGATCCGTCCCCCGTGCGTGTGGCCAAGGATGTTTCTCAAGGCCGCTGCAAGGTGCAAGGACACGATGTGTGCGCTGGTTGTGCAGGTGCCGATTTTACGACCAAGCACACTGGCAATGAGATAGACCGACTGAGCGATATCGGATCGGACCGGCTTCCGGATATCAGTGCGCTGCTTATCGTCGGCATGTTTTCTTCATTCATTGCGAGTGTATGTATGTGTCTGTGTGCATTTGTAAACGGAATAATCCGGAAAGGAAAGGGAAGAGAATCATTGTGCTATTTTTGGGTAATCGACAGCAGCAAGTGCGCTCGGGGTATACCGGGCAAGTGCCGACTGGCGGCTTCGGCAATGTGTGACGTATAAAACGTGTCGTGAAGAGCATTTGAAAAACCAGCTGTGCGAGAAGAGCCTAGACGAGAGTGATTTATTGGTTGTCGCCTCGTGCGGCTAAGTGCGTTCGACCGTGTGCTACTTTTTCGGCTGGAGCGGTCGGATTATCGCGAACAACGGAAGAGAACGGTAGAGTGTGCGATTATTTGGTTGTTTGTTTTGCAGTGAGGTTTTTGGCGAAGTTAAGGTAGTCATATGTTCCTTTTCGGGGAGACGAAATATGACACATTTCACAGGTGCAGAATGGAATTCGATGTTTGTATTTTCGACAGGTGGACAAGTAAGTTCTATTCATATGAGGTTACGATAACTCGTAATGTATTATGGCATTTCAAACATGGATCCAAATGCCGAGAAAATGTTACACAGTCTATCACAACTAAAAGATGTTTAAAGAAGTTTTCTCATGTACAGTGTTATCCTCATATTTTCTAGAATATCAACATATGTTAAACACTTTTAAATTAACTGTTCAATTGATCAATTAACACCGGCAAACATTATTTGATTGTTTATAAATTCGTTACTTTGTAGATATTCTGTTTCTGTATCACACTCACATTCAGAGCCTTCTCGCGAGCAAAACAAAACTGAAATAAATTAACAGACGAGCAAATTTTTCGCCGGTATACAAATTTATAAGTGCAACATCAATTCCAACGGAAACTTGTGCTTCCCGCGAAGGAAAACAGTTTCCTTCTTCTCTCCTTCACACATTTCCTCTGATTAAATCGAGTGCAGCTAATCAACTTGACTTCGCTTCTTCTTGCAATTGAAGTCTGTCAGCAGTGGCTCAAGGCAGGACCTCTGTCGCCTCGATTGGTTGTTGTTTTTGCACGTGCACGCCCTGCACACACTGTTGTTGTATAATTACACAATAACAAAAAAGTCACGCACGCACGCTATCTTGCCTCATACTTGCAGCGGGCAAAATGATTGTCATAAAAAATGCACAGCAGGATAGAAAAAGCAAAAGAAGTTAGACAAACAACGACGAAAGTCGAATACGAAGCCCCCGAAAAAAAAAACAACACCGCAAGCAGCGCCGCAACAAAAGTCTCCGCCGTACCTCTCGGTGGGCCCACAGGAAACGGACGGAATAGGAAGGAACGAACAAAAAAAACTTTTCCTCATTATAAGCTTCTTTCAAATTAATAAAATAAAATCTATATAAATCTACGTCACTGCCATGTTATATTCATTCCAATCCAATTTTAATTTCCTCGCATCCCACCGTCGCTTCCCTCAAACGCCATGCACCAACCCTCTTTCGTGTAGCATTCGATGAAACATCATAGCAGGCGGCACAGCAGTGGCCAACCTTATTTTGCGCTTATCTCCTTTCCATGGTTTCTCATCGCAGTCGTCGTCGTTGTCGTAGTTGAAGTCGCACGGAGTCGACGTCGTTTCGTTTTCCTCTCTGTTCAAAAGCGCAAAATTTTACCCAACCCAAGCCTGAACAAGAAAGCAAGCAGGCAGACATGGGCCACCTCTGCTGTGGGATCGCTAGCTTCGCTTTGCTTGCTTGGTTTGCTGAGCTGTTAAAATGTATCCGCGCTTTCAGATGGTTCTCTGCCGCTCCCCTCGCTCACTAGGCGGGGGATGGTTGGTTGGTTGGTGTGGCAGAGCCGAGCGGCTGGATGAAGTGGTGCGTGGCCAGGGAAAGGTGGGTTTCACTCTGTGCTGTTCCATTTGTTGTTTGCGTTAATTTCCACCCGCTTTACCGATGTGCTGGTAATTTTTTTCCTATCCCACCACAGTTACACAGTGTACAGACAGAGCATCATACATCGGTGTTGGTACCGGAGTAAATGCCATTTCGCCTTGCCGTGCTGTGGATGGTTTGTATGTGTGTGTTCGCGTGGGGTTGTGTGTTTCACTCAGCAACATATAGAATGATTATTTTGCTATGAACTGCTGCTGCTTTTTAGCACACAGCACGGAGTCATCGTTGTCGGTGCTTACAAAACTCTTGAACGAGCAAAAATGCTATAAAACACTTCGCTCGATACTTGGAATTCGACGTTCGTAACCCCTATTGCAGAAGGGCCAGTGCTGCCAAAATGTTAGTTATTCTGGTTTATGTTGGGTTTTCCGACAGAATTTTATCAGTTTATGGTACTCAAGCAATCTCAGTATTGAATATCATTGTCTAATTTTATTACAACAAAATGTGTTTTTTAAATAGTTGATATTATGAAAATTTCATCCAATAAGTTTTCGCATAAGCTCTGTTGATAGTTTTTTTGGTGTTTGACATTGCTATAATATATATGTACATATAATTATTGAACAAAAATATCAATCATAATAAAGATTCATGGCAGAATAAATTATGACTGTATCAATTTTCCTTCCAAAAAAGAAGGATGAGAATATGTTCTAGTTTTTTAACCTCATAATATTATTATTTGCAAAAACTTTCGGATAGTTGCATCTGAAAAAGAATATTGTATTCACAAACGTATTGAAGACAATTGGATGGGAAGTCTGTCATTTTACAGGAAGATGTTGAGCAAAATTACGCCGAATGATCTGGAAATACGCTGAAGTTTAATAGATCATTCATGATTTGAATAAGCAAACTGAGCCATCTCCCACAAATGGAGAATTTTAGAGTGAGTAATTTTCTAAAAGAACGTATGCATTTTGACATGTGTTTTTTTTTCTGTGTGGACTCATCACTGCGACTAGAGCTTAGATCTATTGTGATATTGCCCAGGTGTTTTCTGTACTCCGCACTTCATATTATTGGCAGTATCAATATTGATGTGAGTGATACGCTTATCATTCATATCCGTGCTTGTGTGTAAGTTTTTTACCTTTTCGTTCCAAGCTTACTGCTCTACTATACCGACCCTCTGTCCATCCTAACAATATCGCCTATTTACAATTCTCTGTAGAGAACTTTCATACGTTACTCACACCAGTTTCATTATAATAGGGACTTATTTTTGTTAGAAGGAGAGTCAACAGGGGTACTGTAGATTTCAGATTGAATGAAGGATACGTGGTGGGGAGCCGGAGAATAAACCCATGCCAAAGTCCTTTGACAACCAAATGGCCTGATTCTACTAAGATTCGAACCCACGACCACCTGCTTACCAAAGCGGACTCTGTAACCTTGCAGCTACGGAGCTCCCCTATGACATGTGTTTTATTCAAAGCATTGTAGCTCAGAAACCGCTGCTTGTATAGAAAAACTGTCTGAGAATGTGTTGTAGGGAATTCTTGATACCTAGTTAATATATGTATAGCGTGAAAAAAATGTTTTGATAAAAAAAAATTTAATAATGACACTAAATTTTAATTGAAAACAAAAGAGTTGAAGTTATAAATCATTATCCATATTTTTATGGTCAAAAAAAGAATTGTGTTAAATTAAATGTATATTTCAATAAATCTATGTTTGTTGTTTCTGGAAGACCACAAATAATTCGCAAAAAATGCAAAAAATGATTCAAAATTACTGTTAGAATCATTGAAATTTGAATACAGATCGGACTCGATTATCCGGAATTTTATTTTTTTGGTGCCCGTTTTCAATTTTTATTCCGAAGTTTTGTCTTTATCATCCCTTCTGGCATATTTTTTACCATATAAATCACTTTCGACATGTTTGGGACATGTTCGAATTAGGTGAAAATAATTAATGTTCAATTTATTTATTTTGCTTTTCAAGATTTTACCCCGTTACTGGGTCATACAAGTAAATACAGAAAAGAAATATTTATTTTATGTTCGTTAATCGCAAAGTTTCAGTATTTTTTGTATGATTCGATTTTCCGGAAAACTTGATTATCCGGAATGAAAATTTTTTTTGATGTTCCGGATAATCGAGCCCGACCTGTATTCTCAAATATGTAAAAATTGAAAGAAATCATTAAAAATTAAGTTGTAAATAAAAAGTGGACCTACACTTCTTCATCCAGAGCTTTTTATCAATAGTTTTGGAATTATATCAATTCTTAACAAAAAATAAATTCGTTTTTGATTTAATGTATAATTTACTGTTGATACACTTTTCGATTTGAAATTGCCATTAAAATTGTTTAAAATCATTGGAATACAAATTTGTTTTCAATAAAATTTATACTAAAATGCATACGCCCTACTTAAAAATTACTCTCGAATCTAAAAAATTTTCCCATCTATGGAAAATACATAGTTTGCTAAGCTAAATACGTGTGCAAAGTTACATTCCAATTAAAGAAGGTCGATATTCGACCATAGGTCATTTGGCGTGGTTTTGCTTTGTTGTTTTTTTTTTCACATCAAAAAATATAATTACACTGCACACTGGGCCCGGATTGGAATCTCAAAAGCAAAGCCTTTGTGCTACATTCCTATTCGGAACTTGACCTTCTGTTTATTATACATAGACTTCGTCGCCAACTGTTTAGTGTACAGGACAATTTCGGGCTAGCGCTACGATCCTACTGACACTAAAAGTCTCTCCCGAGCCGAGACTCGAACCTACGACGACTGGCTTGTTAGACCAATATCGTACCTCGAGACCATCTGGGAGATTAGGATTGGAATCTAGGAGATAATTTCGAGATAAGCGCTCTCAGGGTTCCCAATCGTTTTCTTGATTTCTAGTCAAGGCTTCAATTTGGATGTTTAAATGAGTTCGGAATTAGGCCGCGAAGGCGTTGCGAAGCCAACTTCTTTCTCTTACACGCTAGAACTTTGCGGGTTCGACAACGTTGTAGACCTTTTAATTCTATGAAACTTTACCGAATATACAAAATGTCTAACTCTTCAAGTTACAGATATCTACGAGTTCTTATAAAATTTGTCTGAATTTCACGTTTTAGTGTGATTATTTGAGGAGTTCGCTCGAATTGTTTTTGAAATTTTCTTCTCGATAGAAATGGAACAATTGCGGCATTTGTCAGTTTGTCTGAATTTCATGTTTTTGTAATAATTTTGTGATTTGAAACATTAAACTCACCAAAGAATACGCAATTTTCTGGAAAAATCATGGTTAGCTAAAAATACTTGCTAACCGATAAGGTAACCAATTTACATAATTGTGGTTTTTTTTCAACTTTTGTGTCATATTTTCACTTAAGTACTTACTCACATCACAACCCCATTTTCGCAGCTATATTCTGAATCAATTTAAACATTCAAATTGAACCCTTACCTATACCAAGACGCTTTGTAGAAGATCGGAAACCGATTGGTCAAACCTTGAGAGCGCAAATTTTTTCGTTCTGCTAGATTCCATTCCTGGCCCAGTGTGCGCTGGTCGGCAAAAGCGAAAAAATGTCCAAAACCATCAACTGGAAAAACAAGATTATAACTTTATAGACATTCCTAGGGGCACATAATTAAATGTAGAGGTGCGTTAACATGACGCAGAGTAATTTCTCTCCGAGTTTGCTACGAAAGTTATACGTTTATATCGCCTTTATTAATACAATCATTTTATAACCCGACATTTACAAGCCTTTTTGATGAATCAATAATTTCTTTTCGCTCCTTAGTTCGAATTTCTTCTTTATATTTTTTTTTCTGCTCCTTCCAGGCATTTGGTCTCTAAAGCTCCAGTTTTTGAGTCACTCAGTCGTTATCAACTCTGAAAGTGGCATTGCTTCTTATGAAATTCACTAAATATATTTGAATAGAGCACGGTTTCCCTTCAAGTTGTTAAATTTAAGTAAATTCTAACAGTAAATCATTTTTTTAGGAAGAGATTGTCACTAACAAGCTTTTCCTTCAGGGCATTAAATTGATATGCGATTTTTCTTTGAAATATTGTTTTCGTCGACCTGTCCATCTATAAAAAAATAATGAAATCAATTACTTAAAGACTTTTTTTTTCGAATTGCAGAATATTCATTTTACTATTGTACAACATATTCTGCACGTTTCATTGGATAATATGAATTGATCATCAACGGCTCAGATTTCGAATTATAATGGGGTCAATTTTTTAACCCGAATTTTCTCAACAAAACGGTTCATTTTCACAAATATTTGAGAGAGTTGAATGCCATTTGTTATTTTTTAAGGAAAGCGTCGGAGATTCAGATTGTTCTGCGGCTAGAATACGCGATTGTTAGAAAGGTGAAATGAAATGATTGTGTAAATTTCTTTGAGTTTATCGTTAATGAGACTTAGAATTAACAGAAAACTGATATAACCTGAGTACCTGAGTATGTATGTTTTTTTTTTAGTTTTAAATTAGTTTATTTGACACGGCACGATACATTTTCTGTTTTACTGAGCCAAGTACAATTCGTTTTAATTCTACGTTAGCAGGGAAAAGAGGGAGGCCTTTTCTTTATTCTCGCGGCCGACTACGAGCTAGTGGGGATTTAAGGTGAGAGGAGGGGAGATACAATTTTGACTTAAAACTATTTTGGAACTTTGTTTTTCAACTGGTAGAGCAATTGTATTCTTGTTTGTTGTGGGTTCAAAATATTTGTGTAAGCATAGTTGCGGGCTCTTCGTTTCCGTGTCTTCAGCATAGCATATTTGTATCCTTAATCTGACAAATAGACAAAGAAAATTTTAAATTTTAATGTCAGCGTTTTTCAGAAAGCAGTATAGCTGTGTCATGTACTGGAGATCACCGCTTCCCAGAATGTCTCTAACGGGTACGTTCGGTTGTTTTCCTCGGGCCCGAAGGGAATCTTTAAGCTCGGACCTAACACCACAGTATTCGGTACACGACCAAACAACATGCTCGATGTCATGGTAGCCATCGCCACAAACGCAGTGATTACTGTCTACAAGCCCTATACGAAAGAGATGCGTGTTTAACGTGTAGTGATTGGACATAAGTCTGGACATCACGCGAATGAAGTCCTGACCTACATCCAACCCCTTGAACCATGCTTTCGTCGATACCTTAGGAAAAATGGAATGTAGCCACCGTCCCAGTTCATCTGAGTTCCATGATGATTGCCAACTGTTGAGTGTTCTCTGACGCAAAATGCTATAAAATTCATCATAAGCAATTGGTCTTTCATAAATATCGCCATCAATAGCACCCACCTTAGCTAAAGAGTCAGCCTTTTCGTTACCCGGAATCGAGCAATGAGAAGGGACCCACGCTAAGGTAACCCGGTAATTTTTATCTGTTAAAGCACTTAAAAACCACCGTATTTTCCCCAGGAAATACGGGGTGTGCTTCACAGGCTTCATCGATCGCAGAGCCTCAATGGCACTGAGACTGTCTGTGAAGATGAAGTAGTGGTCTGTGGGTAGGGTTTCGATGATTCCAAGAGAGTACTGAATAGCAGCAAGTTCTGCGACGTACACGGAAGCAGGAGCATCGAGTTTGTAGGAGGCGGTAAAATTTTCGTGGAAAACACCGAAGCCAGTGGACTCATCTAGATTAGATCCGTCAGTGTAAAACCTTTTATCATAACTAACATGTTTGAACTTATTCGAAAAAATCTTAGGGATCTCTTGGGGTCGCAATTGATCCGGGATACCAGAAATGTCTTGTTTCATGGTGGTGTCGAAAAATATAGCATTATTAGAAGTATCTAAAAGTGCGACATTGGAGGAATCGTATGAAGAAGGATTAATATCTTGAGCCATATAGTCAAAATATAAAGTCATAAATCTGGATTGAAATTGAAGGTCGACCAACCTCTCGAAATTTTCAATTACTAATGGGTTCCTAACTGTGCATCGAATTAGCAACCGGTAAGAGAGATTCCAAAAACGATGTTTCAACGGAAGAATACCCGCTAACACTTCAAGACTCATCGTATGGGTCGACTGCATGCAACCCAAGGCAATACGCAAACAACGATATTGTATTCTCTCTAATTTTATAATGTGCGTGTTCGCGGCGGAGCGGAAGCAGAAACAGCCGTACTCAAGAACTGACAATATCGTTGTTTGGTAAAGCCTTAGAAGGTCTCCTGGGTGGGCTCCCCACCAGGTTCCGGTAATCGTACGAAGAAAATTAATCCTCTGTTGGCATTTTCGTGTCAGATACCTAATATGACAAGCCCAGGTGCATTTAGAGTCGAACCAGACCCCGAGATATTTAGCGACTAAAACCTGAGAGATCGTTTTACCCGTTAGTAGGAGCTGCAGCTGAGCTGGGTTATGCTTCCTAGAAAAAACGACCAACTCAGTTTTCTCCGGAGAGAATTCGAAACCCAGCTTAAGAGCCCATTCAGACAAATTGTCTAAGGTATCTTGCAATGGTCCTTGCAGATCGCTAGCCTCGCTACCAGTAATGGATACAACGCTATCGTCTGCAAGTTGCCTTAGCGTGCATGAATTTGCAAGACATTCATCGATGTCATTGACGTAAAAATTATATAAGAGAGGACTTAAACATGAGCCCTGGGGAAGGCCCATGTAACTAATTCGGGAAGTTGTCGAATCGCCATGTGAGAAATACATATGCTTTTCTGACAACAGATTGAGCAAAAAGTTATTCAAATTTAGTGAAAGTCCCTGCGAATGAAGTTTCGCGCTTAAAACTTCTACAGAGACAGAGTCAAAAGCCCCCTTAATATCCAAGAACGCAGAAGCCATTTGTTCTTTTCGAGCAAATGCGAGTTGAATTTCAGTAGAAAGCAACGCTAGGCAATCGTTCGTCCCTTTGCCCCGGCGAAAGCCAAATTGAGTATCTGAAAGTAAACCGTTTGTTTCGACCCATTTGTCTAACCGTAAGAGGATCATTTTCTCCATTAATTTCCGGAGGCAAGAGAGCATTGCAATCGGCCTATATGAATTGTGATCAGAGGCAGGTTTCCCGGGTTTCCGAATAGCAATGACTTTTACCTCCCTCCAGTCATGCGGAACAATATTTAGCTCAAGAAACTTGTTGAACAAGTCCAACAAGCGTCTTTTTGCAGAGTCGGGTAGATTCTTCAACAGGTTGAATTTTATTCTATCTAACCCTGGAGCCTTATTGTTGCACGACAGGAGAGCCATTGAAAATTCCAACATCGAAAATGGAGGCTCTTCCGTAGTTACTATAAACGCGTCGCGAAAGGTTTTCTGTTCCGGTACAGAGTCCGGACAGACCTTTTTGGCAAAATCGAGTATCCAGCGATCTGAATACTCCTCACTCTCATTCGAAACGTCACGGTTCCGCATGCGCCTGGCGGTATCCCAAAGAGTGCTCATCGCTGTTTCCCTCGACAACGCGTTTACGAACCGCCGCCAGTACCCGCGTTTTTTCGCCTTTACTAAGCTCTTCATCTGCCTGCCCAGTGCCTCGTACTTTCGTAGTAGGTTGACAGTGCCGTACTCCCGGTAGTCCTTATACGCCGCGGACCTTCGCGCGTACAGCTCAGAGCACTCTTTGTCCCACCATTTGTTGGGAGGGCGTTGTCTAATCGTTACCCCGGGTATCGGTTTCGTCTGAGCTTGCGTCGCGGCGTCGATTATCAAGCCAGCTAAGAACGCGTATTCTTCCTCCGGAGGAAGTTCCTCGTGAGTCTCGATAGATTCCGCTATAATAGACTCATAACGCTTCCAATCAATATTACGTGTAAGGTCGTAGGAAATATTGATTGGGTTCGGGGGAGTTGAACCATTAGCAATTGATATAACGATTGGAAGATGATCACTACCGTGGGGATCGTTGATTACTTTCCACTGGCAATCTAACGCTAGTGATGTCGAGCAGAGGGATAGGTCAAGCACGCTTTCACGTGCCGGAGGATTAGGTACGCGTGTCGCTTCCCCAGTATTCAAAACTGTCATATTGAAGTCGTCGATCAAGTTACAGATTAAAGAAGATCGGTTGTCGTCGTACAGCGACCCCCATAGCGAACAGTGAGAGTTAAAATCTCCCAAAATCAAAAAAGGTGCGGGAAGCAATTCTGCTATATCAAGGAGTTGCTTCTGTTCAATCCGCGCGGATGGGGGAATATATAACGAAACAAGGCAAAGGTCTTTTCCATTCATATTCGTTTGAATGGCAACAACTTCAATATTCGAGATCGAGGGGAGGTCAATTCTGAAAAAAGAATAGCACTTTTTGATCCCTAAAAGTACCCCTCCACCGTGTGAGTCTCGATCTCGACGAATGATGTTAAAATCGTGGAAATTAAGTTGGTCATTTGAATTGAGAAAAGTTTCACAAAGCGCGAACGCATCACAATTGTATGTGTTTATCAAATGTGAAAATAAATCAAATTTGGGGATGATACTTCTGCAGTTCCACTGTAACACAGTGACAAAATTCCTAACCTCTTTCAACGAATTAGTCATCGAAAGATACGATAGCTGAAATGAGGGGCCAAGTTGCTGTGAGTTGCTTCAAAAAGGTTTTCACTGTTGGGAGAAGGGCAAGAAGAATGTTTTGAAGGGGATCTGGTATGTTGAATGTTTTAAATATCCAGTCCACAATATCAGAGAATTTTATGAACCCTGTTTCTTTTATGTCTTCTGATCGAGAAATGGGTGCCCGAGGGGTTTTTGGTGCCCCAGGAAGCGGTGGGTACTCCTGGTTTGATTTGAAATTAAAACCGGGGGGTACTTGCTTCGGTTTTTCTTCACCGCTTCCTTTTTGTGTTGTCTTATTGGTCATTCCGCTAGGGGTTATCTTACGACCTTTACGAGAAAGATTAGGAGAGTTGAGCATTCTCCTCTTCCTAGATCCCTCTGGCAAGGCATAGGAACACCCTTCGACGGGATCGTCAGATGTACCCTCATCGGTTGGCAAAAAGGAAAAGATGTTTCCTGTCGAGGGTGGCTCAGCCCTCTTAAGCATTTCTGCAAAAGAGCGCTTTGATCGTTCCTTAAGGGAACGCTTAATTTTTTCCTCGCGCTGTTTGTACGCGGGACATGCCGGAAGGTCATGCCGAGTTCCCTCGCAATAAAGACACTTTTCAGTATCCCCACTGCAAGCGTTCTCAGCATGATTGCCTCCGCACTTGCTACAGCGTGCCTTGTTGCAGCAGTAGGTGGCTGTGTGACCTAACTGCTTACAGTTTTGGCAATGCATGACCCGCGGTACGAACAGGCGTACAGGTAGACGAACCCTGTCCAAGCGGACGTAGTTCGGCAGCGCGGATCCGGCGAATGTTACTCGGAAGGAATCCGAAGGGAGGAATTTCTTCTTCCCTTCTTCGATGGATACTGAATGCAATTGCTTGCAATCCAGTATCTTTACACTTTGCATCAAGGGGTTTTTAAAGCAGCCAACTCCATGACGCAAAATGTCATCGACAGTGAGATTCCCCTCGGTAACCACACCGTCGATTTCTACATCCTTGGCAGGGATGTACACGCGATACTCTCTCGTGAAGAGCTCGTAGCCAGCAATTTCGTTTGCTTGCTTCAAGCTACTCACGACAACTCGCAGTTTGTTCGGCCTCGCCTTCGTAATCTCGGTTACGGCCGAAAAATGTTTTGCCAGGTCTTTGCCAATTTGGATAATATTCAATGGCTTCTTTATGGGCCGGAAAAAAACAACGTAGGGACCGCCAGCGGCATCTGGGTAAGCTTTTACCCGTACTTCCGGTACTCTTGGTACAGGACTTGGCAAAGGGGAGGGCACAGGGGAAGGTAGGGGTGTGCTGATGGGAGAAATTTCAATTTCTTCCCCGTTTGTTTCCACCTCCAGGAAAAGTTGCACCTGCATGTCGTCCATTTTGCGGGAGCGTTACGCTCTACCGCACACAAACGATAAATATTCGAATATGGGGGGGGGGTTCAAGTAGTTGATGTTAAATTTTAAAAACAATTTTTCAATCTACAATGGATCAAATAAAAAAAAAGACAGTAATACTAATACTAATAACAATAGTAATAATAATAATAATAATAATAATTATAGTAATAGTATTAATAATAACAATAATAATATCAATAATAATATTAATAATAATATTATAACATAGTAATAATATTGATAATAATAGTAAAAATTCTAAAGGTAATACTTCACCGAACGTCTAAGTCACGACCTCACGGCTGATAGTAGGATTAATCGAGCGTCTCCGCAGAACAAACAATGACGATCCAGCTTCGTGTTGAGACACAGTGGCCGTGTCCTACACGCGACCTTGTAGATGCCACTTGTAGTTGACTTCCACTCGCTCGATCGTATGATGGTCCGTGCTGCTAGCGGGGTAACAGCGGTGCGGGAGAATTATTCTTGCTGATATATCAGCTGCGTATCGAATCACTGGCGGGGTAGCCTGCCCCTACCAGTGTGCATATGTTTCTGCCGATATATAACAGTCTATTGTTATTGCGCAGCACGAGAACTAATCGACAAAAAAACACCCGTACGATAACTCGTGTATTGTTATTTTGCGAACTCAAACGGAGATAAACAATTTGCGTCTAATCGAAACGAAAGCAAAACAACGAATGATGTATGTTTTTTAGTACCGAGTTTTTTAGAATCATAGATAGCTAGATACAACCTAATGAAAAAAAAATTACGACAGATTTTAATAAGTTTTGATGTTTTTTATATTTTCTGAAATTTGAATTAGAATATGTTTATCAAACTCACATCTGCGGGGTCGAGTCGATTAGGTATTTCGAAAAATTGATTTATTTTCATTTATTTTGCACAAACTGCGATATTTATGTTTCGAGCACCACAGATCATGAACCCCAATAAATGGACAAATTTATTGCTAACGCAAGCTGGTCTCACAACTGTCGAACCGGCAACACTGTCACTATAAGCTGAGCTGGCAGAGTAGAGCGAGCGTCACTATCTTGCTATAGAGCCGCACCGCTGTGTACAACAGCGAGGGGAATTTGAACGTCGAAGCAAAGAAACGGTCCAACGGACCGAACAAACAAGAGATTATATTTTGTTGTTTTACCCTATGTGTATGCGTTCGTCGTCGTCGCCGTCAACGACGTCGTTCGGTTCGATTTGGGGAACGGATGGACGGTTTTTCCTGATGTGCTGTTTCTGCTTCTTTTCTCTGACTCTGACAGCAAACGGTTGAAAGCAGCAAGCTCGTATTAATAATAGGTGTATACGTAATGTCATGTATGGCCTGCCTGCAGATCGAGTGCTGCGAGTTCGCTTTGGCTTGTTATTTTTATTTCGTCTTTTTTTCCTTCTATCCGCTGCTTGCTTTCCGATCGCTCTGCACAGTACAGTGGAAACAGCTACTAGGGCTGTGCAATATATCAGGGGTTCAGTGTATGCTGTATAGCTTGTTCGTATAATAAACTCGAATAACTGGCAGTGCTGCTATAACGTAGAGGGTTACGGCTTGGCATTCAACGCAAAATATGTTATGTGTGCATAGCACTCTCTGACACGGTCGCTTTCGAGTCTCGTATATTGCTGTCATGGCCCGGCTCCAATCGCTGCTACCGCCTGGCGTCGATGAAATCGCGGCGATATTGCACATTTTGCTCATGTGGTTAGAGAGATGAGCCGGGCTTGATCAGCACAGACACTTTTCGTTGCCATCGGAAACAAATTGCATAAAGTTTGCAATTTGTTGTTGGGTGGCTTTTCAATTCTCGATCTCTTCGAATTTTTCATTAGAAGATACCATTTTGCAAATGCTAGTGGAAAAAGAATTAATCTTTTAGCGGTGTCGTACCCTCACATCGTGCAACCAATCACCCATATCTCATCAACATTTGAACCGTACCTCTTTATCATTCCTCCTTCGACGCGCAGAGCCATCGAGCATTCGCGTGATACGCTTGTTCGTTTGCGCTATCCTCCTGCAATCCTTCACCTTCTCCCCACAATTCGAACGAGGCGCTTTTTCTTGTGTAGTAAAACGCGTCTTCGGAACATTGTTTCACCGCTGCGAATGGTTTTGTTGTGCTGCTCCGCTTTTCACACCCCGTGTCCGAATCGTCGATTCGCTATGGAGTATAGTAAGCATTTTTATTACGACACAGAGCGCGCAACCAGACGAAGCCCCATCCCTAGTCAGATCCCTTCGACTATATCGAACTGTATGGATCTTTTATCTCCCGCGGGAGTTTTCCTCCGCCTGCAGTCTTGCAGGAGCTGCTTCCTTCCATCGTTTATCGATGGTATGTTTGACTTCTCCGAAACTCGGTCCATGCCTGACAATCTAATTTGCCCCATGTCACCGCGCTAAGCTACACTTGCCCAATCTTCCCTCTATTGCCTTTCTAAGTTAAGCTCTGATACGATGGTATGCGTACACTAGTTGTGTAGCCTCCCGTCTTACCAGTGACGGTGGCCTGGCTGGTTTGGCCAGGCCGCCCGCTTGTTATTTTCATTTTTGGATTCGACATAGTCTGCCAGTCAAACGCGCCAGCACTCCTTGAGGCCTCTGCATGGTTTGTGAAATTGGACGATTTGTGCGCTGCTGGCGCTGGCAGAACCGATTCCATCAATCGGGTCGAGTTTTGATTTTGAGGGAAAATGTGTAGTACTGCCTGAGCAGTGCTACCAGCTGCCAAATTTGGGCTGAAAAGCTAGATTTCGAATTTAAGATTAGCCCAACAAAATGCCTGTCCAAAAATTTTTAGTTTCTTTCAAATTCATGAATACGGGTCGGACTCGATTATCCGTAGACTCGATTATCCGAAATTCGATTATCCGGAATTTTAGACTCGATTATCTGGAATTTTATTTTTTTTGTGTTCGTTTTCAATTTTTGTTCCGAAATTTTACCTTTACCATCCCCTCTGGCATATTTGTTACCATTAATGTCACTTCCGGCATGTTTGGGAAAGGTTCGAATTAAGTGAAAATAATCAATGTCCAATTTTTCTGTTTTGCCTCTCAAGATTTTACCCCTTTTCGCTTCAGAAACAATTTCCGGATAAGTAAAATAAAAAAAGGAAATATTTATTTTATGTTCGTTAATAGCATATTTGAATATTTTTTTGGGATTCGATTATCCGGAAAACTCGAGTATCCGGAATAATTTTTTTTGATGTTCCGGATAATCGAGTCCGATTTGTATTGTAAAAAAATATAAGCTTTATAACACATTTTAAAATATCACTAAGACTCATCTGATCGAAATCAGTTTTAAAGATATATCAACCGTGCCATTTGCAATGCCAATCAAACAGTTCTAATGAATCATCGCAGAGCCCCAACATGTTAAAAAAGTTATTGGAAATAAACAAATAAAATTTGGGGACAGTTGATTTGAAGGTTCATCTAGTTTTCAAGTATTTCCCGTTCAATAACTCAAAAGAGAACAAATTTACAGCATGTCGAAATTGTGAAAATATTGTTTAAGCGTATGTACATATTTTAAAAATACTATATCCGGAGAAAATCCAATGAGGAGTCCTGTATTTCATTAGAAGCTTAAAAAGTTATCAAAGTTAGCCGCTTATATGGTACTACTATCAATAAATCGGAAAGGCTATTTATTGACACAAGTTTCTATCTTCATTGTATAGAATTTTCACTTGTGAAGAATGCCACGATTTGGATATGGTTAAAGTGCAAATAACCGCAAAATATCGCAATATGTTAAATAATTTTTTATTCCAGTGGATAAAAAATAACAATGTTCATCAAAATATTCATTAATGAATGACTTCTAACGTTGTAAATGGTTCCAAAGTTCTGGGAAAAATCTGAGAAAAAAAATAAAACAAAAAACTATTTGTGACGAGCCAAATGTTACAGATAGAAACATGATGTTCTTGGAAAAGTTTCTTGTTTTGAGATCTCTTAAAACTTTGCTCTGATAAAAAAAACAGGAAAAGTTTCTTGTTTTGAGATCTCTTAAAACTTTGCTCTGAAAAAAAAATCACTCCGACATGTTTTTGATGAAATGTTATATAATGATTGGGCGAAAAAGCTGATAAAATCGGAGAGTGATATCATTGGGTAATTACTGTACTAGCAGATTTCTGACATTTATCACCTTTGAAGTAATATGGTTTGTTCGACACGCATTAAAAAAATAGCCTAGTTTCATCCATATTGAAAACGTCTTGCAGTTTTGATACAGCATGAGATCCCAGGATGTGAGAAAAAGTGCAATGAAAAGTAAAAAAATTAAGAAATAATTTCGAAAGGGTCTAAAGTTTGAGCTCGATTTACCAATATTTTTCCTTGGAGAAAATATTCTCCGGGATCTCGGGATTTAAATAAAAATTTCCTGGGAATCAGAAATCCCAGGAAATTCTATCCCGAAACATCCCGGAAAAGAAGCTCTTATCTACAGCTCCGCTTTCCCCAATTCAATCAATTTTCCAGTGTTAGTATCTCTGTTATGCATATTATTACCTTCTGATAAATATATTCTTTATTTTTAATGATTGATGATGTTTTGTTATGCGGAACTTGGTATTCGTGGGATAAGGGTTTATTTATTTGTAACATTAATGCCGTTTTAGTCTTCGAACTCATTTTTGAACGGAACTGGATGCGCATACTAGGCAATTTTATCTGATACTGTCTGATACTACTGTTTATCGCAAAGAAACGGTAAGAATTGCTTAATTTGCTTAAATATCTAATGTTTTCGGCTACAATACACCTGCGGGTAGTAGGTTCCACATCTAGCATTTATTTCTTCATCAGAAACACAATAATTTCTGTATGTTCTATGGAGGGTTATTGACCTTTTGCATCGGGTATGTTATATCGCAACTGGAACGTTTTACCCCGGTAGAGTTAGAAGCCTGTCGCAACATTTCTGATTAAAAATTGTATCGTTTTTGTGTAACAGTTACAACAAAACAAAATAATTGCAGTGTATTACCAACTAAAATGGTCTCAATAATTTCATTAGAAATTTGTTATTTGTGATAGGTACTATGTTTACTGTGGAAATGGTTCAAAGGTCATTGGTTTTTAAAACATTTATTCATCTTTTCATTGCGAATTTGCTTGCTTGCTAACACACAAAAAAAATGTGTGTTACTTTGAGTTCCGAATTCGGATTTTTTTTATAATAATACCTTCTAAAAACATAAACCAAAAACCAAATGCAGTGAACAACTTTCTTGAATTTCAAAATATATATTCGAGGGCCTAGATTACCAAAAATGATAGTCTACTGGATACAGGAATGTAAAAAACAATAGTTCTGTTCAACCCGCTTCTGAGTAGCGCAATTGGAAGAACTTAATGTTGAAACAATTGGATTTTAATTATTTTCAGACTATCAAATTAGTTAATCTCACCAATCTGGCGACACTGCCAGCTTTGTTCGTGTTCACTGTGTACACAATCGAGAGAGCACAACAGCGCGCACCAACTCGTGGTTGGTCGATTTCGATCGAACGACCATCATCGTGGCTGGCTATAGCGGTAACTGACGAACGACCGAACTAACGGATGGATGGAGTGTGCAGTGAATGAACGAGAACGGGGTGGGTGCGGAAGAGCAACCGAGAGTGCGGTGTGGTATCCTCTCGATGGCGACGTCGACGACGGCGACGACGAATACGACGCGGTCGGTTGAGAAACATGCTTGTGTGCGGGGGTAGTGCTATGCGCGAGGTGTGTATATTCTCGTTCGCATGAAGCTGTGTTGTTGTTGGTCGGTTTGTTGCTGTTGCTCTTGTTGTTGGAATGGATGGATAGAGGTTGGCTTCTGCCATGCTGAACGCAAACGCGAGCGTTCGGGCGAGAGCCTTGCCGTAGGGTAACGAACAGCCGTAGGTAGAGTTGTTCATTAACCTACGGCAAGGCTCTCGCCCGATCGCTCGCGTTGGCGTTCAGCATGGCAAAGGCCGTTCTTTGCTACTTTTGCCTCGCTTCGATCGTGTACCGACTGGTGCTGGCAGCGCTGCCACTGCTAGAGCATATTATCCACTGCTTTTGGATGAATGAGCGGTGGAAGCGAGTGTGCGTGTGCTTGTGTGCCAGCGGAAAAGGAGAGGAAAGATAGAGGTTCAGTTGGACGGATAGGACACCGGACGAACGAGCGCAGCACAGTAGTACAGAATCGGTCCGTCGATTGGGATTGTTGGCCATGTGGAATGGGAGTGTGGAGAACATAATAAATAATGAAAATACTTCTTCTCTGGTTCTCCGCCTGTACTGCTGCTGCTGCTGTTGCTGATGATGGCGTGTAGAATGCTGATGGCAAACGTTTACGTTTAGTGTGTGTTAGTGCGATATGGCCTCCGTAGACTAGTGGTTGTGAGGTAAATAGCAGCGAAGCGTGTGTTCGTGTGCCTCCTTGGTGGGAAATGTACAACACTGTGTAATATGCCGGCCTCTGTGTGTCGTGTTGTTAGGAGGTATAGAGCGTAGAGTATGATGTTCTCCTCAATAGCGAGTTCGCTGGTTGTACCATTGCCTGACTGACTGACGGCGAAGGCGAAAAGGTTGGAAATTTTTCGAAATTTTTCAGTGTTTTAGCGCGGTTGGTGTAATTTAATTAGTGTGCAATCGATTCCCGTGGGTCCGCCCAACAGTGCTCCAACGTTGGCTGGCCACCCCAGGGTGTCCAAGTGGTCGTAATCGACGTTATTCATCGATCCGATAACCGACCGACGTTACCCAACACAGCAGTAGCAGCAGCGATCCAACAACCGAACGAACGAACGGCCGAAGCAGCTAAGCAGAGTACAGTGTACAGTGAAGTGAACGAAGCAAAAGAGCCTTCGAAGTTGCTGAAGTGAAAAATATGGTATAGTCAGAGCCAAAGTGAAACGGGCCACACAAAAAAATAAGTGCGATATTGGTAGCAATAGTGAAAATTTAGTGAAGAAATAGTCGGTGGAAATCCGTACAAAGCTTGGTCAAAATATCAGAGAAATCAAAGCAATCGGGTGCAGTGAAAACATAATCTGGAAGAAAACAAAGTGTTGACGAAGAAGGCGACGAATAGTGAGAGAAGAACAGCATTGTGGATTGCGCGACGATTACGCGAAAAACTCCGTGAAAGTCTGTGGTGGCATCTGTGTCTCCAAAGGCGAAGGAAGCCTTGGGCAACGGAAGTGGAATAAATATTTTACTTGTTCGTTCGGCGTTCGGAAGTGTATATAGTGGAAAACTGTGCGCTGCACTCCACTGTTACCGCCGTCATCATTCCATCGTCATCATCACCGTCCGTGTCGTGTGTTTTGTCTTCCGTGGTCCAAACCGCGGAGTCCCACCGACCAGCTGCTGCAGCTCTCATTTATTCATCATTGTCGTCGTCGTGGTCACACAGGGTTTCAAATTGAAACTTTCAATCACGTAAGTCCAGTTAATTGACCGTTACATGCTGCAGCGGGGTCCTGTTGGCCACACGATCGGGCGGACTCTCCGCTCCTGCCAAACCATCGGCGAGAGAAATTTAAAAATAAACCAAATTTAGGTTCTTTTTTAAAAATTTTGATCGATAAAAACACATTTACCAACCAACCCACACATATATACACAACACGGTCGGTCGGTCGGATGAAACCTCCGTGTGCTGTGGCGAGTGGATACAAGAAAGTGCTGCTGCTGTTGCCCCACGGAGAATGGGGTGGGCCTCAGTTGGGTGGGAAAGTAGCAGCAGCAAAGAAAGAGTGAACGAAAGAGAGAGCGAGAGTGTGCTTGTCAGTGGGTGCGATGGGTGGTAGGCGAGAAGGAGAAAAGTGTTCTTCGTAGCGAAGGGAGAGACCAGTTGTGTGAATAAAGACGAGTGCTGTTGGCAGTGGTGCCAGAGAATTTCTGTACTGATTCACGTGTGCGATATTTGTTTTACATGCGAATGCGAACATTAGAATTCACACGTTTATGGAAGAACGCAGCGTATTTTCTTCTATGTAAATGCTATTATATGATGTTGGTTAGTTTTGCAATAATTGAAAAGCTTGAAAATATGTATATGTTATTTTGGAAGGGTTTCAAAACAATGTTTTTATAGAAAAAAAACCTACACATAGATTGCAAACTAGGACGAAGGTTTTGTTGGATTTAAATAACTGTTGTCGTTGATTTTGTAGAACATGGAGAACGGAAATGGACCTGATGTTTATGATTAACTTTAGGGGCCACATATACATATCTATCCTGCAGCATTTTTGATTGATACTTTTAGGTTTTTTACGAATATGTTTTTGCGTATTGTTTAAGTACAGTGATCACTCGATTATTTCACCCCCCTTATGGTGTCTGGGGTGATAAAATAGAAAAAGCGGTGGAATCGGAATTTTTTTATTACAATTTATCAATGAAAGATGTCAAACCAATAATTTAATACGTAAAATGGTAAATTTAATGGTAATTTGGAAGATGTTAAACCAATAATTTAATACGTAAAATGGTAAATTTAATGGTAATTTTACACCTCTTTTTTACATCAATGAAACACAATTTTCACTGCTAGTTCGTGGGTTAGGTAGTAGTGTTTGCATGAAGCTTTTAAAGTTTTGCTGTTAGCATCATACATTTCCCAAGCTGCTGAAAAAATAATTTCTCGTGATTTTCAGCTATTATCTAAGGTAATGGAAAAGGGACCAGAAAAAACCCTAAATGTGTACGGACAACCCATTCAAAAATGGGTCAATGGTTCAAACAAAATATCTCCTCAATACATTTCAGAATACATGAAAATTGAAACCTTTCTTACATTTCCCTTCATTATTCTAGTATTATTAAAATTACCCGCTAGCTCGATGGCATAGTTGAAACAGATGCATTCCAGTGTATCTAGTACTTGTTTTAAAAATTCAGAAATACAAATTAATTAAGGAGACTGTTTACAGACTAGATATCTTGTATTTTAATTGACAGTGAAACTGCCACTTGTAAAGAATTGCGAGATTTGGAGATGGTTGTGGTGCATTTACCCCTAAAAATATTAAAATATGTCAAAGAGCCTGTTTATACCGTTAGATAAAACAACAATTTTTTGCAAAAAATTTAATTTTTGGGTGGCTGATAACTGTGTAGGAGGTTTAAAAATGCGGGAAAAATTAGCACGGAAATTGGAATTTTTAGTGCCTTTCCAAAGAAAACTTAATATGACACATAAGTCAGAATATGAAAGAGATAATAACATGAACACTTCGGCAAAGTTTGCTGAAGACGCTATGCGTTTATCTCAATTAATGGGAAAGTAAATTTTCTAATAAACTTTTAGGTGGCTTGATCACCCATTTATCAATATCAAAAGACGCGTTGTTTAATAGCTAAAAAATTCTCCGAATATTCATTATGGCTATAGTTAACAATTGAATAACTATTTAATAATAAATATAATAATAATTTTAATAATAAATTTAATAATAAATATAATTTAATAAAGCGGAAACGGCAAAATAAAACATTGTGCAGTGGTTGAGTTTTCAACATAAACTGTATACAGAATAATGTTATTTTACACAGAGCTGTGCAAAAGTACTGAAATTACCTTACCTTACCAAACAGTCCCAAGCCGTGGTGTGGCCTTTGCTGTACGTAAGAGTCGTCTCCATTCCACTCGGTCCATGGCTGCAGTTCGCCAGCTCTGCAGTCTGCGTAGGGTCCGCAGGTCGTCTGCCACCTGATCGATCCACCTTGCCCGCTGTGCACCTCTCCGTCTCGTCCCTCACAGATTGATTTCAAGAACCGTCTTCACAGGGCTGTCGTCCGACATCCCTACAACATGCCCAGCTCACCGCAACCTATCTTAGCGGTGTGGACGATAGATGGATCTCCAAGAAGCTCCTGCAGTTCGTGGTTCATTCGCCTTCCCCACCCTCCGTTTTCTATCTGCAGTCTACCGAAGATGGTACGCAACACCTTCCGCTCGAAGACCGCAAGGGCGCGTTGGTCCTCCACAAGCATAGTCCATGTCTCATACCCGTAGTGGACTACCGGTCTGATCAGCGTCTTGTATATGGTTAACTTGGTGCGGTGACGAATTCTACTCGATCGGAGCGTCCTCCGGAGACCAAAGTATGCACGATTTCGGCCCGGGCACCCATAATCCCGCCTGGTAGTGCCCCACGAACTGCTTCACAAATGGTGATACACTGTAAATAATCGACACGTTACTGCCAAGTGGATTCCACTTACTTCTGTGCTAATAGATGAAACATTTCATATCTACGTGGAATGCACTTGCGTTTCAATTCACAGCACAAAATCAAGTGTCTTACATTTCGGTTTGCCATGTCATGTATACCAAAATCAATCATGTAAATTCAGATTTCAATGCTTACACACGTCAAATGCCAAAACACGTTAAAATACCGGGTATTCCAATAAAAATCTATATGTGTCGACAAAATTGAATGATTACGATCGTTTATTGACATTCATATGTAAAGAGCATTAGGGGTTAGCGTGTGATTTATTTACAGTGTAATCGACGGCAAAGTATTTGGGAGAGTACCTTGTAGGCGGCGTGAGTGTGAAAGTGATTGCCCGGTAATTGCAGCATTCCAGCTTGTCGCTCTTTTTGTAGATGGGACACACAATACCCTCCATCCTCCATCCATCCAAGTTCTAAAATATTGAATCTAAATAAAATTTTTTACGAATGCTTACGAAGGGAGAGAGGGATATTCGAGAAAATTATACGTAAAATTGAAAAATTTAAAACAAAAAACAAAAACTTATAAAACAAAAAAAACTTACTAAAACTTACGAAAAAAAATTTTTTTTCTTGAAAAGAAAATCTTACATAATATTTGTAGGTGGAGGGGGTAATGCAAAATAATACTAAGCCTTATTATGAGATGAGAAGAGGATCAAAATTTTCGAAAAAGTCCTTACGTAATTTGTGGCTGACGCCTTAGGCCCTGGCCATAGTGGACGCGAACAGCGGCGCGAATCAATTCGCCCTGCCGTAGGTGAATGTACAGCTCTACTTACGGCTGTGAATTGTCTGTGAATTTATTTCATTCTCTTCACAGTTTAATCTTGCAAAAAATTCTTTTCACAGTTTAAAAAAGCAAAAATGTAAAAATATAACGCACAACGAATCAGTTTATTATGGTTTGAACTAAATCAATATGTTAGCACCCTGGAGCGTGAGCACGTAATTCTTGAATTAATGAATACTGAACAAATTCTTACAATTTTTATGTCAAATATTATTGCTAAAGTTCATAAAATAATATTGCGAGTAAAAGCTAATTAGGTCAATCTGGTTAATATTTGGAATTCTAGTACTATCGAAAAGACCACCAACTTTTAGAAACTAAATCTACAAAGATTCTTCAAAAAAAAATACATAAAAAATCGCGTTTGTTACTGATATTATAAAAATATTTTGAAGAATCAGGTTCATCAATGTTAATATCTCTTATCGAAAATCTTCCAATTTTACTGTGAACGTAAAAATGATCATACTACATTTTCTAATTTCCGCATGGTCATCTACTGCAACCGGCAGCACTGCCTTGCACAGTCCTCTCGAAGCACGTACACAGGGACGGTATTCGGTCTAATTGCTGTGTGGTAGAATCAGTAAAAAAAATAGAGGCGCAGCACAAAGTGTGCACACACCAACACAATCACACGGGTCATGCGCTTCCCATTACCGCAGATAGCATATTATATCCCGTTGGAAAACGTTTGCGCGCGCCCTGCTTCCAGCTTTCGAGTATCCCGTGACGATGACGACGACGACGACGACGGTGACGATGGGAACGAGAACGGGAACACACGATGCATTTGTGGAAATAGGATTCTAGGATAATGCGCCACGGGGCGAATGAAGTGAATCCTGCAGGCTGCCTCGTGAACCCTATTTAATCTGCGAGGATGATCATCGGGTGGAGTCGGTTCCATACGCGCGCTGTGGATGTCCTTTTTTGGGGGCATATTACCCCCGTCGTCGTATCTCGCAGTCGATTACCCTTCGTTTGCACACACGCTGACGGGCGTTGAACGGGATGCGTGTGCATGCATGGACAGCCATTCAGAGTTGGCCGCTCCGTAGTTCGGAATACGATCAGTTTAGGCGCCAAGTTCTGCAAGTGACATCGAACGGCGACCGACTTACGGAACACGGAGCATGGATGGAATGCACTATCATAACAAGACAGAACAGCAGCCACCCACGAGGAAGAGCGGTCTATGCACAACGTGATGCGATGACGACACGATGACGATGCGGAGAGATTGATAGTGAAATCTGCATTCAACAGCGCGTATCGGAGTACCGTTTGGGGATGGTGAAGCAGCGGGTGTTTGGATTCCACCGCCACTTCTTTTCTCGGTACTGCGTTTGGACCGGTTGCTGCGGCGGTGGCGACGGCGGCTGCTGCTGCTGCTGCTTTTTCTATGGATGTTGATAATATTTTCGAGAGGGTACACACTTGGGGTATGCCTCCCCACGACTTTTCCACGGCCCCGGCGCTAGCAGATTGCGAGAGAGTCAACCACGACCCTCCCCGCCTAGTTGCGGGGATTTGCAAACGCCTCTTCTGAAATAAGGGTTTGGTTGCGGATCCACGAAGGAAGAGAAGGAGGAAGAATGGTGTGTGGTTGGGGGGTATAGAGACACGAAGCGAAAAAAAAGTAAACAAAGATTTCATTCATGATTTCATGAAAGTTAGCGGTGTGTATAGCGAAGAGGAAAATGTGTGCTGCTTTTTCTTGTTCTTCTTCATGCTGCAGCGCTGTTCGACGACCGACAGGTCCGCCGGTCTCGTCCTTCCCGTCCCTCATGCATAGCCTCATCTTTCACCGATCGTCGGGGATTCCAACGCGTGCTCTTGTTGTTATTTTTGTTGTTGCTGCCGTTAGTGATTTCCCAATGTCGGCCTCCGAAAGGTTCTCCCATATGTTTCAGATTTTTTCCTCCTGCTTGAGCTGCTGCCTGGCAGAGGCTGATGCTCGCATATGTTCAACTGTGTTGAGGTATGCTGATTACGGGGCTTTAAGGGCAATACCGTGCATTGTTGACTGCACAGAGGCTGCCATTGCCAATGTTTTGTTGTTATCTCAGATCTTCTTTGGTGAAGTAAAAAAAATAGCAACGGATAAACTTCAGGGGAAAGAAGGAGGAGGATTGGACGGGTGCAGTCGATTACACGTTCTACACACATACGCGGGGTGGTTGCTGCATTCTAGGGGGGCGGTAAGCGCATTTATTTTCATTTGTTGTGACCGATTTGCTGCCTTCACCGCAGGCTTCACCAGCTGTCTTGTCCCGGGGTTCTGAAGTGGATGTTGGTATGCGTTTATTTTATTTTTTTTTTCGCTGCCGGGCTGTCGTTTAGGATGAGAGATTAAGGAACCCGTGCAGTTCGGGATGTGCAACAGGTTTCTATTTCCGACAGCTCTGTGGAGGTGTCGATTGAGCGATTTTGTTTCGTTCATCAGACCTAGTGTTTTCGTTCGGAGTTGATTTGATTATCTAGTATGTAGCAGAACAAGTGCTGCATTCTAAGAAAGTTGTGAATTAAGTTGTTATTACAAACCAAGAAGCACCGAAGTTTTATTTTGAAAACTCCAATGAGTGGAAAACAGAAAAATATATATTGTTGAATTATAAAAGATAAAGCGCGTAATCGCTTTTACAACACGCTTGTAATTCTGGTCACTTACAGAACATCCATTCTGACCGCATTTCTCCTTCTGTTCGATGCTCAGAGTTTCGTAGTAACGTTTAATCACACGACTGCATACAGTGTAAACAATATACACTCGAAACTACTTCTAAGCGAATTTCCAAGACAAAATTTTCAATGGATAATTTTTTAGCGTTTTTCCCGTGATGCAATTTGATGTGGGGCACCTTTTATTCTCAAGCGAAATAAAGTAGGGTATCGAACGTCTCTGGTCTTCAGCAGCTTTTTACATAAGACTGCTGCTGAAAACGTGCCGAAAAAAACACTACTCTACTATTTTTTTTTGTGGAAAGCAAATTCTAGCTTCTCGATGGGTGGATGAATGGATAATAAATTATTATTTATCAATTATTCCGAAACAGGGGTTTGAATCGCATCCAGTGTAGAACAACAACCATCACCAAACTTTCAGACACTAATTTTTGGTTTAAACGCATCATCCCGGGTTTGAAAATAATAATATTGGTGAGTATTGCAATATTTGCAGTTCACTCGGGATAATCGAATCACAAGAAAATTCTTCAGAATTGCAATCAACGAACCTAAACTCTTGGGAGAAAAAAAATAATTAGAAATTGATTGAACTCACATGTCCCAAACTGACAGGGTCAAAAATAGTAATAAATCTCCCGGAAGGGATAGAAAAGGAAAAATTTCAAAATAAAAATTAGAAACATGTTTGTTTGAAAAAATATTCCGGATAATCGAATCCTGTACTAAAAATTTCCACTTTTTACACCAGAAGTTGTGATTTTTTTTCGAAAACTGATATGTGATTACTTTTGTTCTAAAATGGAATATGTGATTGTAATAAGGTTGATATCTTGTATCGTTTTTGAGTTTTTAAAAAAAGCAACCTGCGTGAACAAAATCTGACTGTATGAGGAGGTATTCTAGCATATTTCTTAATTTTAGTTGCCGAGCCAGTTTAAAATGGCGTGAGACGACAACAGTCGATTTCGTTGGTACAGGCCCCATTCGATTCTGGCAACACGTTGAAATTTTTTATATTGCCGAAATCGAACCATGCTAAAAATCATGGTTCAATAATCCGGAGGTATCCGGAACATAACCGGAATAGGTCCGCATGTGGCCTATGAAGGTCTAGACACTTTATATGAAGTGTCCGAAGTAATTAGCGGCCTAATACGGTTCCAATCACTGCTTCGATCATGGCCATTGTATTACCGGAACACGTTCCGGCCATATGCCCAGAACCAGTTGACCGATCCTCGTCCGCAACACTAAGCACCATAATACCTCTCTTTTGGCGATTTTTGAACTCAAATTTATTACAGGAAAAACGAGAAAACCTCAAAATATGATTTAAATAAACCGTTCGTTTTTGGCACATGTGCCAAAATTGAACAGGTTCTGCAATTGAAAGCATTTATTAAATTGTATCCAGTATTCCAGAAAACTGAAGCCGCCATACTTGAATGCAAAATGGCCAGGCTCCTGAAAAACGAGGACCTGAAAATACTCATAATCATCTTTTTCATTCAGAAGAGTTCCAAAATGCAACAAAA
This sequence comes from Wyeomyia smithii, assembly GCF_029784165.1. Taxonomy (NCBI): domain Eukaryota; kingdom Metazoa; phylum Arthropoda; class Insecta; order Diptera; family Culicidae; genus Wyeomyia; species Wyeomyia smithii. Next base: position 209,259,186 of record NC_073696.1, read on the forward strand.
ATCAAGCTTCCTTAACAATTGGGTCTTCTTCCCTTTCTAGAATTACCCCCCCTCCTTTCTTACTTCAGGATAAAAATATTTGTTGCTTAATAATTTCAGAGATAGAATTTTTCCCACATACACATTGAAGTTCTTGTAGCTTTGCAATTTTCATCCGATTGCGATCGTTTTAGCACCAAAAGATTTAGTAACTTCTTTACTTTGAAATCAGTGTCATCCCCTAGAGAATTTTTTATTGCCGGAAATCCAGGTTTTTCGAGGATATGTTTCGAAACTGAGGAATTTTATGAGTATTTGATCAGAATTCTACAACAATTGTTTTCAAATTCATGAAGTTACTTTCCTAGCCCATTCTTGTGGTTTAGGTGTCATGGTGATATGCCCTCAAAATGGTCCTACCGGTACAGATTCCACCGGGCCTTCTAGTGGCCGTGGAAACAATTGAATCGATGGTCGAAAACTTACTCAATATGAATATTTTCAGAACCGGGATGATATCTAGAGACCGAAAAACGACCCAAGACTACCGATTTCTGAAAAAGAATCACTAATGGCCGAATTCCATCCGATATTATTTTATTCTGGAATCGACATGATGCCCATAAACATATAAATTCCACAAGCCATTTTAAAATTCAAGATGGTGACTTCCGGTTTCCGGAAAACAGCCAAAATTAACCAAATATCACCAAAATTGGCTGAATACCATCCAATATGGGTGTTTCCGGAATCGGGATGATGGTCAGAGACCGGAAATTAATTTTACACGCCATTGTGAAATTGAAGGGGGTTATTTCCGGTTCGTCTGGTGTTGTGAGGTCTACGGGCATCATCCCGATTCCGCAAGTATTCATATAAGGGACCATCTATTGTTGATGTCACGCAAAATTTGGAAAAAATGACTCCCCTCTCCCTGTTGTCACAAACTATCACACTTTCATAGACAGAGGGTCGAGTTCCGATACGGAATGTAGCACCAAGGTTTTGCTTTTTATGGTCATTAGAAGCCCCGACGGAATCTGTTCCGGATAAACCATTTTGAGGGCATATCACCACAACATGCAAAACCACAATGGGCTATGGAATAGAGTGTCCCAAAAAAAATCGATGTTGAAAAAGTCAAGGTGATCAGCCCTAAATTGAAAGATAATGTTATTCATAGCATTTTTGTGGAACATTTCGACTTTCTAAAAAATTGTTATCAGGTTGTCCAAACGTGATTTATGAAAAAATGACTTTTTTAAGCTAAAAACCCACTCTTTTGCATTTTTTTTTCAATTCTGTTCGATTCCTAAATTTTTTCATATATTGTTTTTATTCTTGTGAGGTTGTTTCTGGATATTTTGCATGGTTCAGGTCTGCATTGCATTCAGTTATTTGACTCCAAGAGCCCATTAATTAATTTTTCCCATAATTTTTAGATAAATCCCATCAAAACACAAATAAAAAATTTTTTTGATCAACAACTGAAATTTTTACTGCAAAGCGGGATTTCTGACAAAAATTTACATGATAAAAGTTCCTTGATAACTTATCGGGAGGCTGATATATTGGCATTTTTATTTGTGATGGAAAACTATGCATTCTAACAAGTATGTTAAATAACTGTTTTATTTTGGGAGATGAAAAATAACAATGTTCAGGAAACAAATGCATTTTTGGATGGCTGATAACTTAGTAGAGGGTTTAAAAATTCGGAAAAATTTGCCAAAAAAGTTAAACCGAAAATTGTGATTTTTAGTGCCTTCTAATAGAATATTTAATGTTGTTCGTAATATGTAAGAGATAGAAATCTGATGTCTTCGGCAAAGTTTCTTGTTTTGTGATAACCTATATAGGATAACCTGTACAACCACTTCAACAATATGATTTAGGGGCACTAAATGGTGCCGTTGGTGCCTCATAAAAGTGACATACTGGCTAGTTTGCCTAATTTTGCGTCATTTGTGATTGTTACCGATGACGCGGAAACAATACTTGCTGAGCCGATAAACAGATGCAACTTGGGTTCACATTACCTTTCGAAGTAGGTACTTTTTAATAAATCTCTAGTTCTGTGTAATGAGCACATTCAATATTATCTTAAGCTTTTATTACGCGTAAATGTACAATTTATTTGGTATAACAAACATTCTAAAAACCTTCCAAATGAATAAATTTGCTGGTATTTTACGTTTCTCATCTTCTGTACACCACAAAAGATGTGCATATCGAAAGATTATCGTTTATCGCGTACTATCACAACTGGTAAAGTGGTACCAACTGGTTCGATAACCGAATTATTCAAGGGGTGAGCTCATTCGACAGCGGAACGGTCAGTATCAATTTCACAATCAACTGTCAGTCGTTCAGATAAAGCAAAGCACAAAAAAGGGAAAAAAAACTGCGCCACAAAGAGCCAAAATCGAGCTGCGAATATTTTCTTCGTGACCGCTTCGACAACGAGACACGACGACGGGTGATGGACAACCACAATTGCCACACAGAATGTACTGCCCGTAACGAGCTCCGGTTCGCCACAGTGACGTGACAGTGTGGGTCGGAGTGCGGTGCTGTGTATGGTCCGACAGAGTTGCTTATTTGCTCGGCACGTTTAGGTATATACTGTCGAAAACAAAAAAAAAAAAACGCGAGGAAAAAAAGATCACAACCACACTTTAGAGCCTTCTACGTTTGCTTCGCTGGTACAAAGCTACGAGGCTTATCTCTCAAGTATTTTCGTCGTTTTTTTTGCTCTTTCTCCCTTGCCTCTGCGGCCTGCGCCGTCCTACCAGCAAGGTGGCGTGTTCTTCCACTTGTTGGTTCAAATTGCACTTTTTCTCATGTGCAATCAGTCAAGCGTGACCGACAGGCACCCACCCGACGACCCTGGGTTGAGGCTTTTGCCGAGGGCGAACGGTCCGGCCGGAGAGATAACCAATTTCCGCATCAGTGAATTTCGGAAATTGGCCGATTGGCCAGGCACGCGGTTTTTACTGTCATTTCGATTTCTTACACCGAAACGAGTCGTGTTACAATTTTGCGCAGGCACAGAGATTTGTTGTGATGTTGTTCTTTAAAATTATATTCAAAGGGGGCACGTCTCTAATCGCCAACGTCAAGGTCGTTTCCGCCGAAGACATGCAGCCAGACAACAAGGGCAGGTGCAATAGATTGTGTAATCGCTCTGCTTTGACTGCATGAGACTCATCAACATCATCATCATCATCAACAACATCAGTAGGCGAAACTAGCAGAAGCTGGCACAGTTCGAGGTGCAACGAGGCGTAAAGAGAAAAACACGAACCGCAGAAAGTAAAACTTTTTACTCACTTTTACTTTCGACCATACGGAAAAGAAGGTGCATATTCTGAAGGAGATCGAGTTGTAAGCCATAAGCAAGCATTCGTTGGTCTCGTCACATGCCATCCTGGTCCTGCTGCTACTGCTGGCTCTGGCATCGTTATGTACTTTGGGGCGGTGCGGCTACTTGCACCCACTGTGCTCCCCACAGTTCCGCTTCGTCCAAGAGGGCGACAGCCAGAATCCCAAACCGTTTTGTTGTTGTATTTGGTAACTATTAGTTGCCGCTTCTTGGCAGAAAGCAGTGTGGAAATACGTTTTCAACGTAAAAAAGAGACATCAAGCCCGCGTAGTGGGTCGGTCGCACGAGCAAAAGCGGAACGTCTTAAAAGAGTATACACACAATGCAGTTTTGCACATAATCAGCAGGCACGATTACACCGTAAACCGTAGCTTGTCCTGTGCAGGGCTGGCTGCTTGGAAGACTTGGTTCATTACGGTCCATGTTGTCTTCCATCGCAATGAGTGTGTCATGCTTTGAAGGGCGAGTATATTTACACTTGTTTACAAAAGTAATGGACCTTTTTTAGTCTTCACAGATGAGCTTTGCGAGCGCTCCTTTTTGGTTCTGTTCTTGCTTCATCATTCTTAGACTAACTGAAAAACTAAATAATTGTAGAATTTCACTAATTCAAATACATTTTTAATACAAATAAAACATTACAAAATTTGTTTCGTGTTGAAAAGTTTCCAACTTGTCTTTTATAGACTTGCTTATTTGTTCTAAGGAAATTTAGCGATTTGCTTGCATATTTAAAATTAAACAATCGTTACTCGTACACTCATTTTTTACTGTTCATATATATTTTCCCATTTTCCTACAACATAAAATAAAAAAGTTATGTCATGACTCTAATTTTTTGAATTCGAGAAAATACTGAGCGAAATAATAAAAATTGGACTGATCGGACCAGATCGAAAACGAATTTTAGACTTCGTAATACGGTCACTAGCAGGGTAAAAAATCCACGCATACAACTAACGTTGTGTGCTCTTTTCGTTTTCCAAGAAATCCAATCAAAGTAGGTCGTAGGAGCAATTGGAATTGCCATATAATTTTTTCTCCGACAACCAAACAGTCAACATGGAATCGAAGCTTGATAACGAAAATTATGCTGATGGGTCTAGAAATGGATTGGAATCCGCTATCCTAAGACACATTTTAAAAACTATCGAAGAATCAAGCGGAGAAGGTACTTAATTTTGGATAATTTTTTCTATCCTCTTTCACCACCAACTGACGCCATCTTGCAGTGGTCACGTTGGACATTTTGTGTACCAAACTGGGAGAAGCTGCTCCTTTCCAATCCATTTCACCAGAGAATTTACGCCACCTTATCGACGAGGAACTGGAAGCGGCTGTTCTGGACGGTCTGGTGACGGAGGAAGACGATCAGTACCGTTTAGCAGAAAATAATGATGTGGGTCAAGAACCTTCGGACGCTGTCGGTGATTATCCGGTTCCGGGAAGAGTGTTAGCTTCGACGGAACGTCGAGATAGTCCTGTAAGACAGCGACAACGACGTTCCCGTGCCAGTCCCATTATAAGAGCCCCGATTCGGCAGCGTGCTCCGACTCTACCGGCATCAGATCGTAGGCAATCAAACGATACACCAATCCGGGGACGCGTTGGTGCTTCCGCAGCCTTGCATGCTGCCGCACCTCGTCGTCGTCAAAGTCAAAGTCGTTCCAGAAGTCCCCGTCGTCGATCCCGTGCTGGATCCCGTTCGCGTTCTAACCAACGTCGTCGTTAGAATGTCTTGCGAAAAATTTATTTATTAGTCAAAATTATCAGTGAAAATTTATTTCTAATTAGTTAGAAACATTTTATATTTTTATAATAAAACTTTTTTCCTCTTCAATGAGATGAAATCTTTGTTTTCTTCTTTAGAAACCAGTGCTGACACCATTTTTTGTCGTCACACATCTAGCCATGCAAAGGGGGTTTTCCTCGGATGCCGGTCACGCGCTCTGGGTTTGGAACTGTCCGATGAACGAAGTACATTCACACAGAACACAATCCCGTGGCAGTCTTTGGGGAGGACACACAGGCAAGCCGTTGGGTGGTCCACGTTGGTGATACCGGAGCGAAGGCAATAAACTTTGCACCGACGACGGATTCATCCAACAACAACCGCCAAGTAGTGTGCTAGAGACGTGAGATTTTCCTCGGGGGTTTTCCACTGTCAGTCGTGCCTGCGAATCCTCGAACTCTGAAATCTTTTGCCGAGACGAGAGGGCGATGCTTTCGTTCGGTTCGGAATGGGAAACTGCGCTGAACCAGAAACCTTTGCACTCGCTTGAAGTTCTGCTGCGGTGGCGGGCTGCCTTGTGCTCGCTACTGGGGCAGGGGTTTAATGGAGAAGAGAATCGTGCTACGGCTGCCACCACCGCCGCCGCCGGTTGTCACCGGATCCTCCCAGCGCGGGAGAACGAGGGAAAATGAAAAATAAACAAGTTGTTAAAACGAAAACGAAAGTTTTGATAATATTTTCTTGCGAATTGCCCGCCGCCTGTGGCTTTCTTATACGATAGGAGATACGTAAGATGAGTTTGTATCGTTTCGAGCGGTACATGTGTGCGTGTATCTCACACAAAGTATCGATGGCAAGAAAAAAAACACATGCATAAAGTAGCGGCGGTTTCTGTTTGGTTCGTTTGCGGGGCATGTTACTGTGTTTTGTGCTAAATCCAGATGAGTTTTTCTGTATGAAAACATTTCAAGTTTGTTTGAATCTTTTTTTCTGTGTGCTAGCAGCAACGGTGTTAATTTGCCGAGGCGTAAAAACGTTTTAAAATGTAAATGAGTATGCATTGCTTGAATAGGAAAAATGTTATTAATTTTGGTATTCCTTTTTTTATTCTCAAGTTATGTTTTAAACGAATGACATCTTCATCAAACCAAATGTCTACAAAACAGGCAAAATGAATAGTCGAAATAACAACCTCTAATTGAACAATAATACTAATTAAAAATTTTATTGATCATCACTTATACAAAACATACCTTAAATCATAGGAACAATCTCATTGAAAAATGTGTTTTTGAAACTGGATGAGTTTTCAGTCTCTACTAAAACTGTGAAATTAGTGGACTTTCATATCTGGCATTTTGAAGAGGCTTGTGATTCCGTTCATAACTTATTCATATTCCACTTCGTACATGAAAAAAAAAAAAAAGAATTATAAGCCGATAACATCGAGACATTGACAAAAATTTCTTTTCAAATCTTTGCCAAAACTATTTCCTCGTCTTATTTTGTATGGCTTTCTAGTTTCAACTATTTAATTTGCCAAAGTTTTCCTGTGAAAATCGTGGTGCTAAACTTGGCCGAGATATTTTGTGTTCTCCTCTCAATTGTTGAAAATAATGCGTACCTTTTCATTCGATTTGTTAGGTCATAATTTTTTTATTATTTTTTAGTTTGAGCGTAATTGCGTTACCTATCACAAGAAAAATAAAAATGATGTGGTATGGAGTATACCACAAACTTGTTCCCTGTAGCGTCCTGAAATCTTAAAAATTCCGATAATATGTTTATCACGTTCGCTTACAAACATCATAAATAATATAATTTTTTTATAGCGAAACTTGAAAGATTGAACTTAGAGCGCAAAATTCATATGCAACTAGCTGACCCGGCAAATTTCGTCTCACCCATTTTTTCTTCATTCAAATAACATTAAACATTCCAAATTAATGGATTCCTTGCGATTTGTTTATAGTCTGCAAATGCAAGACGAATTGGATATTGGATATTGGATACGATCAAACTCGAAAGACAAATCGTTCGAAAAGATTGGTTTAATCGAAATGGAAACATTCTCGCCTTTTGGCTTCTGTACATCACCTCGATTCTAGGAATACTCATATTGGGTGATATTCGGTTTTTTTCAGCTGTTTTCCAGAAACCAGAAGCCGCCATCTTGAATTTCAAATTGGCATGTGGAGTCATTTTCCGGTCTCAGCATCAATCTGATTCCGTGAATACCCATATTTGGTGGCGTTCAGTCATTTTTGCCTGTTCTCCAGCAGCCGAAAGTGGTCATCAAGGAATTCAAAATGGAGTCGATTCTTGGCTTGTATGCATCATCCCGATTACGGAAATATCCATATCGAGTGGTACCCGGGAATTTTTGACTTTCCAAAAACCGGAAGTCGCAAATTTGTGTTTCAAAATGGTATGTGGAGTCAATTTCTGGTCTTTGTGCATCATTATCTTTCTGAAGATACCTATATTGGGTAGTATTCGGCCATTTATGGCTGTTTTCCAGAAAATGGAAGTCGCTATATTAGGGTTCTAAATGGTGCCTGAGATCGATTTTTGGCTTTAATGCATCATTACGTTTCCGGAAATTTGGCCACTTTTAGCTGTTTTTCAGAAACCGGAGTTCGCATCATGGAATTCTGGCCTATAGGCGTCAATAAGTTTTGAATCGGTGTTCGGTCATGTTCGATTGTTTTCTAGAAACCGGAAGTTGGCATCTTCCATTTAAAAATGGGGTCTGAAGTCGAATTTGGCTCCAGACCATTATTTCTGTAAAAATTGATTGAAATACAGATACTTCAACTTGCTTGGGAGTATTTGCAAGGAAGACCCTCCTACCCCTCTTTCTCCAGAGTATGGAGGTGTATCCAACCATCATAGAAACAATTCATCCCCCAAAAACCTTCACATTTCAAATTTAATTTCATTTACTTGAATAATTTATGAGTAATGCAGAAATTTGTGTTTGATTTGTAAGAGCCCTCTTTTCCAGGAGAGGGAGGGGTGTCGAACCATCATGAAAATATTTCTTGCTCTCAAAAACCACTTCATGCCAAATTTGGTTCCATATACTTGATTAGTTCTCGAGATGTGCAAAAATTTTAGCATATTTGTTACCCCTAAAAACATCCACTTGCAAAAATTTGGTTGTATTTGCTTAATTGGTACTCGTGTTGAGCTGAAATTTTGTTTTTCATTTGTGGGTCCTTTCCAGTAGAGGGAGGGGTGTCAAACCGCCATCGGAATATTTTTTGCCATGGAAACCTTTATTTGCTTAATTTGGTTTCACTTAATTGATTAGTTCTCGATATGTGCTGAATGTTGTGTTTCATTTGTATGGGATTCCTCCTTTCCGGAAGAGGGAAGAGTGTCGAAGCACCATGGACATGATTGTTATCCTAAAAATTATCCACATGTCAAATTTAATTCCATTTACTTGCTTAGTTCTCGAGATGTGCAGAAATTTGTGTTTCATTTGTATTGGACCCCTCCCTTCCAGAACATGAGGTCTCGAACTTATCTTAGTCATCTTTTTCAGCCCCTAATATCCATGTATACAAAATTTCACGCCGATCGCTTCAGTAGTTTTCACGTCTATATGGACAGACAGACAGTAGACAGAGCTGCATTTTTACATGTTTAGATAGTGCTCTTAAAATCGATGTCCTGTAAGAAAAGTTATGTCCGCAAAAGTAATATTATCGACTCTCGTAAAATCGACTTCTGTGTTTATTGTGTTATTTAAATGGTGTAGGTGACAGGTGTTGTAAAAAAAGGCATCCAGGACCGCAATAGTGGTGATCAGAAAAAGAAGTTCACAAATACAATTCCCATATAAAGAAAAAAGGAGTGTCACGCAGCATTTTGCCTCATCATAGTTGAAGAATCACAAATCCTATCCATTCTTGTACTGTTATTTCGTGCAGTTAGTATCAATTGGCAACTTTTTAGATGGTTGAGAAAGATGTTCTTGTATGTAGAAAAGTTTTTGCTAATTTAGAAAATAATTGTAGTGTCGAATCAAAACTACTGTGCGTCATCTCGAAACCGGTTTCATATAGAGGAACTTCGCCTATGAGTGAAAGCTTGCGGACCTCTGTGAACCTCGAGGTTTATTCATCGTGTGTTTATTCAGCATATCGTTGTTAAAATAACAACCGGAGCAATGAAAGGATGATATTTGCATCCGATTGCGGGATACGCTGTGTGCAAGAGGCAGTTATCACTGGAAACAACAACGTTTATCGCAGTACTTTATAGCCGGAGCTTAAGAACATGTTGTTTGGTCGCTCTGGATGGTGACACAGCATACCAAAGCGGTGGTCGGTCACATTCACATCCAGCATATCTCTAGTCTAGTCAAGTCAAGAGAGCTTCGCTACACCCGACGCGGCGGGCTGCCCGTAAGGAAATCAGCTGATGAAAGTCATTGTCATTGTTATGGTTTCCCCGGTGTGCGTCTCATTCGCTTCTACCCCGTACGCAGCCTAGGTTCTAATCGGGGTCTGTGCTCTAGTCCCAGCCGAAGTGATTCATTGAATTTATCACATCATTTTTCATTCATACCAATACTAGGATGTGTATACAAAACATGTACAGGTCCGATGTGTAACCTAGACGTGACTGAGAGGTGCCGCGTATGGGAGGAGGAAAACTACGCGCACGGTGTGTCTAGCAAGCAGCAGGGGGAAAAGGTGGCACACGTTCTGTTCTGCAAACTGTGCCGTAGGAAAACGGATGCGATTCACGATATACGCTATCGTACGGCTGTTTATGTTACTCACACGGAACACAACCTGCCGACACTGCGATGTAACAATCATTCATTCGGTAGTCTACAGGTGTATCCAGGTGCACCGGTGATGGGACAGTTCGCGCTTCGAACAGTATCGGTTTGTACTGTCATCACTTTCGAGGGTTCTGCCCGAAACCGTACGAGATTCGGCTGGTGGGGTAAAAATAGCTGAGACAAATTTACATCATCTCTCGAAAATCATTATTATCATCATCACAGAGCACCGCATCGTCTGGTCTGGCATGGCAAAGTGATTTCGATTCGACCCAGCCCCTGACCTGGGATGTGTAGCGGGGAGGAATTTCGACTAGTAGAGAGTAAAGGGCGGTATGGTGCGGTGCACGGTACGAATACGGTGTACACATCGGAAAGCAGAACAGTCGAATGTGGCGACGGCGGCGATAGCGGCCTGTGGTGGCAGGGAGCTTCGATCCGCTTTTCGAGACGTGTTGTTGCTTTTTAATGGTCATCAAGGTCGTTGTGTACGAAACACGAGACCTCATTGACGGTGCGCTTTTGCCAGACGGCGTGACGCGTGCCATCTCCATATCTAAATCGTTCCGGGATTGCCAACGTGTTCGCGTTCCCAACTAACAACAACGTGGTGGTACATTCGTGTATGTGTGTCGATGTGACTAGTTCATGCACAAAAATTAAATTACGCTTTTGAATGTAATAATTATACAATCAGCAACTAAACAGCAATGACTTGGGGAAGACCTGCCTGTGCTACTGCCGTAGATTTCAGTAACCGGTGCGATGCCAGTGCGGTAAGAGAGACAGAAGCAGAGAACGGCAGGCAGAGGAGCAGGAGGGTCTACAAACGACGGTAGTATTATATTGAAACCAATGAGTCAGATGAGAGATAGACCCATATTACAGCACATACGACGAATGCCGGTTGCCGTGCCGGGCGACATGGGGTTCAAAGTCTACGATTACGGGAGAAGATGAAGAAGCGCCGCTGCCGTCCACCTCGCCGCCGCTAGACGGCCGGTCGCCGTCGCCGTCGTCGGTCCATGCACAGGAGGCGAGGAAACCCGGAGACGGAGAGGATACTGCCGGCAAAAGGTGGAAGTGAATAAGCAGATTTCAATATTTTTGTTTACAGTTAGCGGTTTTTATTTCTGTAGCCGCGCCCCCTCGTGTTCCCGGCAAGTCTCGTGCCGAGTTATAAATAGAGCCATTCAAAATGCGCTAATATAGAGTGGATTGTTGCTGCTGCTGCTACTGCTGTTGTTTAACGACTGTAGGACGGTATCGACGCCGGCTGACGAAGGGGAAGAGTTTATTGAATTGTTACGTAAGCTTTCGATTATGCGAGCTCAGACTGGAACAGGCGTTATGTCACTTGTTCTACCCTGAGCAAGCCGATTAGGTAAATGGCTTTATCCGTGGGAACTAATCTAGTACAAGCAATTGTGGTTTCTCGTTCGAAGCTCCAGCTTTCTAATCGACACCGCTAAATACGCGTGCTTGGAGAGAATTTACATCTATAATAAACCTACCTCTTATAAATTTGTGAAACACCTTTTGGGAGGCTTCCAAGAGCTTGTTTCAAGGACTAAAAAATATTCCAATAAGCTATCATCGACTGTTTATCACATAAAGTTTTCTAATATCATTTGAATGTTTAAGCAGTACTTGAAGCTTTTCCACACCTAAGCTAGGCTGTACACTTTTTTTTTAACTGAAAGTATATTCATTTATATTTTTATATGGTTACATATGGTTTACATAATAATTGTTTAGCCTTTTAAGGCTTTGCATCTTCGTTTTGAGGTTTGCTGGTTACTTAATTATATAGATTTACATTATTTGTGTAGAATTTTATAGTTCATCCTTTATGGAACTTGTTTTTAATTGAAAAATAAATTTTAATAACCTTCTTAACTACGAATAACTAACTTAAAGTTAACTTAAAACTAAGGTACCAGCTCACGAATGATCTGGTGAGGTGACCTGGTGCAGGACTCTCTGAACCTAGTCAACGATGTTGTTCTCCGTTCCTCCAGCACATGAAGACCAGCCAGGCGATGGATCTCAGAGTTTCGTGTTCTCGGAGGGATGTTTAGGATCATACGTGATATTTTTTTTCTGAACAATCTGAAGTTTAGGATGGTGGGTTTTAGCGCAGCCCTCCCAGACAGGCAAAGCGTACTCTATGACCGGTAAAATTATTTGTTTGTGAACGGCAAGCTTGTTGGTGAGGGGAAGAGTGGATTTCCTGTTAATGAGAGGATAGAGGGATTTGGTTAGTATGTTGCACTTGGTAACAGTTTTCTCTACGTGTGAACGAAATAGAAGTTTTTCGTCCAGGGAGAGACCAAGATAGACAACCTCACTCGACCATTCGATGGGAGTGTTATTGAGATGGATTCTCACATTGGCAGGTGGAACAAGTCGAGTTGATTTTGAATGTGGGAATATAATAGCCTGAGTCTTAGCTGCATCGATGCAGATCTTCCAGCTGTTGGAGTAGTCGGGCAGAACATTCAGGCCCTCCTGTAGTCTACGCGTCAAGGCTCTAATCACTCGACCTTTGTAGATAATGGCAGTGTCGTCTGCAAACATAGACAGGATGCCTCTCCCGGAAGGGGAGGAGCATCTGAGGCAAATATGTTGAACAGGATGGGACCAAGAAGGCTACCCTGTGGAACCCCAGCATTTACGTATCAGAGTATCAGAGGGAATGTTGTTGAGGAAGACCTGGAATGATCTATTCGACAGATAATTCCTGATGATCTTCACGAGGAAGATCGGGAAGTTGAATCTCTGCAGCCTAAACACCAGGCCATCATGCCAGACATTATCGAACGCCTTTTAATTTCAACAATGCCATGGAAGATGTTTTACTAACGGCTTGTTCCGCCTTAGGATCTGAGTAACTCTAGTGAGCTGGTGAACGGTGGAGTGACCCTGCCATAACCCGAACTGTTCTGGGAGGAAAATGTTATTCTGGTTTACGAATTCCAGTAAGCGACTAAGAATCAACTTTTCGAACAACTTCGAGATGCACGATAATAGGCTGATGGGACGATAGTTTTTAGCGTTAGTCGGGTCCTTACCGGGTTTAGGCTGTACACACGTAACTATTACAGTATTTCATTTTGGATTCATTCTTTTTAGAAGTTTTTTGAGCGTAGTACAATCTACGATCACTTTTTGGTATTACTTGGCAGATCATGATGATGCACTACTAAACTAACCAAATAGGATTAATTTGCTCTATATTACTTCAATTTGAATTTGAGTGAATTTTGTATAGAAGTTTTTTTGTCTTTGATGTCATTATGACTGCATTTTATAGATTTAAATTTCTATTTTTTCTCAAAAATCTGTCAATCACGTTTCTAATAAGCTCTTCGAAAATTTATCTTAGGAACAAAAAAAAAACAAACTTGTCATATGATTCTCTCCGACATTTATTACGGTTCAAACATATTTATAAAACAAGCTACTCCTGTGAATGTTTTAAACTCTTAAAGCATTCACAGGAGTAGTGAATTAAAAACCATTGCCCAAAAAGAATACAACATTATTTTTGTACAGTCAAACCTGTTTTTGTGTGACTTTTTTTTGTGCGAAATTTATTTTGTGCAACTTTTTTATGCGATTATTTTTTTTGTGCGACTGTTTTTGTGCGATTTTTTTTTGTAAAAAAATATGAAAAAGGACAACTTCCGATAACATTTTCAGTCATTTATTTTTTCCAATTCTTGGAATTCCAATGCATTACAAATCAAGGCTGCTCCCAGAGAATATATTGACTTTAAACCATCCAGAAAAGCTATCATACGATGCGGATTTATACAAAAATAAAATTGGCTCAATGTGTGTACTTTTTAATAATTCCTTCTATTCGAAGTTGTTTCATTTTTTCGAATACCCAGAATACCTATAACTCGGAGATCTAAAACTCGGAGACGGAGACAATTTGGGAATTAACTCAAGATTCTCTGTGTGCTAGTTAGGGTAGTGTTCTTCAAAATCTCCGCGAACCAACTAAAGCGAATCAGATTTTTTCCCATTTTGAAAATAGCTCTCAAAAAGTTCAAACAACTTGGATTTTTTGCTCGCCTCTCTGGCTGGCTGGAATCTTACCTAAAACAAAGAACTTTACAAGTCAAAATGACCACATCCAGGCAGCAATCCTGGGCCTTTTCTGTTTATTTATTCTTTAACGATGCTACGAACCTATTCACCGGAGGTTGCTAGCTCGTTTATACTGGTGATGTCAAAATGTATACAGAAGTGACATGTTTCGCTGATTGCGACATTCTACAGTATCGTCGAACCCCGTGGTGTAATGTCAATCGAATGACTCTTAGTGTTGAAAAGTGCATTACCATTTTGCTTCATCATAAATCGAGCCGCAACGCCCGACGCTTCAATTACACGATCGCTTTTTATACGTTGAAGCGTGTATAATTCGTGACAGATTTTGGCGTTTAGTTTAACTCTAAACTATTCTTTCGACAGCATCAGCAGTTTGTGATTGATAAAGCAAACCGACAGTTCGGTTTCTTGTTTAAAATCGCCCAGGGATTTGATGATACACTATGCCTTCGACCTGTATCTTATTTCCAGTTCGCTTATTTTTCGCTTTCTCTACTGCACACATTGTCTGCTTAATGAACTTGAATGTTAACGGGTAAAAACCGCTGGTAAAAATAGAAATTAAGTTCGAACGATTTTCTTTACCTTGTGTTTTAAATGTTTGTTATTAAATTTCCCGGTTGTTGAACGATTTGATTCAAGAAGTTTAACTTTGCCGATAAAAATTTTTTAATGCAATCTTTAGCACTCAAAACATGTTTTTTTCGGGGAAAACGTTCCCGTCTGCACTGAAAACTAAATACTTATGAGAATGATCGTTCAGAAACCCGACACACTTCTAAACCAATGAAATAATATGAGGTTTTTGAATTCAGTTAGATCTGTTGGGGACAAACCTCTGCAAAAAACGGCATTTCGGGAAAACGGCGAATGATTGGTTTTTGCTTAATATTACTATTTTTTATCTCATAAAATTAAAAAGTTATTTGACATATTCCGGTATTTTGGGGGAGCTTGCACCTTGACCCTAAATCTCGCCATTCTTTACAAGTGAAATTAAATAACTATCTTTAGACTGTCAATTGAAAGTACATACTTTTATCTGTTAGAGCATTTTCGATTGATTTAAAGTAGTACAGGTCGGACTCGATTTTAATTTTTAACCGGGATTCGATTATCCGGAATTTAGACTCGATTATCGGGAATATTTTTTTGCTGTTTGTTTAATATTTATTTTGAAATTTCACCTTTATAATCCCTTTCAGCATATTTATTACCATTTCTGTCCTTTCTGGCATGTTTGGGACATGTCCGAGTTAAGTGACAAAAATCTTGGTAGAAGCAGACCGTTCGGTGTCGGAGAAACTTTTTCGCATTATTATTGAGAACGATTGCAACATTTCGTCCCTTTTTTCATTCCCCAACCGACCGTCAGGACAAGCCGGTGCCGTTATTGATTTTTACAAAAAAAAAAAGCAGAAGCTACTGAATTGTTGTACATTAAAGATGGTAAGTTAATCCCAAATTAGCCATCTTTAATAGTGGTTCTCTGTGCACCAGTTCATATCCATAACGGAGGAACATCTACGAAACGGTCGTTCAAGATTTGCCGATTATAAATAGTTTAGTATCACCATTTTATTGCCGATATCTTGATCTATGCATTGTCTTGGTGTAACAAATCGGTTTGATTAATTTTGATTTGAACCTAAAAATCTCATGAACAAAATTTCGTGTAAATCCAAAAATACAGAAGCCATGATTTTCACGACAAATTGTTGTTTTTTTAGATTTACATGTTCTTCCCACTTGGCTGACGTTCTCTTTGGTTTGTAGTGTTATATATTTATGCTAAAAATTGTGTTTTAATACGAAAATAGCGATTAATCGGAGTGCTGTTTATGCTCCTCGTGCCACCCATTTGCAGAAAACACCCTAAAATTCTAAATTTCCTTGCCAGATTTTAAACACGGTTTTCCTTAAATATCTTCAGGGTGTCAGCTCGTGTTTGACGTGTTTGTCATGTTTGAAATTCACGTACCACCAACAATGATTGCTTTCCATGAGAATTTGTTCTGGTAAGTATTTTCAAGCCATTGTTGAACCACAGTACTCGAATTTGTATCATTTTGAACTTGAAATTTTTACCATGAAAATGTTGTAAGCGGTTAAGATGCTTATAACAATCGCTAGGGCATGAAGTGATAAACGATTAACCAAAACTGAGAACAAAACATCATCGCATCATTGTGTCACCACAGCAAATGACGGTCAATCACATCCCGAGGATGCTGGCAACATGAAGCACAAGCCAGCACAGTATATGCACACCGTTCCACTAGGTCAAGGCCGCTGCAAGGTTTCTTTTTCTCAATCTCTCTTTCTATTGATGTGAGTGTATTTGGGTTCGTCTATATGTAAGTGCATATTTTATATAAATTCTACCGGGGAATTCGGTCGTGAAACACGCTGCGGAAACACGAGCCAGTATAACCTTCCATCCCACCACCCCCCAACCCACCGTTTCACCGTTTGCGTCGGGCCCTGTCGTTCGTTCGTCCTTATTTGCGAGATCCGCCCCTGCTGCTCCCTACGTTTCATTCCCTCACCATCCGTTGCCGTTGCCGGTTCGGTGCTCTTTAAAAGCGTAAATTTTAAACAAGTTGAGGGAAAAAGTATTTCCTCATCAACCACCAGTTGAGCTTCTGCCACCCCCCCCCCCCCCACCACAGTCAGCCAGACTACCGTAACCCCGTGCTGACACCTCGCAGTCAACCCCCGCGTCCTTGGATCCAGTTTTCAAATGATATTGACTGGTTTGGCTCACTGCCGCCGTCCATCGGCGAGCTTTCCGTCAGCTGTCGTTTGGTGTCGGCGTGTGTTCTTTTTTTCTTTCGTCTTTTTTTTGTTCCTCGTGAAGAGGATTTTCCCATGAGTTTTCCAAACGTGTTTCACCGTGCCGCTGCTCCGTGTGTATTCGCTGTTACGCCCACATCGACATTCACCAATGAGCTCATATCCACTTTCGGTACGATTTCGGTTCCGAGAAGATTTAAATGTCAGTGTGGGAGTGATGTTGAAATACGGAAAAGTCGAGAAAGCTATCCGCGTTATTTAGTCGTGTTGTTTTTTGGCTGTATCACCCGGTTTGGAAGAGATCCATATTTAGGCAAGAGCAGTGGCATACCTCTTCTGCTTGAAAGGATTGATGTTGAGCCGTGGATAGCACTTTTCCAGCTTCTGTTCTCCCATCCTTCTGGTACTGGATTCCATTCATAAATTTGTTCCGCAAACTCTGGTATGGCAAAAAACAACGCCCAAGAAGAAAGCGGTCAGTGAGTGGAAACAAAAAGGAAGCGAAGTTTGTTTATATTTATTTCAGGTCTCCTCGTCCGTCTCTGGAACACGTTTGTCAGCTTCCGGAAAATTACATACCATCACCTGGAGCGTCTAATATCCGTACGGAAACCACCATTTAACCCTTACACTCGTTCACCGTCCCCCGTTGTCATCATCAGTCCCTCTGCCACCGTTCATGACGTGGTTCTATCTATCGGCGACCGGCGATTGACCGTCCGTACATTGACCCGCCAGTGTCTGTTTGTCTCGAAAGGTCTCTGTGTCTCTATCTGGCGCGCATAATGGCATGCAACAGAAGAAAAATGAACTAAAAAAAAACAACAAGAGTGTGGCTGTGTGTGTGTCTTCGTACATTAATATGACCTTGGTTTCTTGCTTGATGGTTTTTCGCTTTTCATATCTGCGTTATATTTTTTTTCTACCATTCACTCTTTTCTCTGTTCCACTGGCTCATTGACCGATTTGTTTGCGTTAATTAGGACACAGAGCACGGTTTTATTTGCGAAACTTTATTCCGCCTTCGTGGCGCGCCGCAGTCGGTTTTTTCCGCGGGTAAGTGTGCGGTTTTCGCGGTTCCTAAATGTTGTTTATTTATAAGTGTTTTTTTCTGCTGAAAGGTATCTCTTCTCTCTTAATTGATGAAGAAATAACTTCTTTCGTCAAACAACCAGCGTCCAATATGTGCATGTAAAGATTTTCTGACCGCCTCTGAGAAGTATCTAGGAACCGACTACTTTCGCAGCGTTTTTTTGCAGGTTTAGCATTAGAATAGTGTAGAAAAGCTGCCAAAGTAGTTCAATACTTTATATTTATTTCGTGCGGAATGCATAATTTAAAGCAAAGTTGTTGATACATATTGAAGTCCCGGATGGAAAACCAGAAATTCCTAAGAGAGCAACTTAAGGTGTATTCCAGTGAAAAATAAATCTTTTTGTTTCTCTTGTAAAATTCAGAAAAACAAAGATTTACCATTTTGTTTTTAAATTGTGAAATCGAAAATTTCAATTTAGTTTTTATTTTCTAGAAAAGACCGAGTTTTGCGAAAAATGAATCACCGGGTTAGTTGAAGATGTTACGCAAAGCAATCAAATTCACATTTTTCCAAGGTAGGACCTCGGTTAAGTACAAATTTAAATACCGCATATAAAATTGATTGAAAGGAAAGATGACGATTTGTAAATATTGGATTATACTTTTCTTAAAGGTTTTCATATCAAATACTAAGAAAGTTCTGAAAATTTCCAGAAAAAAAACATTTCAGTTAGAAGCATCCAAACACTAATCACTCTTTGCAACAAAAGCCTGTTTGTCGGTAATAACTAGTGTTAAAGTAAATACACTAAAGTCGCTTTTTACGCGGGGGATACGTGCCGCGTAAAAACAAACCGCGTAAATTCCGGAATCCGCGTAAAAAAACCGCGTAAATTCCGGAATCCGCGCAAAAAAATCCGCGTAAAAAGCGACCTTAGTGTACTAACGCTCACATGAAAACAGGCCTAGTCCTCTAAAACATTGACGTTAAACTTGTTTCAATTCTGTTTCTCTGGAAAAAATTTTTTTTTTCGTCATTGACTATCGATGACGTGAAGTTAGTCAAATATTGGACCTTCTGTATGTGTGGTTGTCCTCTGGCGCCAGCTGCGTATCTACTATATAAAAATGGAATTCCGTAACACTTGATCTTATTGATATTATTCCCGCAGTCTCTGAGGTGTACAGTAATCATCATCATTTTGATTCGTTCTAATACAAAAATAATAAGCGGTGACATGTAAGTTTTTTAACATGAAAATGTTCGCTGACGTACAGGAAAGACTTTTGAGAAAAAATAATAGGTATCTATTTACTAAAACTTGAGATATTATTCACAAAACTACGTAAAACATGCAAAACTATGACTTTCTGTGCTAAATTTGCCTCTAAATCAAAATTCAAAGCGATGACATATGGTTCTTTTTTCACTAAATCGTTTGTTAATGTTCAGGAAGGACATTTGAGAAAAAATAATTAGTATCTGATCACTAAAATTTGAGATATTATTCACAAAACTAAGTAAAACATGCAAAATTGTGACTTTTTGTACTTAATTTGTCTCCAAATCTAAATTCAAAGCGATGACAGGTGATTCTTTTTTCATTAAAATGTTCGTTGATGTTTAAGAAAGACATTTAAGAAAAAATAATAGGTATCTAAATACTAAAACTAGAGATATTATTCACGAAACTGCGTAAAACATGCAAAATTATGACTTTCTGTGCTAAATTTGCCTCTAAATCAAAATTCAAAGCGATGATAAATGATTCTTTTTTCACTAAAATGTTTGTTAATGTTCAGGAAAGACATTTGAGGAAAAATAATTAGTATCTGATCACTAAAACCTGAGATATTATTCCGAAAACTAAGTTAAACAAAAAATAATTATGACTTTTTATACTTAATTTGTCTCCAAATCAAAATTCAAAGCGATGACATGTGATTCTGTTTTTCATTAAAATGGTGTTTGATGTTTAAGAAAGACATTTGAGGAAAATAACAGGTATCTGATCACTAAAACTCGAGATATTATTCACAAAACTACGTGAAACATGCAAAATCATGACTTTTATGCTGAATTTGCCTCTAAATCAAAACTCGAAGCAGTGATCTGTGATTTTTACTATAATAAAATGTTCGTTGTGTTTAGGAAAGATAGGGTATCGAACGTCATCGTCAGTGGTTTTCTTCGGCAGTTTTCTGCAGCAATCTTATGCAAAAGAGGGCCGAAGAAAACCCCTGACGAAGACGTTCGATATCCTATCTGATTATTTGAAATTTAAATATTATCCACAAAACCACATGAAAAATGCAAAACCATATTTTTTTAGGTTCAATTTGTCTCTAAATCAGAATTCAAAGCGATGACACGTGATCTTTTTCAATAAAATGTTCGTGGATATTCAGGAATGACATTCGAGATAAAAAATAGTTATCTGATAACTGAATGAATATTTTGGCTCAATTTGTCTCTAAATCTTAATTCAAAGGTATGATATATGATTTTTTTCCGTTAAAATGTTTGTTTATGTTCAGGAAAGACTTTTGAGGAAAAATAACAGATTTTTGATTACTGAAAATTGAGATATTATTCACAACACTACGTTAAACAAGCAAAATCATAAATATTTGAACTCAATTTTCCTCTGAATCAAAATTCAAAGCTATGATATGTAATTGTTCTTCATTGAAATGTTTGTTAATGTTCAGGAAAGACATTTGAGGAATAATAATAGGTATTTTATTGCTAAAAGTTGAGATATTACTTTAAAAACTACGTATTTTTGAAGATGATTTTCAGCATACAGAAACACACATTAAAATACTCTTTTTAAAATTTATATGTATTATACATATAATACATGACTTTTTGAGCATGAACTCAATTCGCCTGTAATTTTTTTTTTCAATAAAATGTTCGTTGTTCCTTCAACATCTGCAAATATTTTTCTGCAGAAGAATTTATGTTTTAATTTGGTGCGAGTCGAGCAGAAAAAAATTACATTTCTAATGTTTTCGTAGTTTTGTGAATAGTAACACATTAGGGTATTCGAAATACTTTTTTACTTTTACCAAAACTAGATCTTGGGACATTTGGCTGGAGGAAAGACCGCATTTCATTGGTTTAATCTTTTTTTTTTAATTTCTACGTAGTTATGTGGATTGAAACGATAACTTCTTCTCAGACGTGTTCCTTGGACACCAACAAACATTTTCGTTATAAAAATTCACATGTTATCATGGTAGATATGATTATAGAGGAGAACTAAGCATGAATGGTCACGCTAAATTCTTCTTACTTTGATTTCGTTCTTCTAAAAGTTACATAAAAAGAGGTTTTACAGTGAACGATTGCCGAATATCCGGGTATCACCCGAGTGTGGTATATTCGGAACTGGGATGACCTCACATAACATTTTCCGAAATAACGACTTCTGGTTTCAGGAAAATAATCTAAAGTGGTATTTGGCCAACCATTTCAATACTTCCGAAACTTTCGAACTCCATACGTCACTTTTGAAATGCAATCCAAATATGGGTATTTTCGTTCTGTGCGTTCTCAGAATGTTAAAGTACTTAAAGTGATGTTGGACGTATAAGATGTAAAATATTTTTGAAGTGAGTTGTGCTAATAATGCAATGAATTATAAAAAATGATTCCTAGTTTTGAAACTTTTGATTCCGAGCATCGCCGGGAACGTTCAGCTAGTATTTTATATATACAATATCAGAACGTAAACTTTCCAATGCCGGTCGATCCTATCGTGTCGTCGTCGCCGCCATCGTCGTCATCATCGTCATCGTCTCTGGTGGTTGCAAAAAGTTCCAGCTTTGCAAATGCACTCGAGAACCAATGAATGGCGATGCGTCTCTCGACAAAACGACGCGTTGTGACGAGGAAGAAGAATGAAGAAGCAACGTGGACTGTTCGGAATTTTTACTATACCTGCCTGCGCTATATCACGTGGTTGTGGAGCCACGTGAAATGTTTTCCTTTTTCGGCACATGCCTTTCGCCCCGCTCTTCTACCTCACCCCGTTTCGGTTACCGAAATTAGTAAGCTTTCACAACGTTGCTGCAGTCCAAAAAGCACGTGCTCTTTTGCCGAAATGTAAGCATGAGTGTGTGGTGCTGCCGTACACTCACTATGACATTCAGTCATCTCCTGTGCAGTTTTGCGATATCGTCGAAGGCTTTCAGAATGATGGAGGCTCGTTCGGTAGTTCGGCTGTTATCAGCTCTTCCCCGAATGCACAACTGCAGCGGCAGTGGTGCGTGAATTGTCGGGAAGGATGTGTTCATATCCGAACTACCGGTGCAACCGGTGCGCGACTTTCAACAACAGAGTAGCACCAGCAGGCAGCAGGCATTCTCTTCCGGCTAACGGAACAGTGCGTTTCAAAGTTAATCCGCTGCGAAGCCTTCGAAATGTGTCATGTACCGTCGGGCGAACGGAATATTGCTGCTCTTGTTGTATCCTGTGGAGCACACTGCAGTTCCCGAAGAGCAGATATTATTGTAGCGCAAAACTCTGAACAGGGTGTTGATTGACCAGGTAATGACCAATTTCGTTACAATTAGCAACAACTGTAGAGGCAGAAGTTATGGTTACATTTAAACTACATGGAAAGTAAACTGACACCCTGTTGGATAGTTAATCCGGTCGGCGGAAACAGCGGTGTCGGAGCTCATCATGCAGAAGAATATAACCCCGTTAAGGCTAACCGGAGCATTTGCATGTGCGTGTTTGAGATGGAAACAATCGCTTCCAACAATGAGTTGGATTAGTGAAAACACACGTAGCTTGTCGTCCCAAGCTCTCTACTCTGAAGGGGTTTCGCGGGAGAACAAAACAGAACGGCACCTATACTTCACGTCGCCATAACCGGTAGACTGGAGAAATTCCGTTCTGCTTTTGTTGTGTTTACTCATCTGCGTTTTATATGCTACCACCCTCGCTGTGCCCTCGCACTTTCCTGATGTATCGTTTTCATTATTGCCGTCGTCGTTCGAATGGAGGACCTGTTGTGAGTGTAGATCGCACGGCAGTGTCAGAGAAACCAGACGTAAACGTTTTATAATACGAAACGACCTTCAGTTGCACGTTGCTTTCTCCTCCATACATCGACCCCTCGCTATCACTAGCCGGTCTGCCAAGACCGGTCCGTTGCGAGCCGGCCTGCCTGCCTGCCTGCCTACGTAGGCAGTATATCCAAAACACGTGTTTTTAGTTGCCGGCGTAGCTTTTAAATCGAACATAGCGCATACACGCTCACCGAACCCATATTATAAGAGTTATCTCGCTTTGATCCGTTTCATCTGCATGAACTTTGCTGTAAATGATCAACCTACATACCATACAGACGGAGCACGTTAAGACACACAAGCGTACGGTAAAACGGCGCTGAAAAGTTCAATGTTATCTTACGTTCATACCCGTTACAATTCACACTAACGTTGGGCGCTAGGTCTTCCGAGGCTGCTCATGACCTTGGCGATGCTGCATATCGAACTGTTGCTCTCTTATTCAGGCACAGATAGACGGTCTTGTTACATTTTTTTTTTTGCTAATTCTATATTTTTCTTCCTGTCTCTTTGCAGGTGAGTCAACGAACCCAACCATCAACTGCTGCCAGCGGCTATGGTAATCCGATGCGTGGGGGGAGTTTCAATTATGGTTTCGCTACTGAACTCATATTCAGGGTTAACTGTTGTAATAAACGTAACATTCAATTGGATGAATGTCAATTCGGTTTAAGGGTTTGATGGTTGCAGGAACTGTGGAAGCTAACGGAATTACAGTAAACATCTTAATTAAAAAATTGTCACCATGGACAACAGTACAACTAAGATCAAATGCACCGCAATATAAACAGAAATAACTTCCTTTGTTCGAGTAATGCATGGAATATTCCTGGTAAAAGAATAGTATAGGACTCCACAGAATCGTGAATCGAAGAAACTTCAGGATATACCGAAAACTGTTATTTTTTGTATTGGTTGCACATAGAATTTCATTGATTTTTTGGGATCTTCGGATGCTGAAGTGCTTGCCCTCAGTTACAAATGCAAATTCACTTCAATTCATTTCAACTAAAAAATTAACCCTTAAACTCTTAATTTCGAAAACTTTAATCCTGAGCAATGCCGGGAACGTTCAAACCCAAATTTGAATGATGTTGAGGCTACCCTCCCAGCTTGTCTCGATGTACGATGCTGGCCTAACAAGCCAGTCGTCGTAGGTTCGAGTCTCGCCTCGGGAGAGACTGTTAGTGTCAGTCAGTTTTGGCCACTTACTCATCTTTGTGCATTTATCAACACATAAATTGCATCACATCAGTTTTTTAGTAGGTATTGCGATGAGCAAGAAGAAAAGCACAACCTTATAGAGCGACGCCTTTGCACGTAGGGAGTGTGGAATATAACTACACACATGAGTAGGCGAGCCAAAGCTGCGTGCTGTTGAGTAAATTTACTGTGTCTGGGCTAAATTTATCATAGACCGGCACCGTGATAGTAAAAAAACTCAGTAAGCATAACACAGTGAGTATAGCGCAGAGTCCTACGTAAACGCTACAGAACAAGTTATTAAGGAAACAGCCAGAAAAGTTTTCCCAGCTAGAGTTTTCATCATAGTGCCCTTATCAATGAGCAACAAATGTGCGCTATCTACATTCCATCAGTTGCAATTGAGAAAGTCTCTCTGTGGGAGCTTTATGCGCTTACTCTTCACAATACAAGCTTTCTGATGTTGCGTATTTTGATTTCTCCACACAGTGTGCATTTGCTTTTAGCGCGCGAAAAAAATAATCAACTCATCCGTTCTTTTCAACATGCTTCAGTGTTCTGTGCAAATTATATGAGCCTCTTTGTTACACACGATGAGTATGCCAAGACTGGTATCAGTAGGATCGTAGCGCTAGCCCCGCAATTGTCCTGTACACTTAACAGTTGGCTGCAAAGTCTGTGTATAATAAACAGAAGGTCGAGTTCCGAATCGGAATATAGCACCAAGGCTTTGCTTTGCTTTGAAACTACATATTTTGATCAAAGGAGCACAGTCTTTTGGTGACGTTTTCTCCAATACTTTTGAACCACATATTAAATAATTATGAAATTTATTACTTGTAAATTTGAGAGGCAATCCATTCGCATCACACTTCAACTTTTGAACCGCATGTTCAATGATTTAGAAATTCATTAGTTGACGGGTTTGAAGACAGCCCGTTCTTTTGATACCAATTTTGTTCATTAGTTGTGTATAATGAAGTTTTGTGATTTTCACATTTTGATACATAACAGACAAAGTTACAGTCCGATTACAATGAAATTTAATAGGCTTTAAACTAGACCTTTCATATGACACTGATTTTGTGAAAATCGGTCCAGCGATCTCTGAGAAATATGAGTGAGATTACATAGTCTCCAGAACACATTTCTTTTAGTATCTTTTGAATCAAATGTCCAAGCTTTATAAAATCTATCAGTTATGGGTTTCAAAAACAGCCCGTTTATTTGATATCAGTTTTGTTCAAACAGGTTGCGTAATTTCTAAGATAACAAGGTTTCGTGATTTTCACATTTTGATACATTACAAAGTTACATTCCAATTACAAAAAAATTTAGTAAAGTCGTATGATGCAACTGATTTCATGAAAATCGTTCTAATCGTCGCTATGAAAATCGAGTGAGATAGGGAGAGCGTTACACACACACATACAGAAAATGCTCAGTTTGTCAAACTGAGTCTAGTGATACATTCGGCCCATTGGAGCCCTTTCTACTTTTAGTTTTTGCAGTGATTGCTATACCTTTGTTGGAGAGAGGCAAAAATAATAATGTTTCGTAAAGTGATAAAATCAGATTTCATCAGGCAAATTAAATCGGGGCGTGATATAATCGTTTGACTACTGATTGGAAATTGTCAAAATTGAACTAGATACATGCAAACGATTCATTGATGCTATATTTGTTTACTGTATGAAAAAGCCGTTTACTCGCTCAATTATGATTAATAACAATGAGTTTAGTTACCTTTTTTTTTATCAAGAGAGGTTGTTACTTTTACATAATTCCGGAAAGATACAATATTTGACATAAAAAAATATGATGTAGTGTATCGGCTCTATTATCGTCAGAGGACCTCTCTACAAAATATTAGTTCTCTATGACTCCATTTGCCCCCCGGACGATAATAGGTAAAACCTGACGATAATAGAGCCGATACCCTATCTGGAAGTTAAAAATCTTCAAGGTCTAATTTTATATTCTTTAGTCTCAATAATACATATTTTGTCGCTGCACTCCAAGAACTCGATAAATGTAATTACTAGGCCAAAAATTAGGTAAATAAAGTATCGCCTTTCAATGCACAGGAGCTCGCAGAAATACTATAAGCCGGAAGCACAAACATGACTATAAATAAATGGTTTTGACAGCAATTTGTTTGGTAACTATTCAACTCTCAGTACTGGAAGTTTCATCTTGATACGTGAACGAGAACAAACTGAAATACGCCAGATCAACTGTGTATGTTGTACTCAAACGTTTCTGCGAACGAATAACAGTGACCCGGAAGGATCAGAGTAAAAGTCCTCTAGGAAACTGTTCAATCAAGTGAAACTAACAGGTAATTGGGAACTGTATAGAACATCACTAACAAAATACAACAACGAAATAAGAAAATCCAGAAGAAACAGTTGGAAATTAATGTGTGAACGTATTGAAAACACACACGCAAGAGTTGAAGTCTTGTACAATCATTGTGTCTTCCCGATTCGCACAAATGTTGCACAGAAATCGCACAATAAATGTGTGAAACGCATAACGCAACAGTTGTACTGCGAATACATTGACATAGAATGAAATCAGAATATGTATCATATACCAACACTTTATTTCTCACGTCAAGTGTATTAGTGACTGCTACTCATGGAGCAGTGCAAGCAGCAAACAACAACTTGTGAACTCACTAGATTCAAATAGCCATAATACTCGATCGATTTATCTTGATGGATTTGGTCATTGAAAAGTACCATTGAATGAATTGCAAAAAAAAACGAAACAAAATTCTGTTCACAACATTTTGCAACCAACGCTAGCTTCACCGCAAAACTAGCAAAACCCTCCATTCCACAAAGCCACAAAAGCGTTGCTGATTTTTTATGGCAACACTTGTAAATTGTGAATAATTATTATTTGTCATTCTTCTCTTTCGGTTCGGATTGCGACGCGCAAGGCGATATCTCGTTGCTTCACGAAATGAGCGAGACACCCGTGCTGTACATACTTGATATCAGTGTTGTTAGTCTCACTCATACTGTCGGTGCGTGTTTGCTGCTATTCAGAGGAATGCATGAAGAAGAAAAAGTATCTCGAAAGCGTGTGTGCAAAAGACTTGAAAAGCGTAGCATATGTCTCGTTCTCAAGCAGAAAGGAGGAGAATGGTTTTGCTTCTCGCTCGCTTTGCAATGCT
Organism: Wyeomyia smithii; assembly: GCF_029784165.1. NCBI lineage: Eukaryota > Metazoa > Arthropoda > Insecta > Diptera > Culicidae > Wyeomyia > Wyeomyia smithii. The sequence continues at coordinate 209,286,520 of NC_073696.1, forward strand.
GCTTGATACCAGATGAAACTGTTTAGGTGTAGTAGTTTGGAGCTGCCAAATACATTGGAGAAACGCTAGAGCATTAATTGCGTTATGCCTAACACGCAATCATTGTACTGGTTTCGAATTACATCAACAATTGCGCTAAAAACGCACAATTTTGTACTGGTTTCGCACCATTCAACTTTTGCGTGCATCCACTGCAGCCAGGTTGCAAAAAGCCCTGTCTAAAGAACGTTCCAATGGTTTAGGTAGATTGAGAAAAACTGACGGTACTTACACCACAGATTCCCCTGAAACCAAACTGGAAATTATGATGGAAAAGCACTTCCCTGGATCATATTCGGATACTGATGAAGTGCATGATCAAACTGGAGAGCAGCTAAGCTCACTTGCGACTTGGACTGAATCCCAGGAACTTGCCTGTTCTATATTCAGTATATCGAAGGTTGAATGGGCAATAGACTTTCCAACCATACAAATCTCCGGGGATGGATGGAATATAGCCAGTCATGCTCCAAAAGAGCAAGCAACTGTTTATTCCAATTATTACGGAGATGTGTAAGGTGAGTCTAATACACTAAAGTCGCTTTTTACGCGGGGGATACATGCCGCGTAAAAAAAAACCGCGTAAATTCCGGAATTCGCGTAAAAACCGATAAATTCCGGAATCCGCGTAAGAAAAACACGTTAACTCCGGAATCCGCGTAAAAAAACGCGTAAAAAGCGACCTTAGTGTACTAAATTACATTCCAAATTTCAATTTGCTTATAAAAACAACGTATCAACCACTGACGCGCTACATATGTAAGTAGGAAAAATCGAAAAATCCATCCATGCCAAGGAAATATCCCTGGCAGCCTTTTTTGATATTGAAGGAGCATTTGATAATGCGTCTCACAACTCAATGAAAATAGCCATGGAAAGGCATGGCATAGACAAGAACACAATAAAGTGGATACATACCATGCTAATAAGTCGCGAAATAACGGCTAAACTCGACGGCCTCAAGGAGATATATTATCTCCCATGTTATGGTCATTAATCGTAGACGATTTTCTTCGGAGCCTATCGGAAAACGGCTTCGAAGTGATAGGTTTTGCAGACGACGTAGTTATTTTAGTTAGGGGGAAGCACGACTGCGTTATTTCTAATAGAGAATGCAAACTGCACTCAATCTCACAGCCTAATGGTACAGGCGAGAGGGGTTGAGTGTGAATTCATCCAAAACAACGATTGTTCCTTTCACTCGAAAAAGGAAATATATTATTCCTTAATTGCGATTGGAAGGCACCGATATAAAGCTTTCCAATGAAGTCAATATTTGGGAATCATACTTGACCAGAAACTAAGCTGGAACACTCAAACAGAACTAACAATAACCTAGGCCACAAACGTCCTATGGGTATGCAGCAGAGCCATTGGAAAAAACTGGGGTTTCAAACCACTCCCTAAACGCCTAAAACCACTGAAACATCCACTCAAGCTAAGCTAGGTAAAATCCAAAGATTGGCCTGTGCATTGATTTGTGGAGCTATGAGAAGCACTCCATCAAAAGCCCTAGATGCAATACTTCACCTTCTTCCACTTCATCACCTGAGAATACTCAAAGATTTCCAAATAAATAACCTAATAAAAAGTAAGCAGGACTGACTGGAGGGAAAACAAAATTTCGAAATTCCATATAGATTATTAGAGATAGAACGAAAAGGTTGGCAACAAGGTGGACCCAAAATTCGGGCGGTTCACTTTGCTTCTACACAGACGGTTCTTAAATGAATGGTTCCGCGGGTGCGGGATTCACAGGACCAGGAATTAATAATTTTTTTCCCATGCGACACTGGTCAACAGTATTCCAGGCAGAAATATACGCGATAATAGAATGCAGGAATACGTGTCCGAAAAGAAATTATCGACACGCAAATATTTGCATTTTCTGTGATAGTCATGCAGCACTTAAAGCCCTGAATTCTCCTTTCTACCACTCTAAATTAGTGTGGGAATCCATCCTGTCGCTCCGAAAGTTAGCTATGAAAAACCAGGTTAACTTATACTGTGTTCCTGGTCATTGTGGAATCGAAGGAAATGAGAAGGCCGACTTACTAGCCAGACAAGGGCCATCCACTAATTTTGTTGGCCCAGAACCTTTCTGTGGAGTCTTTCCGAGCGCTCTAAAATCTGAACTCGGTGAATGGGAGAAAGCGACCATCGAAGCAAACTGGGATGTCATAAGCGGATTACGACAATCGAAAAGATTCATAGAGCCAAATCGTGAGAAGAGCCTCGTGCTACTCAGGTTAAATAAGAAAGACCTGAGGACATTCACAGGTCTTATTACAGCACTGCCCGAGTAAGTATCATCTCAAGAAGATAGGCAAACTTGATGAAGATAAACGTGGCCTGTGTGGCATCGAAAGCGAAACTTCAGAACATCTACTCTGCGAATGCCGAGTATTAATCAGGGTGACCAGCGAACCGGGAAAAAGCCGGGAATTCGAAAATGAACGGGAAAACCGGGATGAAGCCGGGAATTTTAATAATAAACCGGGAAATTTGTCATGTTTTTTTTAAACATTATTTTTCATTTACTACATGCTTGGGATCTGTTGTATAAGTTCAACACGCTATACATTTTCTGCCATCTCAAAGACACTGGAAGACTCAAGGAACCATTAAGTTGGTCTCGGGGTAAGACGACCGTTAGAGTCAATAGGATCCTAGCGCTAGACCTGCAATTGTTCTGTACACTAAAAGTTCGCTGCGATTGTTTTTCTCTAATTTGTCCAATTTCTCATTCGCACTGATTAGGGCTTCGACAGTACGTGGCGATCAAACATCAAAACAATCATCACTTTACAGGATCAACGTCTAATGTCATTTATGCCTGAGTTTGTTTCAAAGTTATGTACCAAATTATTCATAATTGATGTAAAAATATTCTTTAAAAAGAAACAAGATTCGAATCGTAGGTTACTAATCGCCAACAAAAACCTACAAAACCTAGGGAAGGTTAAAACTTCAAATTACTAAAAAATATTTTGAAGGCCAGAGAAGTCAAGAATGATTCCAATTAGGCTTTATATTTTAACTTGAAATAGGCAAAAACTAAACTATGATAAAAAATATCTAAAACCCAAAACAAGTAACGCCTCCACCAACCACCAACGCCATAAGTGTCGATGGTTGTGTGGTGACATTGTTTACTCACACTCAACCAAAACTGATCTAGATTCAATCCTTCAGAGATTTTCTGAGGCGAAAAATCTCTAGATTCTTCTATCGCATGGGAATTTGAAGCCATTGGTGCCGGTCCGTTAATCAACGGGCCGTTAGTTAAGATTCTAGTTGGGGTCGCCTCCCCGGGTGTCGGGGATTGACACAATAGTGGCGGACATAGACCGACAGCAAAAATAAAAAAAAAATCTTAACCTAACCCGGTGGGTGATGCCATATGGCATCACCTGACATTCAAACTTTGATTTGAGTTCAACAATTATACTTGAAAATTTGCACGACGCTACTATTCAGCATTGTTAGAGAATAGATTGATGTTTAATATGCAATACAGTTTGTGTTAATTATGCATGTAGTTGATTAGTAATAAGAGTTTAAAGTTCATTGTTTGAGGTGAAAACTGATTTATCTTTACCGGGAATGGGTTAAGCTTAAATCCGCTTGAAAAAATATCTTGAGGCCAGGAATTTCAAAAATCGATTTTAAAGAATTTACGTTTTCAAAGACCCGTGGCAACGAAAATAATTTAAAATTCAATTCAAAATTTATGAAATAGTATTGTAGAGGCTTGAAAATGTAAAGCCTGGCTTTGTTTTTTTTCCCAAATTGCTTGCATACTCCTCCAAAATCAGAAAGACTTATTTTTCAAATAAAAAAATCAAAACTATAAGGGCCATAGCGAAAATTATTCGTTCAAAATATACCTGGAAAAATACCACGTAAGGATAACAATAGTATCAAATTAGTCCTTTCTCTATTGTCGAGGCAATGACTGAGCCTCAAAAGATCCTTAAGAAAACGGAAATTTTTTTTGAACGACAGAAATACACACAAAAGTAAAGCCTTGGTGCTACACTCCGATTCGGAACTTGATTTTCTGTTTAGTCATACACAGACTTCGCAGCAGACTGTTTAGAGTACAGGACAATTGCGGGGCTAGCGCTACGATCCTACTGATACTAACAGTCTCTCCCGAGAAGAGACTCGAATCCTCGACGACTGGCTTGTTGGGTCAGCATCGTACCTCGAGACCATCTGGGAAATACATACATTTGTTCATAATTCAGCTCACAATTGCCATGAAACGTTTACAGAGACGAGAAAAAGATAATAAATATGTTCAAATATTTCTGAAGCTCTTCGATAAAAGTCAGTAATCAGATTTTAATTTAAAGTCAGAAATGCACCAAAAACATAAAAAAAAACAGTTATAATAAAAAAGTAATAAATACAATTTTCTTAAATAAATTTTTGTTGAAAATTCGGAAATTTAGAACGCGGATTCAGAAAACACAAAACAAGCTTCTTATTTGGCTCAAAAAGGCAAAAATTGTTTCTAAGTAGAAGCAAAATTGTATTGAAGCCTGAAAGAAACTAACAACATCAATGTAAAATCAATTTCAAAACTGAATCTAGAAAAGTGTATGCAAAAATTTATTTTCAAACAAATTAAAATTGCCAGAAACGGCTATCATTGCAGTTTCAGGCAAGGCGAAAAACTATCTCGATTCGGTTTCAAAAAAATGTGCTCTAATTATTTTGAAAACTCTGAAAAATAACTAGAATGTTTTCTCTCATTCACTAAAAATGACTATGAAAAAGTTATCAGAAAACAAGAAAAAAATATTAAATAATTTTTAAAGTCAATTCAATAAAAAATTTAAAATTATATTTTAAAAGAGAAAATGATGTTCGAAATGGGGAATTTACTTAAAAAAATTTATATTTTATTTTTAAATAAGCACTTTGAATAAGGCCAAAATCCGTAATAAAGCTTAAAAACAATTGATGAAATTTCTCAAGGCTTGGAATGATAGAAAATGATTTGCAGTTGCATTCCTCAGCCATGAAAATTCGAAAAATCAACAGCAAATAGATAGTGGCCGAAGTAGTTAGCCCTTTTAAGAGTTTTAAATAAAATAATAATACATATCAAAATCCAAATTCTCTCACAAATTTGTTTTGTCAATGAACGAACGTGGTTGAACTTTTATATTTATGCGTTTTAAAACCGGGAAAAACACCAATTTCTAACCGGGAAAACCGGTAAAAAACCGGGAATTTGAAATTGGAAATCTGCTGGCCACCCTGATTAATACAACGCAGATTGCGTATCTTCGGTAAGGGACACATAGAACCTACCGAAATTTGGAGGGAAAGTCCCGGTGAGGTAATAAACTTCATACGAATTGCATTGCCCAACTGGGATAAATGTGCAATGTAGCGTAAGAGTAAGTTGAAGCATACCACAATAGATCAAACAATGATCGCAGTGGTTCAGTCTTCTACAAGGGAAAAAAAACGTCGTCGTTTAACATACGATACTGTAAAGTATAGAGGGTAGTCAAGGTAAACCCAGAACTCTCGAATCGGGATATCGCCATAAAACATGGCGTTAACAATGGTACTGTTTGGAGAATCCATATATGAGAAGGCTAGTGTTCTTTCGTAACAGGGCGCTCAAGAAAAACCTAGTGGCTAAAACACGTGCTCGAAAGTTGTGCGAGAAGGTTATGACGAAGTACTGCTTGCGTAAAGATGAGTTTTGGACAGCTTCCCGGAACGAAATTTTATTTCGCCACGGCGCGGCAGTGGGAAATGTTCAAGTTTGTTTTCGCGGATTATTCGCACAGGAACTTTAATTATATGACAAGGAATTTGCAGCTGTGGACGGAAAACCAAGGTTTTTATCACGAAAGGGACGATGGACTCAACGGTATAAAGCAAGAGTGGCTCAAAGAGCGTGATCTATCGTTTATTAAGGGACACAGAGGCCCCATTAACTTTTGGACGGATTTGGCAAGCTGCCACTACAGCCGGGAGGTAGTTCAGTAGTACCTTGACAACCACCTTGAATTCATCTCGACCGATTTCAACCCACCCAATTACCCCCAATTCCACTGAATTGAAAAGTACTGAGCAATAGTCAAGACAACACACATGTTTCATAAGTCGAACCAAATCCGAGATCAATTGTTTTGTATTCTAAATGAAGCAGGCTTTGAAAGCAGCACTATACTTGTTTTTATTTTACCCAGTTTATTGCTCGTGTTAAAGTGGTCAAGTCACCATAAATAACGTTTTGGAGGTACTTCTGATTCGACTTTCGACCAAAAGAAACCATAAATCGAAAGCATGGTTCGCAGGATTCGATAGAATATTGTTATGTGTGAAAAGAATATTTTCATTTGCGGTTTATTCAAATCATTATAAGCGTTAACTATAGACACAATCTGTTTATAAAATGGAACGAGAACATCTTTCATGATTACGTCCATTTTTTAAGAGGTTCCGCTAGGTTGTTACTTGGGATTTTTGTTGCTCACATTAATATGCTGCTATCAGAATGTCAGTCGTATAGCGGATCTTACTAGACTGTTTTGCTCTACCGCACCTCAGTAGGCTCGATACTCATTCTGGAGTAATCCTTATGTTGCATAAAAAGATGCAGTGTAAGAAACAAAACAGGCTGAAAGAAAACAAACTCATACCTGGAGAGCTATAGCCTGACATTGACATTTTCGTCACGGCCAATAACACTGACATTATCGCCATCGGAAAATGCGACCGAAAAAGTATACTACACGGTATCAGTAATAACTCAACCATTTGACACCGATCCGCACCCGGGGTGAAACTGCCCCGGAACTGTCAGGGGCCGGCAGGAGAACATAAACAATCAAATTAATCACGCTTGCAAGTGAATCTAGACAGCAGCAGAGTCAGCACGTGCAGCTCCCCCCATCATAAATCTTACTCGTTAAAAATAGTAGGTATGTACGGAACCGGCCGGCTTATGAACCCAGAGAGCATACATACATATATAGAACGGCGAGGCATGGCAAATGCCAACTACAGCAACAGCAGAAATAAAACAGTATCAGCGACGAAAAAAAAAAATAAAACCAACATCATCAACAGACACAACGACTGACTGAAAAGGAGTGGAAGAAATACATCCGAGATTGTATAAATAAACGAACGAGATTCCCGCCTCTGACGTCATTATGACTGGCGGTGATCAAAGTGCAAAAACCAACAACAACAAAAAAACAACAGCAATGTACTCGGGGTAGCCGGAATAAAGAACGTGCGCGCCGCCGTAGGTCTTTGTATAATGTGAAACAAAAATAAAATTCCTCCAACAGCAGCAGCAACAATTGTGCCACGGCAACAGCGACTAGCCTGGCCGTTGTTGGTGTTGTAACGGCAAATGTATGCTTTTACTGTGCTTGCCCTTATATTTCCTTAAGTTTTACGGCGGCGCCATTGCATTTGGTGGATGAGACGGAATCGAAGGGCGGCAAACGGTGAACTGTGTGCGGCACCACCGCTGCTGAAGTCGCCGATAACAGAAAGTAGTAATAATACACACGTTTTTTTGTCTTGCTTCTTGTCCTCGCGCTATACAAATTTTCGAACGCCCCGCCGCGTACCACCGGTCTCAAAAGGGAATGGTGCATAAACGTGGAGATCTGGTCTCTGTCTGTGACGCTCTGGTATCTGTGCTGGATTTATCCTGTTCCACATCTGAACACAACACACCACGTGTACAGGCTTACGCGATTCAGAGAGGATTGCTTTGAGTGGAAGTGCGCGGTACATATTTTCTTCTTCGATCCGAGCTCGTTTTAATGAAGCCATATAATAATGATGTTCACACTCAGCAGCACAGCAGCGTGGTCCGGCAGTCAGCCGCTTTAAAAATTATGAATTTGCTGAAAGGGGAAACGAGCTGATGAATATCGCATAATTATTAATTAGGAGGGAGCATATCGGAACCGAGCCAGCGAATAACAAAGGTGATGAATTCGGATGCGGGTTCTCGGTGCATTGTATTTTGAAAAAAGTTTGGTTTTGGTCGATAGCTCTATTAAAGGGGTTTCACTCAGTGGTAGGCAGCACCTCCTCAGAAATCTAAATCGGCGAAAGGGTTGAAATTTTAATGAAAACATTATTAAGTTTGAAAACATATTCTGCTCCACCGAAATCCCCATTCGATAAAGGTCGATTATTTGATCTATTCAGAAAGAAACACAGTGCATACTTTATCGGTCCAAGCGTAACTGTTTTATCTAAAATTACAGAACTCAGAGAAGCTTTGGAAAAAGTTGTTGGTAATTGAACTCTCTTTCCAAACATGAGAAATTAATGGTGAGTGAAAAATGTTCTTAAAATATCTCGAAAACTTACTCACGAATACGAACCTTTGAATTTCAAAAACCTTTAAAAAAAATATGGGCCTCAAATACGTTCACAAATTTGCTTATCTCTGAAAATATGTTTTCTGCCATCTTGTGTGTGACAAGCTTAAAATGTTTGCAAATAATATCCGCTTTCATAATAAAATTTAAACAAATATAACATGTAATTATTTGCAAATCACCGGGAAAACTTCTGCTGACTTTGTACTTCCAGCTTTAGTGCCGTAAAAACTGTGCAGAAGGACTCTAGAAAGGAACTTGCTAAAGTCGATAAAGGTGAAACGTTTTTCATAGTTTTATAACACTGTTTTTCTCAAATTTTTGAAAAAAGAACACCTGGAAATTTAAAAAAAAGATCATCGGGAAAACTTAGAAAAAAAGCGGGAAGTGAGTGGTGAGTGGGCACCTTGAAATATATACTAAACAAACCGCTTTAACACGTTAGAGATTTTAGTGCGTAAATGTCGGATTTTGTGCCATATAATCGTCATTTGGGGGAAGTGTTACTTTTCCCATTCCATTCGGTCACATTACGAGCAAAGGCACGAAGAAGTGATTCTACTGCATGACAGCGCTCGACCTCATACTACCAAAGCAATTTGAACTTAACGGTATTCGAGCTCCGCCAGAAAAAATACTACAACGTAAACAACCCTAGAGGTTGTATGAAATGGTGACGTAGGACTAAATGTATACATTATATGCTGCGATAAACTGTTCGTAGGCAACACTACCGTTTTTATTTGATGGTCGTTATTGTAAAACTAACGATGCATGAATACATGAAAATTTTACACTAGTAGTAGTTGCGAAAATACTCATAACTCTCATCTTCAAGCATCTATAGCTCTGAAAAGAACCGATTCCATAATCTTCAGCTAGAAATGTGCGCTATAGAGCGCTGATGATCGCACTACGACCGGTAGTATTGGACATTTTGTTGGCAGCGCATAAAATTTGCTCTCCGCTGTACCCGCCAGCAGCTGTGCCAGCAAAATATCCTGCAGCGTACGATGGTAACTGTTGCTGCCGTGTGCAAAATAAAGGTAACATGCTCCGCGGTGCCTGGAAATTGACTCGTATGCAGCTCTCGTTTCTCAATGTCGCGTACCTCTAACAGCTATACTCCACTCGCTGTTGTGTGACAAACTAGACTGGAGCTGAATTTTCTACACGCAGTCTTTTGTATCGAGTTCAGCGTAGATTTTTGCCACTAAGGCGTAGCCACACAGCTTGGAGAAAGAAGAATAAACCAAAACACTTTGTTGAGTCAAAATATGTGGAATTTATTTCGTCCATGTTATTGTTATCTGTGCTCGGGAAGCAAGCCAATAACGAGGGAAATATATGGGAATGCTTGACCTTGGAACTTTTCACCTTTTTCCACCATTAAGCAGTAAAGCAACAATGTTGAAAATTATATCAAAAAATTGTTACACATTTTATCTATCCACCGACATAAAAATGACTAAGATGCATTAAGTCGTTCGCTCGCTATAATCGTTTGAAATCTGACGCAACATTTGCCAGTTTCATTTTCAATTTCACAAAGTGTAATCTAGTATAGAAAACAAAGACGTAGTCTTACGTCAAAAGACAAAGTAGCTGAACTGCTTTGAATGATTTGCAGCTAATTATTGGCTAAAATTATTTTGCATTTTTCTCAAAAAAATAAAATTAAATAAAAACAAAAGGCAAAAAAGAAATGACATAATTAATTGCGCACCTAATACTAAAACTGAAACGTCCATTACAAACAATCGCTTGAGTCAAAATGGTATTAATACTTGTGGAGACGACTTTCAAAATATTGTATAGGCTGTCTAAAATAAAAAGAGTTTTCAAGACGGTTTGGGACTCCATTTTTCGAGTGAAAATTTCATGGAAATTCATATTGTTTTATAACAGTTTGAAATATTTCAATAGGGTATCGAACGTCTTCGTCAGTGGTTTTCTTCGGCAGTTTTTCTGCAGCAATCTTATGCAAAAGGGGGCCGAAGAAAACCACTGACGAAGACGTTCGATTCCCTATTTAATAAAATTTAATATTTAATAAATTTGAGCTCAAGGATTTTTTTTTTTGATTTTGACAGCACAGGTTGGACCCTCAGCTTAAACTGAAAATAAATTAAGGAAAGCTTTTCAACCGTTCCTGTGAGTTTTGTGCCTTTAGCCAGCTCAGAAGTGCGTAAAGTATTCAGAGGCATCAATGAAGTTCTTTCATAAGCGAAAATAGAAGTGACGAACCCGTCGAGCAATTACTCTGCGGCCTTTTGACGCACTTCCGAGCTCACTAGGGGCAGCCAAAATTCACAAAAATGGTGCAAAAGCTGTAATCTTTCATATTGATTCAATTCTCAAACTCTTTAGCAAAACCTGTGTTGACCAGTATAATCGATGCAAAATTGGGCGTGCTTATAATTTTTTTGTCAATTTAAAAAAAGTGCGACGCGTGAATAAAAGCACACAACACTTTCTAGAACACGTCACGTATAGAGTTACGTTTCGACCAGCTCTCGAAGCCATCCATCAGACTGTAAAACAAGGGATGACACACCGTGACGACCGAACATAAGCGCTCTGGCGGCAGTGCATGTGCCTCGGGACCACCATATTTGGGAAAGGTAAAAAACAGCTCGCCCCGATACCCAACCGGAAAGAAAAAAAAAAAAAAAAAAACAGAATTCCATGAATAACCCGATGACGTGACGCGACGAACCGCGCAGCGATGATGAGTTTGCCAAAAACAGCAAGCAACCAGCAGAAGCACGAAGCAGTGAATCGAAAAAAAAATAATAAAAGGTGTCTGCAGCGACGTTATTCCGTGACACCTTGCCGGCTCCAGGCACGTCCACGAAGGAAGGGCACATAAAACATATCTACCTGACCTCGGTTAACGCTACTGCCGTCATCAGCAGCATATCGATACGATAAAGTTTTATGCATTTTTTTCTCTCTCTCTCTCTGTTGCTGACTGACACCATTTTGCTGCAAGCAACCCTGCCGAAACTGTTTGTGGATGACGCAGTCATCAAACGAACGTCACTCTAATTTATGCAATTCAACAAATCGAGATTTTTTTTTCGCCTCCTCGCTCGGTCTCTCCCGGCGGCATATCGTATCCCCGGTGATCCGTGAATCACATCTAGGCCAAGCTAACTCTGAGTAATTGTGCGCTGTTAAATGTTAAGTGGAATGGTAATTTTACGATTTCCATAACCGGTAGTAGTAGTTGCTTGCTCACTCACTCGCGGGAAACGACGTTCGTGCAATAGGGATTGGGTTTAATTGGCGTAATACGAGATTGCATCACTGCTTGTTCCTCCTCCTATTCCTGCTGACGCTGGTGGGTTGATGAGAGCAGTTAAGTCGGAAGGTTGTTTTTATTTATTTCTGAGCAGCTTTGTCGATGTTTTCCACTCGCCTGCTTGACTTGGGAATTAATCCGCTGGGAACTGGCGCGAAAAAAATGTGCTGCGAGAGAGAAAAATAAAGAACTGATCTTAGTCTTGATGATTAATGGAGAAGACAAGCGGAGACTGAAATGGGGAGGATTCTATCTGAAATAGATCAAGCGAGATTTTTTCCACCAAGTTGCTGCCTGATCTGAAGGGGATTCTTTACCTACTTACAGGAGGGTTATCGTGGAAGGTCAAAGCTATCGGTTAGCGTGCCGGACAACAAAGTTGCAAATTCTCGCTTAGTACGTGTTTCACGGCTCGTTAGTCATCGTTTCTAGCTTCTCCTACGTTCTGACCACGGTTTGACTGTTCTCGTTCGATGTGCCGTTTTCATAGCAGGAGTAAAAAGTGCTCATTTTATGCGAAACCCTCGCTGCTGGCTGGCTGTTTTTTTTTTCTGTGTCGAGAGAACACAGCATTTATATTCCGTTCCGTGCACTTATCCAAGATGGGAACGAGCGCATATTATACATTTTTCCCCCGACGCGGCAAGGCCCAGAGCTTGCTCACTCACTGGCTCGAGCTGTTCTCGATGTAACGAGGGAAAACGACGGGAACGGGAAACGTCCGGAGAGTTCCTAGCTCTACTGTATCATGAATATTCCCTTGCGTTTCTTGCTTCGGTTGTTTCGGAATAGGCGGTTCTCGGGTACAGGGTTGAAATTCTATAAGGGGAAACATTTTTTAACCCTTTACAATTAAAAAAAAAACGCTCAGACCGCCTATTTTTTTCTGAGTAAAATTCAAGCAAAAACCTTTAAACGTGAAGTTCAGTATTGGTAAAGCTTCGCGGAGACTTTGTCTTCAAACGTTGCTTTGAAATTTATTCTTCAAACCGCCGCGTTTGCTTGTCAGAAAACCGTCATCAACCACATGCTTTAGATTTATTCTTTCTCGTGCCAACTGCAAGAACAACGTTCATCATAGTATTGTTTGCGAAAAAAAATTGAAGAATCGAACAAAACTATGTTCGAAAAACTTGTGAAAAATAACAAATAGACATAATTATCATTTTCATTCAACTTATCGAATATAAACTAACAGTAAAAAAAGAACAATGAGTTTTGAAATGGTTAAGCTATTCAATGAAGGCATTGCTAATAGTTTCAAAAATTTCCTCTTGAGTCGGCCCTTGTTACTGATTTTTATAAGTAACCAAGACTGACTGAACGCTCTACTGTCTGTACATTTTTAGCGGGTCCTTCGTAAAATATGTAATCTGACTTATTCCAAGTACCCGGGCCACCCTTTCGGCAGTATCGTCCTGCTTTGCCGTCGGGGTCTCGCAGCAGCGAAGGTGCACACACCTACCTATGTAGTGTGGCTGCTGTTGCTACCTAAAACACAACGTCGCCGTAGTTGCTGTTTATTTCCTACGTCGTCAATCTTACCTTTCTCCCCTCTCTGAACGCTGGGCTGTGGAAGGTATGTGATATTGGTGTTTTTCCCTGTGGTAGACTTTTCCTACAAACACCCAATCGTATTGTCGAACTTGTTGTGTTCAGACGGATCACAGCCGGCATAACAGAGCTTTCCGAGTGCGCACATGTCATGTTTCGAAAAATTCCTTGCCTTGGAAGAAAACGCTGCACCCTCATTTTCTCCAGCAAAAAGGCGGCAGCCTAGTCTAAAAATTCTTCATAAGCAGAAGGCACTAGTTTGAATATATTTTATGTTCTGTGCAAGCCGAAAATATTTTCCAAATCTCTCCACAAATATGCTATGGGAAAAAATAAATATTTCTTGCCATCTAATTAATTTTAGGGATCATTGTTATTGTGTTTTTTTTTCGGGAATTGATCGAACGTCACCAATCAACATTCAACAACCAGTCGCCAATCACTCAAGAACGATTTTTGCATCCAAATCGTTTGTTCCCGCGTGAAAAATCTCACGATTTTGTATTTCCTTTTGCAACTAGGTTCAAGCATTCACCGTGGCAGGCACCCCTCATAACATTCGTTTATTCGATTATTGACGTACGATCACACTGTGAATGCACACAATCGCGAATCGAACACTTATCATCACTCATTCCAGAGTTGACTACCACTCTGACCCATACCCGAGAACGTAGTCGTCGTCGTCGTCGATTTAATCTTTCATTAGTGGAATAAGACCAAGTCATGCCACGGCGGCTCTCTCCCGTGCAGCGATATAGCGATAGAGACTCCATCCAACTCACAATCAACGGCGGCAAAGTAAAATAAAGAAAAAAATAAACGGTGCGCGCTCAATTCCTGTGCAAGATTTGCGATGCGGTCCGTGTGTCTGTCTGCTGCAGGCATCAGCAGTCTTCTTGTGTGTGCTGCTATTGGGTCCGGTGCTCCGGTCGTCGAGGGGTCCACCGAGCACTGCCCCGGCGACGTGTAGCATGGCAAGAAAGATCGCGGCCCGATTTACTACTTCTGTCTTTGGGATTAGTAATAAGTTATGACATGATACGGGACAGGCTTCCTAATAGCCTAGCGCTGTATGGATTCGCAGAAATGCAAAATGATGCATATTATATGAAGCTGTTGGGTTTAATGTGGGGGGCATTCAAGGGGTCGATATGTTATTATAAATCTTACTTAGCCGGGTGTGTCTCTATATACCTATAAATAGGTCGACACTATTCGGAGAGGGTAAAATAAACTTAAATGTGTGATATGACTAAAATCACATTTTATCATTGCTTGCTTCCAATTTACAAAGCATTGATCTGATTTTTCACAGAAATTGTATACTGAAAATTCCCAAGAAAAAAGGGGTAATTTTAATCATGTTTATTTCACATTCACATTATTCAATGGTTCCTTAAATAGATATTCTCAATGTGCTTTTTGAAAACAAAATTCTTATTATTAATTAACCTAACTGTTTAACTTGATCAGACCAATTTAAGGTCATACAGTTCATCTTAACAACGTGATTATTGATGGGTTTGAAAATTACAGAAATGCTTATTATATTATCATATAAGATTTGAGTCCAAGATGCTTCCTTGGGGTACAGCAGCTCAAATCAGTCAGATTTACCATTCAAATAGAATAGTCGGCCTGAAGAGTACGTACGGTCATTTTTATGGTTTTGGGTGTTATGGTGATATGCCCTCGAAAACAGATTCCACTGGGGCATCTAGTGGCCATAGAAACAATTAAATAATCCAATATGAGTATTTCCAGAACCGGGATGATGGCTAGAAATCAAATAAATTTCTTTTCGAGCGCGTTTGAGGCTAGAGATCAGAAGACGACCACAGGTGACATTTTCAAACCCAAAATGGTGACCTCCGGTTTCTAGATGAGAACCAAAATATGCCGAACACCATCAAATATGAGTACAGGTCGGACTTGATTATCCGGAGACTTGATTATCCGGAAACTCGATTATCCGGAATTTTAGACTCGATTATACGGAATTTAATTTTTTAGGTGTCCATTTTTAATTTTTATTCCGAAATTTTGCCTTTACCATTCCTTCTGGCATATTTGTTACCATTTAAGTCACTTCTGGCATGTTTGGGACATGTTCGAATTAAGTGAAAATAATTAATGTCCAATTTATTTATTTTGCTTCTCAAGATTTTATCGCTTTTCGCCTCAGAAATAACTTCTGGTTACGCAACTGCATCATATAAGTAAAATAAAGAAAAGAAATATTTATTTTATGTTCGTTTATCGCAAAATTTCAGTATTTTTGACGTGGGAAACGTCTTTGTTTACTATACTGGGATGCATTCTGTAAAATTGGAAATGAAACGGACAAATGTTGCGTCAGATTTCAAACGCTAATAACAGCATAACCACATGATGGATAACAATAACCAATATGTTGTTGGATAGATAAAATGTATAACAATTTTGTAATGTGTTAATTATCACTCTAATTTCATTGCTAAGCGGTAAAATTGATAATAATTTCAATAACAAATTTACGCGAATAATGAACCAATTACATGCGAGCATTCCTAGCACAGACGACGTGAATGGACACCATCCGTTCCCTGTGATATTCCCTGTATCAATTTCGAAATAAAAATTGACAGAGTCTCCCCGTCCCAATAGGTCAATTTATTTTTGCTTCCATGAGCTTAGACTAATATGATGTCTCGAAGGTAAAAGTTTTCCTAAAAGTTTGAAACAATACCCATCCTTGAACAATCTCTTAACCTGCGAGTTAGGTACTGTAGAACCTAATAAAAACTGATGTCTTGAAAGAAAACATGCCAGTAAAAGCAACAGTACCAGTGGAGTATAGAACCGCAGGTCTCTCGTCGTCTATGATTGCATTGGTACTCTTCTATTCGTACTGCAGCAGTACTATTCGTATTGCAGTGGTACACTTTTGTTCGTACATTTCTATTCGTATGCAATTGAGGAAAAACTACAATGCTGCTGTTGATGGTGATTGAAAGTTTATTTCATAAATATGATTGCCATGAATTACTCAACAAGAATTGTAAATTTTTGCAACGGATATTTTTTAAATTTCATCTTCGATATTCACTAAATAATCGTGACCGGATAGTATCGAAAGAGTAAATTCCTAAATATATACATTTATAGAAGAGTAAGAACCTGCGAATGCTTGTGATTTTTTAGTTTATTTAGTAAGATTCGTACAGAATCTCTTTTTATATTTCAAAATTGTTAGATGATATATTATTATTCTAAGCTTTACCATAATAAACGTATATTTCCTGTCTTCGTAATACAGCGAATGTAGTTGCAGGCAAATGTAAAAATTGTCAAGCAAAAAATAAAAATGTAATTGTGGATTTCTACGATTTTTTGCTGGAACTTGTTAGGAATTTTGTTCAAAATATTTTCTTATGTTCTCCAATTGATGAACCTTTGTAAGGGCTTCCATATTATTTTGAAAGTAATATCCATACTATAGATTTGATTTAGTTAGAGTTAAATAAGACAAAACCATTCATTATGATAACGTAAGCATTATTGGATTTGGTTTTTGAGGATATAGAGATAATTCTGACTTTGACGCATTGTGAGAAATTCTTGGTGCTTCTTCAACAAGCACGATATGCTTGTGCCTTGTTAAATACATATTTTTTTGCACAAAAAAAAAATACTAAAGGCATAATATCGCCAAATATAAATGATATTTTTTCGAGTGTTGTTGAATATATTCCAAAAATTGATTTCCAGGGGAGGCTGAAAATAAACACATTGATTCTGTCTGCAGACTCTGTATATTTTGTAACAAAAAATCCCCTAATTACAGTGTTTAGTCCCACGTCACCATTTCATACAACCCTAGGGCTGTATACCTTGTAGTATTTCTGTGATTCGATTATCCGGAAAACTCGATTATCCGGAATGACATTTATTTTGATGTTCCGGATAATCGAGTCCGACCTGTTTTTCCGGAATCGGGATGACGCGCCAGAGACCGAATCAGGGATTTTTTTTTACCGAGACACATTCTTTTTTAATTGGCTTTTCAGCGCTAAAATGGATTTTTTCAGCATGAAAGTCTGATACGGGACTTTACTGTTTGGTTTTCCATCCGATCGAATACTTATTTATTGAGATAACAGAGTTCTGTTCATCTACGCTGCTTTTTTCTGTCCTATGCATGCTGAAAAATATCAGGGAAATTAATGTTATATTTCAGGGAATATCAGGGAAAATTAGGGAATATATTTTTAGAAGCTTTTTCGTCACCCTGTAAGGTATCAATTGTAATTGTGTCAACAATATTGTCAAATATTCATAAAGTTCCTAAGTTTCCGAACATATCCCAGAAAAACCGGGTTCCCGGGAATGAGAAAATTCGTTCGGCACCGCTGACACTGATTTCAAACTAAATAAGTTGCTTAATCTTTTAGTGCTAAAACTTGTGAAATCGGATGAAAATTGTCGACAGAGGGTTCGGAAGTCTTTCGATATAAAAATCCTATCATCTTTCTTGTGCATTCATGTTTTTGAAGTTCTATCTATACAGATAGTGCATACTTTATTTAATTAAGTTTCCAGCGCCTCTTCTTCAAACTTCTGTGATACTTAATTTTTAATAGGACTCACAACGTTCGAATTAAATTTATGAACACATGAATTCTCATAAAATTTTTATTTCGCAAGAGAGTTAAACTACAAAATAACTTTCAAAGCAGGGCTCTGCTGCCGGTAACTGCAAGTCAGTCCCATCTGTAAAAATATGAAATCGAGAAAACAGCTTAGAAAGATATTTTATTTACGTTCAGTTATCACTTATTTAAGATGAACTATTTCAAAAATATTGATGCTAAAATATAGTTTGCATACTAGCCTGCACTAATTACGTTGTAAAAGCCACTGGAATCATTGATTGCATGATAAAAACATTGTGTGTGACTGACTTGCCGTCACGTTCTACACCGAAGAGAAAAGTAACCGCAAGTCAGTCACATTGCCATGTTGATGCTATAGTGCGTGTTGACGTGTTGTTATTCGTTGCCGTGAAAAGCCGCCAATCCTCCGCAGTTCGGAAGTGTATGTCCATGAGAACAGTTTAAAACATATCGGCGTTGGAAAATCTCGAGATGTACAGAACCGATGAAAGCTCATCCGGTGAGAATTTGGATGAAGAAACTTAAGCCGGGACTGCAGTTGGTTCATCCGACAACAAATGTCAAGATGATCAAATTCCGTTTGAGGTTCGAGCATCACCTTTGGAGATATCTTGAACGATTCCCTGGATTCTGATGGAAGTTTTTTCGGTACTGAAGGTTTCCCGGGTAGATCCACGAAGAAGCGAACCATAGTAATAGAAATTCATCACCAATTTAAACTAAAAAATAATCCTAATAATTTATAATTGTTACTAGATAACTTATTTTTATATAAACGGTCATATCTAACATCTCTTCACCACTGCCCATCCCACCATTCTATTGTACCTATTATGCTTTTTGTTTTTTAATTAGGACTGACTCTCGGTTATTTTTCCACTGGGACTGACTTGCGGTTACTTTTCATAATGGGACAATTCGACTTGGTATTGATTTCCACTTTTGTTGAACAAACCACTATTTTTACCGGTACATCTGAAAATATACTCAAAAATAGGCCAAAATCCGATGCTAACTTAAAATCGACAAAATTACAGATGGGACTGACTTGCGGTTACCGGTAGTTTGGTAATGTCGTATATTTCTCAAACGTATAAGACGTTCAGGTTCATTGTCAAAAACTGGTGTATTAAATTTCACTCGAACCTTAGGAACGGATAAGTTCCGGGAATCAAAAATTAAACTTTTTTATTCATTTAATGCTCTGAGAATGTCAGAATTATTTTGTGAAATAATATGTATCATGATTCAAGTTTTCTTAGGTCCTGAAACGCTATTCATCCTATTTAGTCTTGTGATTTTTTGAACACAGAACTAGTGGTCTTTAAAATTGTTTTATAGGGCATGAAAAAGTTATAGGAAGATGATCAGAAGCAAAATCAGAATGAGTAATTAAAGTTTACTGATCAATCGGATAATCTTGGTATCATCTTTCAAAGCAACCTTTGTTGGGACGAGGCATTATCAATCCAATGTGGTACCCAGCATACATGGGTCTACGTACCCTTAGAGCAACCACGTCTGATCTTTCACAGCATATTAAATTGAAGCTGTTTAAAACGCTGATACTACCTCATTTCGTCTTTCGAGATGTTGTGCACCTGAGTAGGAGTCAGAGTTAAATGTCAAACATGGAATTTTATTCCACAACAATTCCAGTTGTAAATTTGATATATACTTGAATAGCATCGAGTAGTTCGACAAAGCGGACATTAATTGCAGCATGGATTGTTGTACGTAATCCATCTTTTCAGGAGTGAGACTACCCAAACCAAAACTGGCTGACTTTTCTACAGTAAACACGAAAGGCTTGTTTCTGTTGGAATTTGGAATACTACCTGTGAGCACACTAGCATATGAACAGCCTGATGCTGCGCGAACAGGTATAATTCTCGCGTAACTTTCTAAAAGGGCCTAAGTAACAATGAGAGTTACTGCCAGTGCTAAGCCATTAATCAAAGAGAGTCTCTTAATGTTACTTAGGTCCATTTGAAAAGCTACGCGAGAATAGTTTCCAATGTGTTGTTATTTGAATATAAAATATTACCTGTAGACTGGACACTGTCTAAAGGATTTTTTTTTGACCTAACAGGACAACCAAACAAATTAGATTTGTGTTTACACCCGCAATTTAAACATTTGAAACTATTAGCGATCTCTTTTACGGGACAGATTTCCTCTGTGTGAGAAAAGTCACCGCAAATCATACAATTTGGTGTCATACGGCAGTTACGAGTTCCAAGACCATAGGCTTGGCAATTCCGGCGTCGCGTGAGATTATGGATTTCTCCAAGTCTCTCTAAAGTGAATAAAATGAAACCGCACAATATGTGTGACGGTGTTGATAAATTTAATTCACTTTGGAGCATCATAAATTTTAAAGGCGAATGGAAATTCTTTCCTACGAGAAAGCGTTTTATAATTGCCGAATTTTGAAGTTTTGCGAAATAAAATTCTTTTCGAAATGAAATGAAGATGAATTGTTGGTAAATATGGGTAATCTCTATCGTTTGCATGTTACTTTATTTCAGAATATTTGGCTACTGGTGTGAAATTTTCGTTTAATAAATGCGTCCATTTAGTCTTCTATCTTTAAGACAATTATTTCTTGAATTAGATTCGTTTCAAAAGGTGCTCTAATTTCAATAAAAATTCGCGTAATTAAACTAGAAGAATGACTGATACAAAGTAATAATTAAAGCTCATAACATTCTTCTTTCAATTCATTTGCTTCAAGTGTTAAATAATTTCGACTGAAAAAAGAAAAGTGAAGTACTGTGACCCCCTAATGTAATCACGAAACGGCGAATCGCAGCTCGCAATCCACTTGATCAGGCTTATCCGATACGATCCGACCCGTCATTTATAACAGGCTCAAATCAATCCGAATCACCATAAAAATGACTACTTCCAAAACCCCTGCCGAGTAGTGAAGCATGTTCATGTTCAGTGCTCCGTTCTGGTGAAACTATCGGAAAACACAATGACGGACCCCTTGACAAAAGGTGGTGCTGATGAGTTCGGTTCGGTCCCAGGCCTGAAGTCGCCAGTCTTCGGACCCGGCCTTGCCGCTCTGTGTGCTCGAGAGTTGCGACGACGGCTCCGGCTGAACTCGCAGCACAACTGCGCTGAGGCAG